>NC_079189.1:511809737-512113903 GCF_029499605.1 Hyla sarda | reverse complement strand
GACAGCTAGTGATTAGAAAGAGAGAGATACAGATTACAAAGAAAGAAGAAATAGGGACAGTAGTGATTGGAAAGATAGAGAGAGATACAGATTAGAAATGAAGACCTTGAGTGTGTGTGTGTGAACAGGATTCAATCCCCTGCAAGAATCCTATAGGGGCTCCTATGCACCAAAATAGCTTAATCACAGCCTCTGAAGGGCGCATCTTTTGCTACCACAAATCAAAAGCCCTTTTGAAGACTCATACCTGAATTTAATAGTGTTTCTGAACCAGCTCCAGTGAGTTGCAGTGATCTGTGCCACCCACCCACAAAGCATATTCAAGTGGCACCTATATATCCCTATAGGGCCTGTGAAGACAGTAGTGATTTGTGACTATAATAGTGTTCCTGAACCAGCTACAATAGCCAGTGAGTTGCAGTGATCTGTGCCACCCACCCACAAAGCATATTCAAGTGGCAACTATATATATAAATATATATATAATATATGCCTATAGGGCCTGTAAACACAGTAGTGATTGATGACTCTAATAGTGTTCCTGGAACAGCGTAGAGGCGTATTTAGATCAATTTATCAAAGTTTATTTGACATAAATGCAAACACGAACATTTAAAACATTAAAAAGATCAACAAAGGAAAAAAGGTAAAAACAGTAAATATAAATGTCCAGTGTACTGGACATACATATCCAAGGAAAAACAAATGGAAAGGAGAACAGTGGAGGTCTAAACAATGGCCAGTAACAGAGTAATTGATAAGATACAAGGCAAATGTGCATGTAAACATTTAGCAATAAGGTGCAAAGAAATAGGTATATATAAGCACCCTAGCAGATCTCCTTATGCTTAGGCAAGCTGCAATAGGGATCAAGGCAACGCACTGAAATTGTGGTATTAGTATAATGATAACACAGTAACTTGCCTAATAGCTAACAGTTGTGGACCTCCAGCACCCAACGTTTCGTTACCAGACTTCTTCCAGGGTGTCACACTGGAAGAAGTCTAGTGACGAAACGTCGGGTGCTGGAGGTCCACAACTGTTAGCTACTAGGCAAGTTACTGTGTCATCATGGGGAAGTGGAAAGGTCCATCGTAGACAATGTGCTTCCTCATCTCTGGCTTTGCCTCCCACCCCCCCAATCCACCTCCACACTGCTATGCAGAAGGATAGGACTGGCCACAAGGAGGAGTTATGTGAGGACAGTCAAGCTTTGGAGTGTGTTGGGAAGGTGGTGGAGGTAGAATCAGTGGTCGAGCCCAGCACAAGTGGGACTGGTGGTGGTAGGCGGGGTGGGAATACTGTAAGGCGTCAAGGCGGCTGAAGGGGATCAAGGAGCCCAAGAAGTCCATGCAGAGAGGAGTGGCGTGGATGATGAGGAGTTTGATGTTGATGATAATGTGGTGTTTATGTTGACGATGATGTGGTGTTTATTCTACACTATGTTTTGTGTAATTTTTGTATCATTTGGACATTTGTGCACAACAAGGATTACTCGCTGAAGATAATGTGCTAGATTTGCTTGATAATGCATATATATATATATATATATATATATATATATATATATATACCGTATTTATCGGGGTATACCACGCACCGGCCTATAACACGCACCCTCATTTTACCAAGGATATTTGGGTAAAAAAGGGGGAGAGTGGCCGTCATTGCCCGGTTCTCTCCCCCTGCCTTTCCTGGGGTCTAGAGCCCTGCTGCCGGCCCTTCTCTCCCCCTGGCTATCGGCGCCGCTGCCCGTTCTGTCCCCCTGACTATCGGTACCGGCGCCCCATTGCCGGCGCCGATAGCCAGGGGGAGAGAAGCGGCGCCGACAGCCAGGGGGAGAGAAGGGGCAGCGGCACCCATTGCCGGCGCCGCTACCCCGTTGCCTCCCCCCATCCCCGGTGGCATAATTACCTGGGTTGGGTCCACGCTGCTCCAGGCCTCCGGCGTGTGTCCCCTGCGTCGTTGCTATGCACGGCGCGGTGCACTGACGTCATGCGCCGCGCCGTGCAGCGCATAGCAACGACGAAGGGGACGCACGCCGGAGGCCTACAGCAGCGCGGACCCGACCCAGGTAATTATGCCACCGGGGATGGGGGGAGGCAACGGGGCAGCGGCGCCGGCAATGGGTGCCGCTGCCCCTTCTCTCCCCCTGGCTATCGGTGCCGGTACCAATAGTCAGGGGGACAGAACGGGCAGCAGCGCCGATAGCCAGGGGGTGAGAAGGGCCGGCAGCAGGGCTCTAGACCCCAGGGAAGGCAGGGGGAGAGAAGCGGGCAGCGACGGCCTCTCTCCCCCTACCTTTCCTGGGGCGGTATCGGCGTATAACACGCACATAGACTTTAGGCTAAAAATTGTTGCCTAAAAAGTGCGTGTTATACGCCGATAAATACGGTATATATGCGCATTATCAAGCAAATCTATCTTGATAATGTATATATATATATATATATATATATATATATAAATATGCATTATCAAGCAACTCTAGCACATTATCAAGCAAATCTAGCACATTATCCCCAGCAAGTAATCCTTGCTTCTATTAAAAAAAACTATCCAGAGGAGGGGCACAGTCAGGTGGTGCAGTCTCTATCCAATAGTCTGACGTGTGGAACGTCTTTTCTACCTTACCTGATGCAGAGAACGTGGCAATATGTCATCTCTGCAAACAGAAAGTAAGCTGTGGCCAGGGTCTGAGTGTGGGAACTACGTCCTTACGTAGGCCTATGGAGCATCACTACAAGGCTGCATGGGACAGTCGAGACGCCCCTTAATGCGAGGAAACTGCTGCTACTGATGTTCCTCCAGATCCCTCCCAACTGTCTAACAGCCAGGCATCTTTCACAGGCAGCACATTTTTAGGATTTGCCTCATCTGTGTAATGCCCTCCTCCTTCCTGATTTCATCAGTTATCCATTGGAAATCCGTGTCCTTCAGACAACAGAATTCTCCCAGTCACCCTGTTGTAGTGCGCCTCAATTCGTTCCTGGCCAAGTTGTTGTTGGCGCAGGCCCTCCCATACCATCTTGTTGACTCTACAGCCTTCAGGCAACTAATGGGGTGGGCCCAGCCAAGGTGGCACATACTTAGTCGCCATTAATTTGCAAAAAACTGTCCCTACTTTGCACAATCATGTAGTGGAGAGAATGGGCCACTCCATGAACATGTCTGTGTGCAGAACAGTACATGCCATGGTTAATACATGGAGTAGTAGCTACGGCCAGGGGCAATACATCTTTTGCGGCCCACTAGGTCATCATCCTGCAGAATGAGGCTCCACTGCAACAAGGCCAGGAAATTGTAGTGACACCGACAGTCCTCCTCCATAGACACCTTGCACCCCACAGGGAGTCCAGGTGTAAAGCCAGTGATATCTACATGCAAAAATTTGCATTCGGTTTAGCTGTTCGCATGCTTTTAAACGAAACTTGCTTCACCTACAGCGCCAAAATGCTCTTCCACAACACCACCTTATTTGCAACGTTCAAATATGGTGGAACTCCACTTTACACATGTTGGACCGCCTCTACAAGCAGCACAAAGCAGTGACCGACTTTCTCATGCAACAGCAAGACAACATCTGCAGCCAGTGTGATTTATAGCTCAGGGATTGGCAGCTAATCAGAGACATTTGTCGGGTGCTTGTGCCTTTTGAGGACGCTACAAGATACATCAGCAAGGAAAACAGTTGCATTGGTGATGTCATGCCTCTGATATTCCTTTTGGAGCAGACGCTGATGACGATGATGGAAGAAGTAGGAGTAGAGGAGACTACACGTCTTGATGCCAGCAGTATGGATGTTCTCCTTGAGAAGGGGGAATTGGATGAGGAGGTAGTGGGACCTGAGGAGGAGGATTTGGAGATGGACTCTATGGAAGAATGAGGGTCTGAGGACCTTACACAAGGCGACACTGATGAGGGCGAGGAGGAGCATGATCAACCTTGGCAGTATGGGATGGAGGTGGAACAAGCTGGACCCTCAGAAAAGCTGGCAGGGATTGCTAGGTATATGCTTTCCTGCTTGCACAATAACAAGCATGGGCTTGAAGGGAAGAGAAGAGTACTTGATAGCCACACTCTTAGACCTTCACTATAATCCCAAAATGGGGGAATTTTCCTCATCTTCTGAGAAGGAGGCTGAGGCTAAATTGGATTTGTATAAGGAGAAGTTTTGCAGCCAGCTTACCACAGCCTTTCAGCAACAAACACCTGTCCGCTCTCCACAGTCATTGCTCCACTACCTCTGCCAGCACTACCCCAGCAAGAGACAGGAGCATCAGCAGCAGCAGTGGTAGCATCTTGATGTTTGAGCACATGATGGTGAAGTTTCTGCATCCTGTATGCTCCCCTGACATAAGTCATCAATGGGATGAAAACCACAACCTCAACAACTAGGTTGAGGCCTAACTCAACAGTGCCCTTTCTCTGACAGACACCATGAGCCCAGGCCCCATGGACTTCTGTCTCATCAGATTGGACCACTGGCCAGAACGTGCCCAATTTGCCATGAGTGTTCTGTCTTGTCCACCCTCTAGTGTAGCTTCGGAAAGGGTGTTCAGCGCAGCAGGTGGAGTGGTCACCCCGAAGCGAACGAGATTGTCAGTCAGCAGCGTGTAAAAACGGACTTTTACAAAAATATATCAGGCTTGGATCAGTGAGGAATTTAAACTTCCTGTTTCAGATGCCACTGATTGCTAGTGATGTCTGTCCGCCATCTCATGCTGTACGCTAGTGATATTAGTCCACTATCATATGTTGTACGTTATTAACATCTGTCTTCAATCTCATGCTGTACGTTATTAACATCAGTCAGCCACCACCTGCTGTACGGGGGCTACTCCTGGTAACACCAATCCGCCATCACCCTACTTCCAGCCAGGCCTACACATACACAAACCCATCATCCCCCAAAAAAAGGCATAATTTTTCGGCTTTTCATACAAGTGCTATTTCTTTTTCAATCTTTGGGAATGCCAATTCTGTTGCTACTCCCAATAAAGGTATAATGTTTGGAACGCTTGGAAGAATCCATGCCGTCTTCTTGACTTGCTAGACTAACAACCTCTTGCTACTCCCAAAAAAGGGATCATTTTTGGAACGCTTGGAAGAATCCATGCCGCCTTCTTCACTTGCTAGACTAACAACCTCTTGCAACTCCAAAAAGGGATCATTTTTGGAACACTTGGAAGAATCCATGCTGTCTTCTTCACTTGCTAGACTAGCAAGCTTTTGTCAGGGCCGGACTGGGGATAAAAACCAGCCCTGGAAATTATTGTATACCAGCCCCACAGCATTGTGTTATAGTGCCAGCCAATAGCCGCCGAGCGGAGGTGTATCACTTTACATGGATATATATATATATATATATAATATACATGCATACCTATATTAATGTGTGTGTGTGATTGTTTACATGTACCACAGTAGTGCACCTAAATTCTTGTATTGTATTGTTCTAATTGTAACATATCCACACCGTTTATCTGGTGTAGGATGCCATTGTGGCACTTGTAGTCTGCTACAGGCATCCCCCATTGTATGCATTTTTATGCTGGGGATTGCCCTTAGCAACAGACCACAAGGGCAGGATCTGCTCCCCCAGCATAAATGCACAACTGCATTTGGGGTTGAACACCTCCTGCCATTTGAGACCACGTCTTTGTTGTTGTTTAAATCTTATACCCACAGGTGTTGGCAGCTGTGTTCCCCAACAGTAGGTGTAGGCAGCTGAGTTCCCCCACAATAGGTGTAGGCAGTAGAGTTTCCCCCACAGTAGGTGTAAGCAGCAGAGTTCCTCCACAGTAGGTGTAGGCAGCAGAATTCCCCCACAGTAAGTGTAGGCAGCAGAATTACCCAGGATAGGTGTAGGCAGCAGAGTTTCCCCCACAGTAGGTGTAGGCAGCAGAGTTCCCCCACAGTAAGTGTAGGCAGCAGAAGTCCCCCACAGTAGGTGTAGGCAGCAGAAGTCCCACAGAGTAGCTGTAGGCAGCAGAGTTCCCCCACAGTAGCTGTAGGCAGAAGAGCTAGGTGTAGGCAGCAGAATTATCCTAAATCACTTTCCCCAGATGGCTGAACCCAAAGTACAGTTTGGCTTTGTTATGGATATTGAAATGATTTGTTTTTTACATCCATTATACCCCATTTAGTATGTATTTCCCTGCCCCCACAGTCTAAATCTTAGTTCCAAACACAGCCACAGTAGGTGTGGCCAAAGAACCTGTTTTTCCACTTTATGTGAGGAGAGTAGGTGGACACTAAGCCAAATGGGCGGGCATTAGGAAATTTTACTGGAAAACATAGGGTCCTCTTTCTCTCTTTGAACTTCCTGCAAGAGGGGAGCATCTGCTCCTCAAAACTATAGCCTGGGATGGATTAGTATATTGCTGTATCATTTCTACACTAAATATTTATATCACTCGGGTAGATCCATGCTAGTTTGCTAAATATAGAGTATGTACTATTGTATTAATGCATGTATGTATGTCTTATTTGGTTTAGCTAATTAATGTTTTATTACCATATATACTCGAGTATATATGAAAACGCCCCTCTTGGCTTATACTCGAGTGAACTCTCTGTCAATCCCTTCATCAGTGGTCTTCAACCTGCGGACCTCCAGATGTTGCAAAACGACAACTCCCAGCAAGCCCGGGCATGCTGGGTGTTGTAGTTTTGAAACTTTGGAGGTCCGCAGGTTGAATACCACTGTGGCCTTTGTCAACATCCAGCCCCCCCCCCCCCCCTTTGTTTTGTACTCACCTCCCCTCGGCGGGAAGTTAGGGTGAGCTGGTGTGGGCCATCTATACTGCAGGGACCGTCTGGTGGGGATGGTTAGTCGTTGCGGGCTGTCCATTTTCACCGGGGGGGGCCTCTTCTCCGTGTTTCTGGCCCGGCCCCGGAGTAGTGACGCTTCCTTGACGACGACACACAGGGACGTTCATGCGCAACGTCCCTGTGCGTCGTCATCAAGGCAACATCACTAGTCCGGGCCCGAAGCGTGGAGAAGAGCCCCCCCCGGTGAAAATGGACAGCCCGCAACGACTAACCATCCCCACCAGACGGTCCCTGCAGCATAGATGGCCCGGACCAGCTCACCCTAACTTCCCGCCGAGGGGAGGTGAGGGGGGATGATGATGAAGGCCGCATTGGTCTTCAACCTGCGGACCTCCAGAGGTTTCAAAACTACAACTCCCAGCATGCCTCCTGGACAGCCGATGGCTGTCCGGGCATGCTGGGAGTTGTAGTCTTGCAACATCTGGAGGTCCGCAGGTTGAAGACCACTGATGAAGGGATTGACAGGCAGTGATGATGAAGGGGGGGGGGGGATGATGATGGGGGTCTGGATGATTACATGGCTGGGATGATGTATTTCCCACCCTAGGCTTATAGTCGAGTCAATAACTTTTCCTGGGTTTTTGGGGTAAAATTAGGGGCCTCGGCTTATATTCGGGTCGGCATATACTCGAGTATATACGGTAAATGTTATCAACTTTGCTGGTTACCGAGTGATTGTTAATTTGGTGGGATACACTGCTTGTACAAGACATTTCTTCCAAAATACCTTGTACAATTATTTCATAGTTGTACAAAACTTATTCAGTGTTTATGGGTGTTTACAGACATATTTAGGCCCTATAAATTTAACCTGTACTTCCTGCTTGCGTGTCATATAGTCAGTGGCCATTCTTGGCACATGGGGCACGTTTTGTTGTACCCTTATCCTAAAAACCCCAATTGGTGTAGCATTTTCCACAATAAGGGGAGATACAGACAGGATTATCACCCTAGAACCACAACAGGCTGCAGCACTTGTCCGATCCAACTCACTTTCTTTTAAAACAAATGCGATACCAGTGTGTGGAAGTCTCCCAGTGCAGTGTGGCTTTAGTCAGAGTAGTGTGAGGACGTCTCCTTTGAGTGTACTTCCTGGGTAAAGTTTGAGCTGAACAGGAACCCCTCTGTGAACACGAATCTCTTTAGTGAGCTACTGTCCGAGTTATTTCTGTGTGGCTTAACACCTCACAGAATTTAATTCAGGGTATGCCCTGTGCATAGGGTATTGTGGCTCAAAACCGTCAGTAAAGTACACTATCTGCACTACAGTAAGTCAACCCTTGTAGGCGCTTCACAGTAGATCTAATTGGACTGTTTCAGTTTCTTATGTATATCTACATTAGTATACCATTTACACATGTGGAAATTATATCAGAGACTTTTCAGTCAGTATACCTGCTAGTAAAGCAACTCTTAAAGAAACAGTGGCCAACTATTCACTCATCTGCTTAAAACTTGTAACAAACCATTGATAAAGAGATACTTTTTTACTTTGGAGTTGCACAGAATGTTCAGTAAAGTTCTTTACGAATATATAATATACTATATTTTCTCATTGCTATGCCAAGTGGTTTGTATAGAGTTAACTAATATCACTACACACATACTGAATATATTAATGTTAGGTGTAGTTTCTTCCTTAGAAATTTTGCCTGAGTTAAAAATGGATTATATAATATGAAGATTACAGTACAGGACTGAGAATGAAGCATAGAGTATGGCGTAAGCCAAGTTACCAAGGCCTACCCTGGGTCATATGGAATCAAGTCCGATTCAGAGTATATTCAACAAAAGAGAAAAGACTGGTAGTTATACAATCTCACACACCACTTTAGATAAAAAAAAATGTGTATTGGACACACCATATGCATGCACATAAAATAATATATAAAAATAACAATGTAAGTGGCATTATTTTTGCTATTTTGGTAATTTTCTGATTTAACTTTTTTGTAAGTTATATACATTGTGTTTTATTCACATTATCTTAGGGAACTGTTTAATATTAGCCATGTTTGTGAATCCTTAGGCCCCTTTCACACTACATAATTACTCCGTTTTCGAAGTTCCGTCAGAAAATCGACGGTAAAACGGCAGTTACAAAATCCTATACGGCCGTTAGAAAATCCGATCTAATAACCGTTTTAACCTGTTATAGCATGTTATTAATAACAGACGTTATTTTGTGATGGAAGATAGTAGCGGGAGAAATAGTTCATGAACTATTTCTCCCGTTTCTATATTCTGTCTCAAAATAACGGACGTTATTAATAATGGACTATAACGGGTTAAAACGGCTATTAGAAAAATCCCATAGACTATAATGGGATTTTCTAACCGCCATAAAGGATTTTGTAACTGCCGTTTTACTGCCGATTTTTTTATGGAACTTTGAAAACGGAGTAATTATGTATTGTGAAAGTGGCCTTAGCTATTATTTTGTTATCTTGCAGGGGGGAGTGCAGTAGGTTACATATTATTGCCTCCACTCTGTATTCTCTATTGTGTGTGCAATAATGTTTACACATTGTTTTATCTGAAGCGTGAGATTGTATAACTACCAGTAGTCTCTCTTCTGTTTGCTGTATCCTTTGCATGGAAGTTCTTGCACTCCCACCCACATTGATGCCCGTTGATTTCAATATTATCGGTTCAGAGAACTAGCTTTGCCCTGGCCTGAGTCTGTTTCGACCTTTCGAGAGGAAGATCATCATCTTGTTTCTACTAACCTTAGCGAGTAACATTTTGTGAAGGACCTCATAGCAATCCGAATCCTTAGTGTACCTCCAGTCGCGTTTGGATCACTCAAAACATCGGGAGCCAACCATTAAGATTTCTCTCACTACGGTGAAATGTATCACCTCAGGGACTAGCTTATTACATCTACTTCCTTTGCAAGGGGTTAACTCTTCACTGCCAGGAGCACTTATGGCAGCTTTCCTACTTGTTAGAACTAAAAAGGGTTCACGGACTGTTCCTCAACTCTCTCATACCACCAGCTGGGCACCGTATGTAAAGTGTGCCCAAGGGGATGAAAATTTTTTTCCACCACTTAAACAGCTGTGCATCTCCCCCTAATTACAACTGGTCTGAGTACACTGCAAGGGCCTTTTTTTAGCTGCCACTGGGATATTGCAGTTGCTAAAGATGTCCAGAAGTGTATCTAAATCCCTGGAGGAGTGTGACGGATGCTCTAACAACAAAAAATCATCCAGATAAGGCAGCACTTGTGAACACTGACAATGATTGATCCAAATCCACTCTAGGGCAACAGCCAACTTATAAAATAGACAAGGTATACTTTTTAACGCAAAGGTAAGATGGGTGGCAAAATAGTAAAGACCCTCCCATGTAATCCTTTGCCATTGCCACAAGGCCGGTTGGATTGGCTGGAGCTTAAAGGCGGTTGCCCCTCCCCATGGCCAAAATCAGTTGAATGGCTTTGTCTACAGATGTGTATTCATGTGTTAACTCCTTGAAAGGGATAAGAGAATTGATACTAGCCACAAAGCAAGAATGGGGGACAAACAAATCAGGCTAACCTGAATTTATTTGAAAATTTTCCTGCAAACTACCCCAATAGAGCTTACCCTCCACTAGAGAAATGAGGCTTTGTGGAAAAGTCCTGTGACAAACCTTTAGACTTACTCACTCTGCAACAAGTCTGAGACCATACTGGGATCCCTTGCCATGGACTGTAAATTCCTGCAGTACAAATATCTCTAGACAGAAAAAAACAATAGGAAGGCTCGTTCCTCACTAATAACCAACCTCAACTGGGCTAGTCAACCAAACACCTATACCCAAAGTGTAATTGAAACCAAGATAAATAAGTAAAGAATTGTTGGTGCTCAAAGTCAGTAATATCTATACCCAACCTCTAAGTATTCAGAGTATTTAATATAACAATATCGTTAAAACAAAGTACACATGCAATGGATCACGAGTGGATCACAAGATCCTTGTAAACACACCTGGTGAAAATAAAATATTAGTAAAATATATTAATATAAAAATAGAAGCAACATAAAATAAAATAACCATTCTATACAAGAGACTAGTCCATAAGACTGTCTAATAAGGTCCACCTATTAACATATCCAGCAGTCAATAAACTAATCGATAAGGTGAATTCAGCTCATTATTTCTAAGATAATATTAGGTAATGTCCGTTGGCTAGAGGATAGTTAATATGCCAGTAATTTATACATGCACTCCTACAGAGTTACTCCAGTGATCTACAAAGTCCCCATAACATACATAAGCCTGTGGAGAAAATGTTCTTAACTGTGCAAATCGCAACTCAGCAAGCAGTATCTTCTGATTAGGGTGTCCTCTATAAGGATAATATACATGTGCCGTGCACTTCTCACCTAGTCCAATCCCCTGTTCAGTGCTCCAGTGACAGGCTGATCTTCATTCAGGATGGTGGATCTGATCACTCGTGCTCCTATTAACTACATGTGCGGGCTCCGAAGGCAGTCGGCTCTTGCATTTGGAACTCCCCTGAAGTTGATGGCTGTAGGATGCGCAGGCTGACGTCCTCGTGGTCCACGAGTGCGTGTTCTGAAGGGTAACAGATTGACAGCTGAATTCCCGGTCTGCGCTCCAATAGGAAAGTACTAGTGCTAGATGTAACTTGTGAAAATAGATATGGTGGTGGAGATAAAAGTAATAGCTGGACAGCTCTAGAGCATAAGACAGAATATAACTCTGACCAATGCAGGATCATTAAAGTTTGTGCCTATGATCCCCCTCCAGTAGAACAGTGTGTATCTGGAGTGTAGCACAGGGAGCCACCCAGGATCGGTACCAACAATGACTCAGTCACCCCTCATGACTCAGTCATATATAAGCCTGGCCTGTTTTAGCAGAGCGCAGCAATGTAGCATAACCCCTTTCTCCATTTTGAGCCAGTTGCTGCAAAAGAAGCCCCCTACCCCTTCTCTTTTTCTGCTGCCCAATAATTTGCCTGGGTGCAGGTGCCTGGGCACTTTCCTCCCGAGAACTGAGCAGGGACGCCAGATGCCAGAGAAGACATTAGAAGCCTAGAACGAGCCAAACAAGAAAATTGGATAGCCACCGTAATCCACTCTTGGACATCTGTAGCACTTAAAGGCCTAGACTCTTCCCACAATGCAGGTTAACTTGATTTAGTTAACCATTACATATACAAGGTGGGCCATTTATATGGATTCACCTTAATAAAATGTGAATGGTTGGTGATATTAACTTCATGTTTGTGGCACATTAGTATATGTGAGGATGGAAACTTTTCAAGATGGGTGGTGACCATGGCGGCAATTTTGAAGTCGGACATTTTGAATTCAACTTTTGTTTTTTCAATAGGAAGAGGGTCATGTGACACATCAAACTTATTGGGAATTTCACAAGAAAAACAATCATATGCTTGGTTTTAACGTAACTTTATTCTTTCGTGAGTTATTTACAAGTTTCTGACCTCTTATAAAATGTGTTCAATGTGCTGCCCATTGTGTTGGATTGTCAATGCAACCCTCTTCTCCCACTCTTCACACACTGATAGCAACACTGCAGGAGAAATGCTAGCACAGGCTTCCAGTATCCGTAGTTTCAGGTGCTGCACATCTCGTATCTTCACAGTTCCACCAGTTCTTCTTGTAGATGAGGCTTTCTCCTGGCCATTGATAGTTGTTTCCTGGTGAGCTAAATTATGCGTTTATTGTATCAGAAGCCTATTCAACGTCACATAAGCTATTTGCAATACATTGTTTACAATGATTACATAAAGTTAAAGATGTCCATTTTATATAATTATCATACATTTGATATGTCCATTTTATTTCTTTATCATTATGTTCTAAATCATAGGCGTGCGCAGCCTATTGCATTAGGGTGTGCACCCTAAAGCACAAACTCACGCAGCGCACGCGTGTGTGTGATATATATACACACACACACACTCTTGCTTGCATGCACACATACATAAACATACCTACACTCATAAATATCAATACAAACAAAATGAAAAACTTTATTAAAACTTTTTTTTGGGATTGGAGGCTCCATTATACATACACTGTACAGCAATCATACCTCCATTATACATACACTGTACAGCAAGCATACCTCCATTATACATACACTATACAGCAATTATACCTCCATTATACTTACAATGTACAGCAATCATACCTCCATTATACATACAATGTACAGCAATCATACCACCTTTATACATACACTGTACAGCAAGCATACCTCCATTATACATACACTGTACAGCAATCATACCTCCATTATACATACACTGTGACTGTACAGCAATCATACATCCAATCCATTAATAATGGATTGGATGTATGATTGCTGTACAGTCACAGACAGTGTATGTATAATGGAGGTATGATTGCTGTACAGTGTATGTATAATGGAGGTATGCTTGCTGTACAGTGTATGTATAAAGGTGGTATGATTGCTGTACATTGTATGTATAATGGAGGTATGATTGCTGTACATTGTAAGTATAATGGAGGTATAATTGCTGTATAGTGTATGTATAATGGAGGTATGCTTGCTGTACAGTGTATGTATAATGGAGGTATGATTGCTGTACAGTGTATGTATAATGGAGGTATGATTGCTGTACGGTGTATGTATAATGGCGGTATGCTTGCTGTACAGTGTATGTATAATGGAGGTATGATTGCTGTACAGTGTATGTATAATGGATGTATGCTTGTTGTACAGTGTATGTATAATGGCGGTATGATTGCTGTACAGTGTATGTATAATGGCGGTATGATTGCTGTACAGTGTATGTATAATGGATGTATGATTGCTGTACAGTGTATGTATAATGGCGGTATGATTGCTGTACAGTGTATGTATAATGGCGGTATGATTGCTGTACAGTGTATGTATAATGGATGTATGATTGCTGTACAGTGTATGTATAATGGCGGTATGATTGCTGTACAGTGTATGTATAATGGAGGTATGATTGCGGTACAGTGTATGTATAATGGCGGTATGATTGCTGTACAGTGTATGTATAATGGCGGTATGATTGCTGTACAGTGTATGTATAATGGATGTATGATTGCTGTACAGTGTATGTATAATGGCGGTATGATTGCTGTACAGTGTATGTATAATGGATGTATGATTGCTGTACAGTGTATGTATAATGGCGGTATGTTTGCTGTACAGTGTATGTATAATGGATGTATGATTGCTGTACAGTGTATGTATAATGGATGTATGATTGCTGTACAGTGTATGTATAATGGAGGTATGCTTGCTGTACAGTGTATGTATAATGGAGGTATGATTGTTGTACAGTGTATGTATAATGGCGGTATGATTGCTGTACAGTGTATGTATAATGGAGGTATGCTTGCTGTACAGTGTATGTATAATGGAGGTATGCTTGCTGTACAGTGTATGTATAATGGATGTATGATTGCTGTACAGTGTATGTATAATGGATGTATGATTGCTGTACAGTGTATGTATAATGGTGGTATGATTGCTGTACAGTGTATGTATAATGGATGTATGATTGCTGTACAGTGTATGTATAATGGTGGTATGCTTGCTGTACAGTGTATGTATAATGGATGTATGATTGCTGTACAGTGTATGTATAATGGATTTATGATTGCTGTACAGTGTATGTATAATGGTGGTATGCTTGCTGTACAGTGTATGTATAATGGAGGTATGATTGCTGTACAGTGTATGTATAATGGATGTATGATTGCTGTACAGTGTATGTATAATGGTGGTATGATTGCTGTACAGTGTATGTATAATGGTGGTATGATTGCTGTACAGTGTATGTATAATGGTGGTATGATTGCTGTACAGTGTATGTATAATGGAGGTATGATTGCTGTACAGTGTATGTATAATGGATGTATGATTGCTGTACAGTGTATGTATAATGGTGGTATGCTTGCTGTACAGTGTATGTATAATGGCGGTATGATTGCTGTACAGTGTATGTATAATGGATGTATGATTGCTGTACAGTTTATGTATAATGGTGGTATGATTGCTGTACAGTGTATGTATAATGGTGGTATGATTGCTGTACAGTGTATGTATAATGGTGGTATGATTG
This sequence comes from Hyla sarda, assembly GCF_029499605.1. Lineage (NCBI taxonomy): Eukaryota > Metazoa > Chordata > Amphibia > Anura > Hylidae > Hyla > Hyla sarda. Next base: position 512,098,958 of record NC_079189.1, on the reverse strand, counting down.
CTGTACAGTGTATGTATAATGGAGGTATGATTGCTGTACAGTGTATGTATGATGGATGTATGATTGCTGTACAGTGTATGTATAATGGATGTATGATTGCTGTACAGTGTATGTATAATGGTGGTATGATTGCTGTACAGTGTATGTATAATGGATGTATGATTGCTGTACAGTGTATGTATAATGGATGTATGATTGCTGTACAGTGTATGTATAATGGCGGTATGATTGCTGTACAGTGGATGTATAATGGATGTATGATTGCTGTACAGTGTATGTATAATGGACAGGGCCGTCTTTAATTTTGATTGGACCCTGGGCAAGCTATTTTTTTTGGTCCCCCCGGTCCCCCACCCCCATCCCACACACACTCGGGATCAGTACAGGATCAGTAATGTAATGTATGTACACAGTAACCTCACCAGCAGAATAGTGAGTACAGCTCTGGAGTATAATACAGGATATAACTCAGGATCAGTACAGGATAAGTAATGTATGTACACAGTGACCTCAGTGCTGTACAGTGTATGTATAATGGTGGTATGCTTGCTGTACAGTGTATGTATAATGGATGTATGATTGCTGTACAGTGGATGTATAATGGATGTATGATTGCTGTACAGTGTATGTATAATGGTGGTATGCTTGCTGTACAGTGTATGTATAATGGCGGTATGATTGCTGTACAGTGTATGTATAATGGATGTATGATTGCTGTACAGTGTATGTATAATGGTGGTATGATTGCTGTACAGTGTATGTATAATGGTGGTATGATTGCTGTACAGTGTATGTATAATGGTGGTATGATTGCTGTACAGTGTATGTATAATGGAGGTATGATTGCTGTACAGTGTATGTATAATGGATGTATGATTGCTGTACAGTGTATGTATAATGGTGGTATGATTGCTGTACAGTGTATGTATAATGGTGGTATGATTGCTGTACAGTGTATGTATAATGGATGTATGAATGCTGTACAGTGTATGTATAATGGATGTATGATTGCTGTACAGTGTATGTATAATGGCGGTATGATTGCTGTACAGTGGATGTATAATGGATGTATGATTGCTGTACAGTGTATGTATAATGGACAGGGCCGTCTTTAATTTTGATTGGACCCTGGGCAAGCTATTTTTTTTGGTCCCCCCGGTCCCCCACCCCCATCGCACACACACTCGAGATCAGTACAGGATCAGTAATGTAATGTATGTACACAGTGACCTCACCAGCAGAATAGTGAGTACAGCTCTGGAGTATAATACAGGATATAACTCAGGATCAGTACAGGATAAGTAATGTATGTACACAGTGACCTCACCAGCAGAATAGTGAGTACAGCTCTGGAGTATAATACAGGATATAACTCAGGATCAGTACAGGATAAGTAATGTAATGTATGTACACAGTGACCTCACCAGCAGAATAGTGAGTGCAGCTCTGGAGTATAATACAGGATATAACTCAGGATCAGTACAGGATAAGTTATGTAATGTATGTACACAGTGACCTCACCAGCAGAATAGTGAGTACAGCTCTGGAGTATAATACAGGATATATCTCAGGATCACTACAGGATAAGTAATGTAATGTATGTACACAGTGACCTCACCAGCAGAATAGTGAGCACAGCTCTGGAGTATAATACAGAATATAAATCGAGATTTTCCTAGCTAACGTGACGGAAAATATAAGTTATATGAAGACAGGAGGCGAGTATCTTGCATTAAACCTTTCTTTTTAATGCCCATAGCAGAAAATTACAGAGAATTTACTTCATAACATTAGAAAAATTTATTAAAACTACATCTCCCAGCAGCCCCTGGAATCCCCTCCCCTGGGGCGGAGACCCTATATAAGGGGCTGGCTGGATCTCCTCTTCCTCTTTCTTTCGTGCGAACTTCGGAACAGCGCACAACATCTTGATACCCCGGATACACTCCGACGGCAAACGAATTCCATCTCCGGAACTAGACGACAGGGCCAACTGGGCCCCCAGCAACTGTGTTTCAACTGGAACCTGGTCGTCAGGGCCAACTGGGCCTCCGTGAACTGTGTTCGAACTGGAACAGAAAAGCATAACCACTGTAACTCAGGGTCTCCTCAGATTCTTCTGTGTAGAAGGAAGTCCCGTTCTTCAATATCCTGAAACGAGAAAGGAACACCATGACAGGGTGGGGTCGGGAGGGAAGATACTCGCCTCCTGTCTTCATATAACTTATATTTTCCGTCACGTTAGCTAGGAAAATCTCGATTTATATATCAGACAGGAGGCTCATATCTTGCAATTTTAAAGCTAAAGACAGAAGAACAGACATGTCAAAGTACAGATGCAGAAACGTGTTCTTGTGGCCTAAAATAAAACTGCCGAAAAGTCGTCTCGGACGACCAATCGGCGGCCAACAAAAGGTCCGAAAGCGAACCTCCTGAAGTAATCACTTTGGTGGCCATAGCTCCTCTAGAAGAGTGGGCACCAAAGAGAGAAATGTCAATCCCAGCCATTTCCATGACTGATCTGACCCACCTGGCCAAGGTAGCCGAGGATACCGGAAGATGAGGCTTGACATACGATAACAATAATTGATTGTGAGACTCGGATCGCAGAGGCGTGGTCCGCACCTCATATGTTTGTAGACAGCGTACTACGCACAGGCGCGGGTGATCCGGAAAAAAGGGATAGAAGACGGAGTGAAGTCCTGTCTTGGTTCTGCGAACCACAGAAAAGCGTACTCCTTCCGGCGAAAACTGTCGCCTGGAGATATCCAACGCTTTAACATCCGACACCCGTTTAATAGACACTAAACATAAAAGGGTAGTCATTTTTAGGGATAAAAATTTTAAGGTGAGAGCATCATTATCCGCCCAGGAGGAAAAGAGTTCTAACACCCGGGAGACATCCCAAGTAGACTGGTATCTAGGACGGGGAGGACGCTTATATTTTACTCCCCTTAAGAGCCTACATACCAAAGGATGTTTGCCAACTGGCAATGCGTCCACCGGGCAATGGTATGCCGATATGGCGGATCTGTACACGTTGAGTGAACTTTACGATTTCCCAGACTCAAAAGAGTCCGCAAGGTAGTTCACTATCACTGAAACAGGTGCTTGAACGGCATCAACTTGCCGTTGATCACACCAACGAACCCACAAAGCCCAGGCCGATCGATATGCCGATCTAGTCCCTGGGGCCCAGGCCAAGGCAAGGAGGTCTCTAGCCGACTGTGAAAGGTCACCACCGTTGTCCGGGATCCCGAAACCAACCACGCAAGGAGTGGAAGGTTGCCCTCCAAAATCAACGGATGAGGACCCATGATAGGGTTCATGAGAAGGTGAGGTGACTGGGGAATCAATCGAGGAAAGTCGATTGTCATCCCTAGGAGAAGGGGATACCACGGTTGTGTCGGCCACCAAGGGGTGATCAACACCACCGTCGCCTTCTGATTCAGTACTTGGAGAAGGAATCTGGAGATCGTATTGAATGGGGGGAACGCATAGTGTGTACCCCGTGACCAGATCTGGCGGAATGCGTCCACTGCGGATGCTTCCGGGTCCGGCCTCCAGCTGTAAAAGCGAGGCAGTTGTCGATTGAGGCGAGATGCGAAGAGGTCCGTGTGTAAGGGACCCCAAAGATTCCACAAAGCCCGAAAAGTAGAACGGTCTAATGTCCAATCGCTGGAATCCCTCAAATAACGAGAATTCCAGTCTGCCACTGTGTTGGACACACCAGGAAGATATTCCGCAATAGGAATGATGTCCCGGGACAAGCAGAAGTGCCAGAATTCGGATGCGATGTCTGCCAGTACCCTGGACCTCGTCCCCCCAAGGCGGTTGACATATTGAACCGCAGCCACATTGTCCATGCGTAAAAGAACGCAACAATTGGTATTGTGAGGGAGAAAACTCTTGATAGCAAAGAACGCTGCCAAAAGTTCCAGGGCATTGATGTGGAGGAGAGACTCCTCTACGGACCATCTCCCTCCTGTGGTATTGTGCCCGCAACGAGCCCCCCAGCCTTGGCGGCTCGCATCGGACTCTATTATGATGTCCGGGCAGGAATTGAATATAGTCTTGCCGTTCCATTCGACGGCATGGCGCAGCCACCAGTGTAATTCCTCTACTGCCTCCGGGCAAAGGGCAACTTCGTCTGCATAGCGGAGACCCTGGCGTATGTGAAGGTTCTTGAGTCGTTGAAGGGCCCGATAATGAAGTGGGGCCGGGAAGATGGCTTGAATCGAGGCTGATAATAGGCCGACTATGCGTGCAATCATCCTCAGGGACACTCGACCCCTGCGCAAAGTCGTTCTGATTTCCTTCCGAATCAGAGCTAATTTGGAGGTTGGTAGCATCAGAACGGCACGTTTGGTATCCACTAGGAAACCTAGGAATTCTAGTTCTTGTGAGGGAGTCAGCACAGATTTCTTGTGGTTGATGAGGAATCCTAAGTCCTCCATCAGAGAAACCGCCCATTGTTTGTGTAACAGGGCCTGCGTTCTGGAACGTGCCATGATCAGCAGATCGTCCAGGTAGATGATAAGCCGTACCCCCCTGCTCCGGAGCGCGGCTACCACCGGTTTCAGTAACTTGGTGAAACACCAAGGGGCTGATGATAATCCGAATGGCAGGCAGGTGAATTGCCACATTCGTTCCCTCCATAGAAACCGAAGAAACGGTTGGGACAAGTGGTGAATAGGAACGGTAAGATATGCGTCCTTTAAGTCGATCTTCACCAACCAGTCTCCTGGCCAGAGAAGGTCGCGTAATAGATGGATACCCTCCATCTTGAAGTGTCGATATATCACGTGTTTCACCGGGCGATAACCGCCATCCTTCTTCTTTACCAAGAAGAGGTTGCTTACAAAACCGGGGGACAAGGGGTTTACCTCTATCACCGCCTGTTTGGACAGGAGCTCTCGGAGCTCGTTGTCTATGAGTACTATGTTTTGAGCGGAAAACTGAATGGGTGGAGGAATAGAATTCAGTACGGGGAGAGATTGGAACTCTATCTGGTAGCCTGCTACCGTATTGAGGATCCACACGTCTGCCGTAATCATGGACCAGACGTGGGAAAAATACATCAGTCTGCCCCCCACCGTTGTGTGTGGAATGGAAATTGTGTGTGTACTCACCGGTCGGTGGACGAGACCTAGGATATCCGCGGCCTCCACGTCCTCTCCAGGGGCGTCCTCGAGGGGGAAAGAAAGGGGCCGGCTGGGCCACAGGCATCGTGTACTGTTGTTGAGCGGGAGCAAACTGTTGGTGCGCAGCTCTAACATAGGGCCTATAGGGGATTGAGCGGCCGGCAGATCGGCCTCTGCCTCTACCGGCCTTGCCAAAAACCTTGGTAGTTTGGCCCGTTTTCTCTAGTGAGGTCTGCGCCTTATCTAGACTGGAAAATAGGCTGACCACCTTATTAATGTTCTTAATGAGATCTTCTCCGAAGAGGAGACCTTCAGCGGAGGGTCCGGGCTCATTCTCCGCTAAATGACTGAGCTGGGGTTCCAGCTTCATTAAAATCGAACGGCGACGTTCGGTAGAGCACGCCGTGTTTGCGCTGCCTAGCATGCATATCGCACGCTGGGCCCAACCTCTAAGTTGTGACAAGTCTACCGGTTGGTCAGCTGAGGCTGCTTGTTCAGATAAATTAAGAATCTTTGTGAGCGGTCCAAGCAGATCTAGTATGCGATCCTGTATTAATTTGAAGGACCGTTCAATGCCCTTCTTGGAATATTTGCCAGCCCGGGTCAGGTACTTAAGGAGGACCGGGTCTATCTCTGGGGTGACCGCCACCTTCTTGGCCACATAGGGCCTAGGGCATTCCGCCCTGAGTTTGTTCCTATTTGTGCGGTCTAGTGACCGTCTAGTCCAATGCTCTATGTACTGAGCTACGTGTGGTAGTGGTGCCCAGTCACCTGAGTGAGGATGTATGATCTCATCAGGATTGAAGAGTGGTTGTCCCTGAGCGTCTAAAATCGCCTCACTGGACACTTCAGGTTCGGCATCATGACAGTCAGCCTGAAACCCCGCATCTTCATTATCAGAGTCAGAGTCCGTGGCTTGAGCCGTGTCCGACTCGCCGGATGACTCGTCGTTAGACGTGTTGTATGAGTCCGGTTTTATACGCCTGGCGGACTTCAGCCCTTTTTTAATATTCTCCTTGGGGCCCAAGGGTCGAGGGAGGTCACTGAGATGCGGGGTGCGGCAGGCCGGTTCGGGTCCTGCCTGGGGCACATTATAAACTTCCCCTGCCGGGGAGTCGTAGTGTACGTTCACATGTTTACGTTTTTGTGTCACTTTACCCTTAACTGGCTCAGTAGAGGTAGAGGGCAAAGAGGGGTCAGAACGTACATTAGCAGCCAGAGCTGCTTGAATGGACTTAGTAATCAAGTCCTGAATCTGGGAAGCGGACATTATTTGAGAGGCTTCAATATCAATAGCCTCATTAACATGGGTAGAAAATGGAGTAGAATTATCTCCAGCCATCCTATAGATGTCAGTATGAATAAGGGGAAGCTACAAGTAGCCTAACTGACAGTAATAATTTAGCAATAAACTATCTTAGATAACTCACTGGGATCTATACCTAAATGCTGGCGCTCCTCTCACCGCTCGCACAACACTGGCGACGGTGAGAGGAGGAGGATCCCAGCAAGCAGAGCTCACAGCCGTAGTCTCGCGAGACTACGACTAGAACTTCTGTGATAGGACGCGCGGACTCAGCGGAGGCGCGTCGCAAGGGACGCGTCACTCGGACATGCCCCCCGAACGTTGCAGAGCCCGCGAAAAGGACGAGAGCGGCGAAAATAAGCCGAAGAAGACGGCGCGAAAGTAGGGTAAAATGGCGCCTGACAGGAGAGAGGACCCGGAGTAACAGAACCGGGAACAGTGAAAACACAAAGGGGGAATGTAGAGACCGAAAAGGAAAATAATAATAACACTGAATTACAATTAATAGAAAATATAGGACAGTATATATAAATATGTAGAGTATATAGAAATATATATAGAATGAGTTGGAAAAACAAAACCAGGACAACTGGAGAAATAGGGACACATGAAAGGGTCCCCACCCCAGTAACCTGGTACAATGAAAGAACAATAAAGGAAATCTCTATATGAAAAACAATGAAGATAAAAATTGTTATACTTAACTAGCTGCCATGAGCAGAAAGAAAGAGGAAGAGGAGATCCAGCCAGCCCCTTATATAGGGTCTCCGCCCCAGGGGAGGGGATTCCAGGGGCTGCTGGGAGTTGTAGTTTTAATAAATTTTTCTAATGTTATGAAGTAAATTCTCTGTAATTTTCTGCTATGGGCATTAAAAAGAAAGGTTTAATGCAAGATATGAGCCTCCTGTCTGATATATAACTCAGGATCAGTACAGGATAAGTAATGTAATATATGTACACAGTGACCTCACCAGCAGAATAGTGAGTACAGCTCTGGAGTATAATACAGGATATAACTCAGGATCAGTACAGGATACGTACGGGGGAGCGGATTATCAGATTATGCATGTGAGGGGAGGATAATAATGATTATTATAATCCTCCCCTCACATATATGTAACATCTCCCCCTCACATGTATAATCTGATAATCTCCTCCTCACATTGATTATCCCCCTCACATATAATCTGATTATGATATTATATATGTGAGGGGATAATCAGTGTGAGGAGGGGATTATCAGATTATACATGTGAGGGGGAGATGTTACATATATGTGAGGGGAGGATTATAATAATCATTATTATCCTCCCCTCACATGTATAATTTCCTCCCTTCTCACATTATATAATAAATCCCCCCTCACATTATATAATAAATCCCCCCCACACTATATAATAAATCCCCCCTCACATTATATAATAAATCCCCCCCACACTATATAATAAATCCCCCCCACACTATATAATAAATCCCCCTTCACATTATATAATAACCCCCCCCCCCCCACACTATATAATAAATCCCCCCTCACACTATATAATAAATCCCCCCTCACATTATATAATAAATCCCCCCCACCCCCACACTATATAATAAATCCCCCCTCACATTATATAATAAATCCCCCCCACACTATATAATAAATCCCCCCTCACATTATATAATAAATCCCCCCCACACTATATAATAAATCCCCCCCCCACACTATATAATAAATCCCCCCCACATTATATAATAAATCCCCCCACCCCACATTATATAATAAATCCCCCCCCACACTATATATTAAATCCCCCCTCACATTGTATAATAAATCCCCCCCACCCCACACTATATAATAAATCCCCCCTCACATTATATAATAAATCCCCCCCACCCCACACTATATAATAAATCCTTCTTCACATTATATAATAAATCCCCCCTCACATTATATAATAAATCCCCCCCACCCCACACTATATAATAAATCCCCCCTCACATTATATAATAAATCCCCCCCACACTATATAATAAATCCCCCCCACCCACCCCACACACACACACACACACACACACACACACACACACACACACACACACTATATAATAAATACCCCCCACACACACACATTATACATACTCACATATCCGGCGATGGGTCCCCTAATGCGGCCTGGATCCTGGAAGCAGCCGTGTGGGGACTGAGAGGAGCGGGAGACTCTCTCTGCTCCGCTCCTCTCTATGATGCCGCCCGTGACGTCGTACGTCACGTCACGTGACCATCTCCCAGACAGCCATTGCGGTACTGGCTGCCTGGGGATGAGTGACGACGACGGCGGCGAACATAAAAAGGCAGCGTGCGGCGCAATACGGGCCCATGGGGCAAAAGGGGCGAGCTGCTTTTGGGCCCCCAGGAATTACAGGGCCCGGGGCAGCTGCCCCTTTTGCTCCACGGCCGCGGTGATTAGGGTGTACCTGGGCACACCCGGCACACCCTGTGCGCACGCCTATGTTCTAAATATGTTTTCTATGCTAGTATTTTACCCATTCCTGACTCCCGAATTTAGATTTTTGTCTTATGTGTTTTTCCTTCACATAACATTTGGGTCTTTTATTTATTTATTTATTTTTTGTGGGACAGGGTGCATTTTTCATGGACTCTTTATTTTACTACATAATGTATTACAAATCCAGAGAAAAATGATTTTTAGGGTGAAATTGAAAAATATATGCGATTGCACAAATTTTTTCACTATACAGTAAATCTTACATGCCAGATTTATTGTATGGGCCAGTACAATTCCAATCACACCAAATTAGATTTTTTTTTCTTACTATAAAAAAAATAAATCCCCTCTACTTATCAGTAAGCATTGGTTAGACTTAATGTAGGGATTGGCCCGGGTAGTGAGATAGAAAGTAAGATAGTTAAGTATAGGGACTAGGCAGAAGCCTAGGGGAGGTTCCGGTGCAGGACATCCTTATCAGCATGTCCATTCCACCTAGGACTAGGGCCTAGTGTAGAAAGTACCTGTAGGACTCTATAGGTCCCCCCCCCTTTCCCCAGTGGTCCCCTCAGGGCAGTATAGGCATCAGAGTAGGTACTCGTGTATGGTTATCAACATTATATGAACTGTGTAATTTGCTCTATCAGTTGTATACAGTGTATTATCTTATAATCTGTATTGCTGGAAGTTTTCTTCTTAAGGTTTTGGTCTCTTTTGTTTGACACTCTTTGAGTATTATGATGCAGATCTGCTTCTTTTTATTGGCAATTATTAAAGGTTTTATTTTGGTCTACATTCTGTCTCTAGTCTGTTTTTTTTTTATGTTTTTGGGCCTAGCTATAAAGTATATCTAAGTGCTGTGCAGAAAGATCTGGCAATTTGGCTCTTCCATAATTATGTGCAAAAGATTTACAATCAGAAAATGGAAACAGATTGAATGAATGTGGACACCACATTCTCTTTAAATGTTATATCTGGTCTGAATCAGATTGTAGCTAAAGGTAATTATATGTATTCTACACAGTTAGTAAAAATACAGTAGTAGTCCTATAGCATCACTTTAATTTTTGACAGCCATAGATTGCATATATATATATACACAGTGGGGAACTTCAGTATGGCACTACTATAGGATAAGGTCTCATTCACACTTAATAGAGAGGTGCGCTATTTGGAGCATGCACTGTTGTTCACTTATATGGAGGTGCTCTATTTATACGAAAGGATACATCTAATAATCCAGAAAAATGAAAAACGGCATATACCATCTGTGGAAAACTTCTTTAAACCTTTTCTTTTTCTTCCGTGCACATACCGAACCTACAGCGGTGAGCTGCTAGCAGACATACTGTGGAGTAAAATCAGTGTGTTTCATGCGTCCATATGCAATTTGGCAACTTGGCTCTCCTATAATAACATTCAAAACATTTACAATCAGAAAATGAAAACAAAATGTTGAGAACATGTGTGCGGGCACACAAAATAGCTGTCCCTTATTTCACAACCCTTTCTGTCTGCTGGCAGCTCCCAGCTGCAGGTTTGGTATGCACATGGAAGAAAATAAAGTTTAAAGAAGTTCTCCCCTGATGGTGAGTGTATTTTTCATTCTTCTTCCAAGAATTAATAGATGAAATATACAGTACTTCATTACAGAAAATGATGTCTTAGATAATGCTTTACATCTCAATTATCTTGTTAAGCTTAATGAATCTAACATCTGTACCATGAAACATTAGGTTAAAAAAATTCCATATAAACTATTAGATAGTTGGATGTGAACTGATATTTTTTCACACCATGAAATATCTAAGAGGTAAAACTGCAAGTTCCATTTTTAGAATACTTAATGCATAAAGAACATGTTTAGATGTGCATTTTGTTGGGGATCCTGCTGTGCTTTATCTGAATAGACTAATCAATATTTCACATTTATATTCTTTGCAAGAAAATATCATGCAAATAACAATATAGTAATATTTTAAACTTTCTACCCTATTTTGAGGGCATTTTGTGACGATTAAAATCCTATACTGCATATTTATGGATATCCTATAGATCAAGCATGAAAAAGGCAAAAGGGCTATATTGGACTATACAGAGCTAATTATTAGTAACTAAAGGAAACCTATCATCACTTTCTTGCTGCCTAAACCACAAGTCATTGGGAAAGTGCTGAGTGTCTTCTCCCTGCCCCATTAGTCCTGATAGACTTGTAGTCTGGTAAATATAACAATTGATGACAGGTTTTCTAGTAATTATTCAAACTAATATTTGATGCCACATATTTTCTTATGAATGTATTAAGGCTACATGGCTAAAGCACTACTGGAATTTTTATCTGTTAGAAATGCTATTCTTTAAAGGGGTACTCCGCCATAAAACATCTTATCCCCTATCCAAAGATGTCTAATCCATAAGATGTCTATTTGCAGGGGATCTCTGCTGCGGCACCCCAGTCATCCGGTTCACGGAGCAAACTCGGCTTAGTGCCAGATTAATGGTGACAACAGCTGCCATGCCCTCTCCATTCATGTCTATGTCCATAGACTTGAATGGAGGGGCCGTAGTGTGACATCACGAACATGGAAGCTCCAAGCTTCTGTGTTGTGGACGCCGTTGGCGGCCCAAAGATCGGGGACCCGCCCAGCGTCGTGACCCCCATGATCAGACATCTTATCCCCTATTCTTTGGAGAGGGGATAACATGTTTTCCAGCGGAGTACCCCTTTAAACGCTTTTATAGTAAACATACTGTTTTGGTGTTTTTTTTGTTTAGTTTTTTTCGAGTTTTCCATTTTAGTATCTATATTGTAAAAGAATCTTGGAATATTGCAATTTTAATTCTGGCCACGAGGCCTTGTTAATAGATTGACGCTTCCTGTTCTCTAGAGATCACTTTTAAGCAGTCTCCTCAGTATCATCATAAGCAGGATTATAGTGAAAAGTGAAACCAGATAAAGCCATTCCCTATAGGAGATGCTCAGAGCCTTCCCATCCCTGCACACTGACATCTGCACAGGTCATAGAGCATGCCTAGAAATCTGTCCCATAGAAGTCAAAATGAGGTCAGCTTCAGTCTATTGCTTTCCATGTCCATGGGGCTGCTGTAAAGCATATGTTTAAATGATATGCATAAAGCTCAGGTAAAATGGCTGCCCTGTAATAATGTACATTAGAAAAATTTCAGTCAGAAAACAAAACCAGATTAGAAAAAAAAACAAAAAAAAACATATATCAGTATTTGAAAAAATTCAAGGGGACACATTCCCTTTAGGATGGAGAAATCAGAAATCTACACAGTACTCAAAATGTATTATGTTTTTTTTTTTTATTATGGTAAACATGTAATTACATTTAATAAAGAATCCATGACTACAACTTTATTTAACTGTCCAGGCCTAGAATTTTAGTTTTATAAAATCCAAATTTAATCCATTTACTTTATTATACATTTTCAGATTTAACAAAGGACCGAGATGAACTTGACAATGTTGCTGCCCAGTTTCCTGAGATTGTCTGTTCTATGGAGAAGAAGCTCCGATCTATTGTAGACTATAAGCAAGTCTCTTCTGTGGTGCACCAGTACAATAAGCAATCATTTGCCAACTGGAAAGAAAGTGTGGGAAGTAATTACACAAATGTCATTTCTAACTTGAGATGGCATTTGGATTGGAGCTTGAGACCCAAGGCCTATGAACTAGCAATTGAGAGATGGCTAAAGAATAAAAGAAATGGTATTTCCAAAAGTACAGGCGGCATGTCACGTAAAATATTTCCTGCAAAGAGAAACAAACACTGTATAAAAATAAACATGTTGCAATAATATTTATTATACAATAGAACAGTATTTGTTTTAACGCTTTTAGAAAAACCAGAACACTCTCTGTACTGTGGAATTTGGCATGAACATGGAAATGCCAACTCAAAGACACCCTGTTGCTAGGTTTATGCTGCCCTATCTGAGATGCTGTGCCACCATTCAGAACATATCTTTATTATTACAGTGGTCCCTCAACATACGATGGTAATCCGTTCCAAACGGACCATCGTTTGTTGAAACCATCCTATGTTGAGGGATCCGTGCAATGTAAAGTATAGGACAGTGGTCTACAACTGCGGACCTCCAGATATTGCAAAACTACAACACCCAGCATGCCCGGACAGACGATGGCTGTCCGGGCATGCTGGGTGTTGTAGTTTTGCAACATCTGGAGGTCCGCAGGTTGTAGACCACTGTTAGAGAAAGTTGTACTCGCCTGTCCCCGCCGCTCCGGCTCGTCACCGCTCGTCACCGCTGGCCAGGATGTCGCCGTCCATCGCTGTTGCCGCATCCCCGACGCTCCGGCAAGGCCTCTGCTTCCCCGGTAACCGCGCTCTCCGTCACCGCCATCATGTCGCTACGCACGCTGCTCCTATTGGATGACGGGATGGCGTGCACAGCGACGTGATGACGTCGATGGAGAGCGCCGACGATGCAGAGGATCCCGAAGAGGACGCGCCGCAGCCCCGAGGACAGGTGAGTGACCATCACCGGAGCTCACGGGGCACTGTGAACGGCTATCCGGCGGCAGCGGAAGCAGTTAGCGCTGTCGGATAGCCGTTTACGCCATGGCCCCGACATAAAAAAGCATCGTATGTTGATGCTGCCTTCAACATGCGATGGCCTCGGAGAGGCCATCGCATGTTGAAATGATCGTATGTCGGGGCCATCGTAGGTCGAGGGGTCACTGTATTGAGGAATCTGAGCTTGGTGCAGTAGTCCTCTCAAATATGTATACGTGCCCTGAAGTCTTCAATGTTTATAAGGACTTGTCTCTCTCTGCCCACCGGTTGCTGTTTGGCAGGTGTCTGACTATAGTGTGTATGGGCAGAGAACTCTCAGTCAGCAATGGGTAGTCAGAGGGAGCTCTGTGGTAAGGTGCTTGTTCTCCTGCATACAAGATGAAAAAGCTACACAAAATGATGTTAGTCATACATCTTTCTGTTCAGCATCTCTGTCAACAGCATACTTCTAGTGAGAGAGTATCTTTACAGTGTATGCCCAGGGAAAACTTCATAGTGCTTTAAAAACTAAATATATTTTATTACTGTGGAGCCTTTCCTCTGAAAGTTCTGCTGCAAATCACAACCTTTGATTTGTAATGCCCTTATAAAGACATTATTGTTGTCTGATAAATCTCCCTCCATGACCGGCTGCAGTTCAATTGTATAGAACTGCAGCCGGTCATGGAGAGAGCTTTATCATTGAAAGTAGAGGGTTTCTTTTGCTTATCTGTGGCGCATTGATTGTTACAGTTGTGCATAGATTTGTGCAACAACTTCTGAGGTCCACAGGTTAAAGGGGTACTCCGGTGGCAAACAATTATTATTTATTTTAAATCAACTGGTGCCAGAAAGTTAAACAGATTTGCAAATTACTTCTATTTAAAAAAAAATAAAATGTTTATTCCTTCCAGTACTTATCAGCTGTTGTATGCTCCAGAGGAAGTTCTTTACTTTTTGAAATTCTTTTCTGTCTGGAACTCTTCAGAGCATGAGCAAATTCCCAAAGCAAACCTATCCTGCTCTGGACAGTTCCTGACACGGACAGAGGTGTCAGCAGAGAGCACTGTGGTCAGACAAAAAAGAACTTCACAACTTCCTCCGTAATATACAGCAGCTGATAAATACTGGAAGGATTAAGATTTTTAAATAGAAGTAATTTACAAATCTGTTTAACTTTCTGGCACCAGTTGATTTAATGGAGAAAAAAAAAATGTTTTCCTCTGGAGTACCCCTTTAATCAATTTTATAAACATGCTCTGTGGAGTGATTAAGGAATTTCACTTTGCAGTGGTTACGAATTTATAAAACACACATTTTTGCATAAAAAGCTGCGAACCCCTCAAAAACACGACAAGTCTACACAAACTCAAACGTGGCTTACATATCTGGCTGTGAAGAGCATTTAAAAAAAAAGTTGCACATTTTTTAAGAATTGGGTAATAAGTTGCAGAAAAGTCACAGAAAAGAGGAGGTATCATGCAAAGTAGTGCTCTGAAGAGATTTATTTTGGCTTTCGTGCACCAAATTTAAATATGCCTCACATTGAAAACCACTGGCGTATTATATGTTCCTACCAGTGTCAGGCGGCATCCTCTGCATTCCCTCCTGCTGTTCCAGCCTTTGCTGCAGTTTCCGCCTTGTCCACTAGGGGCCGCTTGTGAGCACTGCCTGGAACAATGTGCACTCCCTAGTAGTTCCCCCTCAGATCCCTGTAAGACACTCCCTATATAAAGAGGCTTCGCTGTAATCATGTTCTGTAACTTCATTAGCCATCAGGATGCTCTAAAAGATACAACTTGTAATTCCGTCTTTGGTTAAGATATTTAAGTTATTTAATGTATGTCCTTGAATCACTCTTTTTTTCCTAACATTTTTATATTTGTTTACGCCTTCCACATACCAGACTAAAATGGCAGAAAAAAAATGTCCTGACAAGAGATTCTGGTCACATTATTAATTATTTCAAGTTCATTAATAAATAACTGATTCTGCTTAATTTTCAATATGACTATCACTATTTTTAAATAACTTTTTTTTTTTTTACAGTTTTCATTATGTCCACAAAGCCTAATATTTAGGTAAAATACCCTGTTCTGTGGATAAAGCTGTCACTGGTGTTATCACAGACACCAGTGGAACTGCTGTATAAATGATGATCACGTTGTGACCCACAAATGGCCATGACTGCTCAGTCGCAAGAAATCTATCTGAGAATTATTTCTTTTGACTGCAGGGTTGTGGTCACTTGTGGGTCGCAACGCAACTCCATTTATTTGCAAGAGTTGCAATGCCATCCAATCACAGCAGTATGACACAGTAATTTTTGTATGTGTTGCTTTAGTCTTAGGAGGATCACTGTCAACAATGATGTGAAAAGTAGATGAATTGGATAAATTGTGTAGAAAGTTTTGAGTAAGGGGAACCCGTCATTAAATTGCAGATCAGTAGAAGTACTCTAATTACTGCACTCACTGTATGTAGATTACAGTCATGGGGGTGTTCAACTCGGGTCACAATAGATGGCCCTTCTAAACTCTGAATTGATATTCCTGGGGATTCACAGTGGGCTTGCAATTATGTATTCCTGACTCAGTGGCATCACACATGGCAACAATAGGTGCTTTTAGAGATCATCCATCATGACTCTCTTGCTGAGCAGCCCTGCATCAATGACTACAAGCGAATATTTACCAAAACAAGGTATAGTACTTCTTTAGGGCCTATGCCAGATATTACCAGATATGCCACATAATACAGACCCCAGAATAAGGCCCCAGTATCATTGTCCTTCATAATATAAACCCCAGAATCAGAACCCAGAATCACCACTGTCACGGACCGACCAGGGGACAGGGAGAGTAAGCCCTAAACTGACCCTAAAATCGCTCACCCTGCCTACTTTCCCGTCCACCCTAAACTGTGGATCGACAACTGGGCACCGGTCCCTCCCTGAGCTAAAGTGCAGGGGCCTAAAATCGCATACTAATAAACAGTTGGTCACAAACCAGAAACATAACAGGAACATATAACTCTATAACAGATTAAATTCAGAGGACACAGATCAGTGAGCAGCACAGAGGACACTATAGACCTATGGTAAAGTACAGAGGAAAACACTAGCCAAGTGATCATGTACTGTAAGACCAGTGCATGTACAAAAACTCCAAAGATCTGAATAAAGAACTAATAAACATATAGAGTTCAAAACACCAGACAGGAAAAAGTATGAGTCTAAACAGACTCCAGGAACAGACAGGAATATAGCATTATCCCCCAGAACCTCCAGTAGACACAAAGTCCCCATGGACCGGTAACAAGGATCTATCGCTAAACAGGAATAACCGCAATTTTTCAGAACACCTACAGTAGACACAGGAATAATAATACCCTCTGAGTCCCCATGGAACGGTAACAGGGATGCCTAGATACACACAATATAATTATAGAACACTGTTCACACTGAACACAAGACAGGAATAATCGCAATCCCTCAGAAAACCTCCAGTAGACACAGAGTTCCCATGGACAGGTAATAGGGATATCTAGATGAGAACCTCCAGTAAACACAGAAATGTCCCCATGTAGCGGTAACAGGGATATCTAGATACAGAAAAATCTGGGAAAACAGATACAAGAGAAAACACAGTGTGAACAGATGAATAGCAGAAAGGATATACTAATCCTAAAACCGACTATACAAACACAGCTTAAAATCTACTAAGAGCATGCCACATAACCATGGCTAAAGCCAGTACATACAAGGTGCATGCTAAGACAGAGATAGAAAATTAAAAGCTCAAATAAAGAGTGTTTCACCAAGAGCTCCATAACAGCGTGTCAGGATCTCAGGAAGTCAAAATGTCAAATGTATCACTAGCTCAGAAACTAGGCTGAGCTGATCCTTATCTAGACACACCCTAAGAGCTATTAAATAGCAAGCCAAAGGCTTTAACTATTCCCTGACCGGGGAACATACAACTGTTCCCACACAACCAAATCCAATAGCTGTGTGTGAACAGAGACCAAGACAGACATGACAGCATAATACAGACCCCAGAATCACCACCCTGCATAATATAGACCCCAGAATCACCACCCACCATAATGCAGACCATAGAATCAGACCCCACCATAACAAAAAACACCAGAATCAGACTCCAGTATCACCTCCCTGCATAATACAGACCCCAGAATCAGGCCCACCATAATACAAACCACATAACCAGTCCTCACCATAATACAGACCCCAAAATCAGTCCCCACCATAATACAGACCCCAGAATCAGTCCCCACCATAATACAGACCCCAGTATTTGACCCTACCATAACACAAACCCCAGAATCAGACTCCACCATAATACAGACCCCAGAATCAGACCCCAGTATCACCGCCCTATATAATAAAAAAAACAGAATCAGACCCCAGTATCACCACCCTGTATAATATAGACCCCAGAATCAGACCCCACCATAATACAGACCCCAGAATCACAGCCCTGCATAATCTGTAGACTAACCCCCTTATGGGGGGGGATCTCTGGATGACCCATTTATGGGGGATCTTAAGATGATACACCTTTGTGGGATATGTAAATCACACACTATTATGTGGGTTCCGTAGATAAAACTTATAGGGGATCTGTGAATGACACCCCTATGGGGGAGCTGTGAATGAACACTGTTATGGGGTAATTTGTACATAACACAGTTATAGGGGATCTATAGACTGACAGAGACCAGAGCCTGTCTCTGGGACAGGAAAGCTGCTGTCAGAGCCAAGAACTGAGCCGAGTCTTTTACTGAAACATACAGGAGACTTACTGGTCTGTAGCAGTGACCCCTGACCTGCCCTCCTCCAGACCCCTCACTGCAGTCGGTACAGAGCACAGAGCGATCCTCCCTCTTCCCCTCCATGCTGCCGACAGACAGCAGAGCATGCCATCTGAAAGGTGACGGGAGGAAAAGAGAGAGAACTCTCTCTCTCTGAAGTTGTTCCCAGTGCAGAACAGCAATAACCAGGCAAGGAGAGTGAGGGGGAGGAATGCATCTTCTGTCCTTGGCCGGATCTTTTAGCAGCTGCGGCTGTTTAAAGTGATAGTGTCCCAGGACTGCCCCCAGGTTGGCACTCACTTGTGTGCCACTCAAATGCACTCTGCATGCCATGAGTGGCACGCGTGTCAGGGGTTGCAGACCCCTGGCCTATGCATACTTATTTCATGCACGGGAAATCGAAGCTGCAGATTTGATTCTGTGCTCAGTCATTTAGTTTACATTAAACACTGCAGCATAAAATCTGCAGCTTCAAATCCTGTGCATCAAAGGATACTGTACATGTAAATACACTACTAAAGTGCATCTGTCACATTAAAATATTATTTTTAAACTGGCTACAAAGTGTACAAGGTGTTTACTTGTATATCATAGTCATACCTTACTAAGGAGAATTGCTTCCTTTATTTCCTGAACAGAGGTGTCAGCAGAGAGCACCGTGAACTTCCTCTGTATTATACAGCAGCTGATAAGTACTGGAAGGATTAAACATTTTAAATAGAAGTAATTAACAAATCTGTTTAACTTTCTGGCACCAGTTGATTTAAAAAAAAAAAAACATTTCAGCTACAATATAAAGGTAGTGTTGGGGCTTTAGGAGGGTTAGAGCTGGTGACAGGTTCCCTTTAAGTTTTTCTATTATGCTTGTAGTACCTCATTGTTAATACATGCCTTTTGTAATAGACAGAATATTATTATAGATGTTCTGTGTAATATGCTGCATTACCGAAAATGATGTCTCAGATAATGCTATACATCTCAATTAACTTGTTTAGCTTAATGACTCTAATATCTGTACCATGAAACATTATGTAAAACAAATTTCACTATAAACTGTTAGATACTTGGAGGTCCTGTTTTAAGAATAGTCAATGCATAAAAAACATATTTAGATGGTGCTTAGGGTTCCTGTCTGCTGAGCTATATCTGAATAGACCAATCAGTATTTCACATTTATATTCTATGCAGTAAAGATTATGAACAAAATAACAGATTATCTCCTGTATGTAGCATTGCAACTAATTTACAAATATGTTTAACTTTCTGCCACCAGTTGATTTAAAAGGAAAAAGGTTTTCACCGGAGTACCCCTTTAACCCCTTAAGGACCCAGCCAATTTTAACTGTAGGACACGGCCATTTTTTGCACATTTGACCACTGTCACTTTAAACATTAATAACTCTGGGATGCTTGTACCTTTCATTCTGATTCCGAGATTGTTTTTTCGTGACATATTCGACTTTATGATAGTGGTAAAATTTTGTCGATACTTGCATCATTTATTGGTGAAAAAATCCAAAATTTTATGAAAAAATTGAACATTTTGCATTTTTTTTTTACTTTGAAGCTCTCTGCTTATAAGGAAAATGAATATTCCAAATAAATTATATATTGAAATTCAAATTCAAATATACAATATGTCTACTTTATGTTTCCATCATAAAGTTGACATGTTTTTACTTTTGGAAGACATCAGAGGGCTTCAAAGTATAGCAGTAATTTTACAATTTTTCACAAAATTTTCAAAATCAAAATTTTTCAGGGACCAGTTCTGTTTTGAAGTGGATTTGAAGGGCCTTCTTATTAGAAATACCCCACAAATGACCCCATTATAAAAACTGCACCCCTCAAAGTATTTAAAATGACATTCAAAAGGTTTGTTAACCCTTTAGGTGTTTCACAGGAACAGCAGCAAATTGAAGGAGAAAATTCAAAATCTTCATTTTTTACACTCGCATGTTCTTGTAGACCCAGTTATTGAATTTTTACAAGGGGTAAAAGGAGAGAAATCTTCCTAAAATGTGTATTTCAATTTCTCTCGAGTAAGAAAATACCTCATATGTGTATGTCAAATGTTCGGCGGGCGCAGTAGAGGGCTCAAAATGGAAGGAGCGACAGTGGGATTTTGAAGAGTGAGTTTTTCTGAAATGGTTTTTGGGGGGCATGCCACATTTTGGAAACCCCTATGGTGCCAGAACAGCAAAAAAAAAAAACCACACGGCATACCATTTTGGAAACTACACCCCTCAAGGCACGTAACAAGGGGTCCAGTGAGCCTTAACACCCCACAGGGGTTTGACGACTTTTCGTTAAAGTTGGATGTGAAAATGATTTTTTTTTTCACTAAAATGCTAGTTTTCCCTCAAATTTTAAATTTTTACAAGGGGTAATAGGACAAAATGCCCCCCAAAATTTGAAACCCCATCTCTTCTGAGTATGGAAATACCCCATGTGTGGACATCAAGTGCTCTGCTGGCGCACTACAATGCTCAGAAGAGAAGGAGCGCCATTGAACTTTTGGAAAAAAATTGTTTGGAATGGAAGTCAGGGACCATGTGCGTTTACATAGCCCCCCGTGGTGCCAGAACAGTGGACCCCCCCCCCACATGTGACCCTATTTTGGAAACTGCAACCCTCACAGAATTTAATAAGGGGTGCAGTGAGTATTTACACCCCACTTGCGTTTGACAGATCTTTGGAACAGTGGGCTACATTTTTCATTTTCACGGACCACTTTTCCAAAAACCTGCCAGACCCCTGTGGGGCGTAAATGCTCACTGTACCCCTTATTACATTACGTGAGGGGTGTAGTTTCCAAAATGGGGTCACATGTGGGTATTTATTATTTTGCGTTTATGTCAGAACCGCTGTAAAATCGGCCACCCCTGTGCAAATCACCAATTTAGGCCTCAAATGTACATGGTGCGCTCTCACTCCTGAGCCTTGTTGTGCCTACAGAGCATTTTATGCCCACATATGAGGTATTACAAATTTTGGGGATCTTTTTTTCCTTTTATCGCTTGTGAAAATAAAAAGTATGGGGCAACACCAGCATGTTAGTGTAAATTTCTTTTATTTTTTTACACTAACAGGCTGGTGTAGACCCCAACTTTTCCTTTTCATAAGGGGTAAAAGGAGAAAAAGCCCCCCCCCCCCAAAATTTGTAGTGCAATTTCTCCCGATTACGGAAATACCCCATATGTGGCCCTAAACTGTTTCCTTGAAATACGACAGGGCTCTGAAGTGAGAGAGCTCCATGCGCATTTGAGGACTAAATACGGGATTGCATAGGGGTGGACATAGGGGTATTCTACACAAGTGATTCCCAAACAGGGTGCCTCCAGCTGTTGCTACATTTCCAGCATGCCTGGACAGTCAGTGGCTGTCTGGAAATGCTGGGAGTTGTTTTGCAACAGCTGGAGGCTCCGTTTTGGAAACCCTGCCATACAATACGTTTTTCATTTTTATTGGGGGGGACAGTGTAAGGGGGTGAATATGTAGTGTTTTACCCTTTATTATGTGTTAGTGTAGTGTAGCGTAGTGTTTTTAGGGTACATTCGCCCTGGCGTGTTACGGTGAGTTTCCCGCTAGGAGTTTGCGCTGCGGTGAAAAATTTGCTGCAGCCCAAACTTGAAGCAGGAAACTTACTGTGAGCCTGTCCGTGTGAATGTACCCTGTATGTTCACATGGGGGAGCAAACCTCCAGCTGTTTCAAAACTACAACTCCCAGCATGTACTGACAGACCGTGCATGCTGGGAGTTGTACTTTTGCAACAGCTGGAGACACACTGGTTGGAAAACCTTTAGTTAGATTCTGTTACCTAACTCAGTATTTTCCAACCAGTGTGCCTCCAGCTGTTGCAAAACTACAACTTCCAGCATGTACTAATCACCGAAGGGCATGCTGGGAGATGTAGTTATGCAATAGCTGTAGGTACGCAACTACAACTCCCAGCATGCCGAGACAGCTGTTTGGACATGCTGGGATTTGCAGTTTTGCAACATTTGGAGGGCTACAGTTTTAGAAAACACTGCAAGGTGATCTCCAAACTGTGGTCCTCCAGCTGTTGCAAAACTACAAATTCCAGCATGCCCTGACAGCAAACAGTTGTTTGGGCATGCTAGGAGTTGTAGTTTGGCAAGATCTGGAGGGCAACAGTTTAGGGACCACTGTATAATGGTCTCAAACTGTCCCCTCCAGATGTTGCTAGGCAACTCACCGGCTTCCGTCGGATCCAGCCGCACGTCATCGCCGCCTGCCGATCTCCGTCGCCCGCAGCCTCCATCGCCCTCCCGGATTGGTAAGTGGATCTTCGGCGCCGGTCCCCATCGTTTCCCCCTCCTGCCCCGCCTATTGTGGGAGGGCAGGACGGGGAAAACGAAAGTTAACCCCCCCGCCCCCAATCTGCTATTGGTGGTCGCATCTAGACCACCAATAGCAGGCATAGGAGGGGTGGCACCGCTGCCACCTCACTCCTATCGCTTCAGGGGGATCCTGGGTGTCTTAGACACCCGCGATCCCCCTTATATTTCGGGTCACAGTAATGACCCGGAATCGCACAAATCGCAAGTGATGACACCCCTGGGCGTTTGCACGGGATGCCTGCTGAATGATTTCAGCAGGCATCCCGGTCCGATCCCCGCCCGGTGTGCGGCGGGGCCGGAATTCTCCATGACGTACGTGTACGTCATGGGTCCTTAAAGGAGTACTTCGGTGCACACTTTTTTCATGTTATCCCGTCCGGGCTGCAAAATAAAAGAAAACGCACTTTATCTTACCTGCCAACGAGCCCCCGGAGCTCCGGTACAGGTGTTCGGTCCCCAGGCTGTACTCTTCTTACTTCCGGTTAGCCCGGCACGTCACACGGAGCTTCAGCCTATCACTGGAAGGAAGGAAGAAGAATACAGCCCGGGGACCAAACACCTGTACCGGAGCTCCGGGGGCTCGTTGGCAGGTAAGATAAAGTGCGTTTTATTTTATTTTGCAGCCCGGACGGGATAACATGAAAAAAGTGTGCACCGGAGTACTCCTTTAAGTACCAGGGTGTCATGACGTACGCATACGTTAAGGACTCAGGGTTTTTCAGTTTTTGCACTTTCGTTTTTTCCTCCTGAAATCATAACCCTTTCAATTTTCCATCTAAAAATCCATATTATAGCTTATTTTTTGCATCACCAATTCTAATTAGCAGTGACATTAGTCATTTTACCCAAAAATTCACGGCAAAGCGGAAAAAAAAATCATTGTGCGACAAAATCGAAGAAAAAACGCCATTTTGTCTTTTTTGGGGGCTTCCGTTTCTACGCAGTGCATATTTCGGTAAAAATTACACCTTATCATTATTCTGTAGGTCCATACGATTAAAATGATACCCTACTTATATAGGTTTGATTTTGTCGCACTTCTGGGAAAAAAAATAACTACATGGAGGAAAATGTATACGTTTAAAAATGTCATCTTCTGACCTCTATAACTTTTTAATTTTTCCATGTACAGGGCGGTATGAGGACTCATTTTTTGCGCCGTGATCTGATGATTTTATCGGTATGATTTTTGTTTTGATCGGACTTTTTTATCACTTTTTATTCATTTTTTAATGGTATAAAAAGTGAAGAAAAAATAAGCTTTTTTGGACTTTGGAATTTTTTTGTGCGTACGCCATTGACCGTGCGGTTTAATTAATGATATATTTTTATAGCTCGGACATTTACGCACACGGCGATACCACATATGTTTATTTTATTTTTTTTATTTACACTGTTTTATTTTTTTTATGGGAAAAGGGTGGTGATTAAAACTTTTATTAGGGAAGGGGTTAGATGACCTTTATTAACACTTTTTTTTTACTTTTTTTTGCAGTGTTATAGCTCCCATAGGGACCTATAACACTGCACACACTGATCTCCTATGCTGACCACTGGCGTATATTAACACTTTCACTTTTAGCACTTTCACTTTAGAAGCGGCAGTCAGCTTTGACCGCCGCTTCTAAAGGGTTAATACCGCACATTGCCACGATCGACGATGTGTGGTATTAGCTGCGGGTCCCGGCCGTTCATGACCAAAACTACAACTCCCAGCATGCCTGGACAGCCGAAGTCGGGACCGTCGCGATGTGATGCGGGGTCGCAGCGCGACCCCGCTTCATATCGCGGGAGCCGGCGCAGGACGTAAACATAAGTCCTGCGTCGTTAAGGGGTTAAGGACCGACCCATTTTTTACCTCTATGACCAGGCTCTTTTTTTATTTTATTTGACATGTATCTCTTTAAATGGTAATAACTTTACAACGCTTTTTCTGAGCAAAGCGATTCTGCGATAGTTTTTTCGTGACATATTGTACTTTATATAACTGGTGCATTTTTGTTGACACATGAAGCATTTTTTGTGTCAAAAACATCAAAATATTGTGAAAAACTGGAAATTTTCAGGCGTTTTTTTTTATGGTGTACACTGTGCGCTAAAAGTGATGTTATATTTATTCTGTGGGTCAGTACGATTATGGCGATACCCATTTTATATGGCTTTCTATGTTCTTTTTCCTTTTCTGAGCAAAATTCTTTTTCTGTCATTCATTTTCCAACAGCCGTAACTTTTTTATTTTTCATCCGACACCATTGAGTAATTTTTTGTAGGATTTTTTTTTTTTACGGCCTTCACCGTGCGGGATAATTTACATTATAGTTTTACATTACACATCATTACAGATTTGGCAATACCTATTATGTATATGATTTGTGTTTTTGATCTTTTTTTGTGATAATACAGGGCTTTTTTACACTTCATACTTTTATTGAAGAACTTTTTATTTAATTTTTGACACTTTTTACAGGTTATACTATGCTGTAATACATTTGTACTGCAGCACAGTATAACCTGATGAGCTGCAGACACTACAGCCTGTGCGATCCTCTAGCTGGATCTCACAGGCTTCTGTAGCAGGCATACAGAAGGTCATGATCTCACCTCCTGCTGCCATAGCAACCAACAGCGACCCGCGATTGTATCGCGGCGCCGCGGTTGGAGATCAGGGGGAGAGCGCTCCCCCTGTCAACACCATAGATGCTGTGATCAGGATTGATCACGTCATCTATGGGGTTAATGCTGCCGGGACCGGTGCAATCGTGGCTCCGGCACCTGTGGCGTGACTCCGGCTGTGATTGACAGCCCGTTCCCGTCGCCGATCTCCTGCGCTGCCCGTGGTAGTGCCGGAGATCACTATGACGTATGCATATGTCCAATTTCTCGAACGTATCGGATGATTGGTGACATCTCTGTCCATTTTAAGAACTGTCCAGAGTAGGAGAAAATTCCCATAGCAAACATATGCTGCTCTGGACAGTTCCTAAAATGGACAGAGATGTCAGCAGAGAGCTCTATGTTCCAAAAAGAAAATAATTTCTTCTGTAGTATTCAGCAGCTAATAAGTCCTGGAAGGATTAAGATTTTTTAATAGAAGTAATTTACAAATCTGTTTAACTTTCTGGCACCAGAATGGGGCGGTATAGTCCAGAATGGGGCAGAAGTATATAAAATTTCTTCCACGTTTATATCCTTGGATTGATTTGCCTATTCTTGAAGTCATGTGACTTGTAGTTGGTTAGAAGGGGGGAGGGGGGGAGTGTATTTGTCATTCCATATTGATGTCTATGATAAGATATTGCCCATCTTGATATCATGAGGTTTTGAGTTTTCCACTGGATAGAGTGATATATAAACCTTGTTCTTGTATGATATCCTGACCTAGTAGCTCATGTTTCATTGTCACAAGTTATTTACTACTCACATGTATTGTTCTACTATATGTAGTCAATTAACAAGCTTGTAATGCTTCACTAATATATCTAACTTATATTTATTTGCATATATCATTGTGTTTATTACTCATTTATGTTTATAACTAGAGATGAGCGAACTTACAGTAAATTCGATTCATCACAAACTTCTCGGCTGGGCAGCTGCTGACTTATCCTGCATAAATTAGTTCAGCTTTCAGGTGCTCCCGTGGGCTGGAAAAGGTGGATACAGTCCTAGGAAAGAGTCTCCTAGGACTGTATCCACCTTTTCCAGCCCACGGGAGCACCTGAAAGCTGAACTAATTTATGCAGACTAAAGTCATCAACTGCCGAGCCGACAAGTTTGTGACGAATCGAATTTACTGTAAGTTCGCTCATCTCTGTTTATAACCTTATAACCAATAAATCTGCATACTTTTATAATACCTGTGTATTATAGTATACTGCAAAACTACATACTTAAAGGGGTACTCCGCCCCTAGACATCTTATCCCCTATCCAAAGGAAAGGGGATAATATGTTAGATCGCCGCGGTCCCGCTGCTGGGGACGCTGGGATCGCCGCTTCAGCAACCCGCTATCATTACTGCGCAGAGCGAGATCGCTCTGCACGTAATGACGGGCAATACAGGGGCCGGAGCATCGTTACATCAAGGCTCCGCCCCTTGTGACTTCACGGCCCTCCCCTGTCAATACAAGTCTATGGAAGGGGGCGTGGCGGTCGTCACGCCCCCTGCCATAAACTTGCATTAAGGGGACGGGCCATGATGTCATGAGGGGCAGAGCCATGATGTCACGCTGCTCCGGCCCCTGTATCGCCCGTCATTACGCACAGAGCGAACTCGCTCTGTGCAGTAATGATGGCGGGGTGCCGCAGTGGCGATCCCCGGGGTCCCCAGCAGCGGGACCACGGCGATCTAACATCTTAACCCCTATCCTTTGGCTAGGGGATAAGATGCCAGGGGCGGAGTACCCCTTTAACCGTTAATGTCATCCCATCATAAAAATTAATTGTTGATATCTGAGGAAATAGTCGGCCTCAGGTGTGAATTGTATTGATTGGCTTTGTCTACAATTCACTAGGTCATAATTTTGAAATTTTTTGATAATTTTCAAAATGTAAAATTTTTCATAATTAATATTTTTCTGACCATAATTCATCAATAACAATAAGGTTATTACCGCACAACATGTCTCCGGGCCACACCACCCCACAGACAAAGCATCATAGTAACAATGGCTGCCAAAGAGCACCACACCAGTGTGAACACCTACCATATTCTCCCTGCCAGAGGGCTGAGAGAATGCTAGGAGGAAACCTCCAGAGCCAGGGGCTTGGTTGGGGCGGCAGTGGGGCTGCCTGGCCGCTGGGTCATTCCCCTTGTGGACTTGGTGTCGCGGAGGTAGTGATCGCCACCTGGTGCTACACCAGCATTCGGTTAGGGACCCACTCTGACTAGGTGGCATTCATGTGGCGAGTGGGGTTTTACTTACAGGTTTTTGAAATTATGCTGAGAAGCAAATCGCGTATATACTTGAGTATAAGCCGACCCGAGTATAAGCTGAGACACCTAATTTCAACCCAAAATCCCAGGAAAAGTTATTGACTCGAGTATAAGCCTAGGTTGGGAAATACATCATCCCCCCCTGTCATCATCCAGACCCGTCATTAACATCCTCATCATCATCACCGCCTGTCATCATCCAGACCCTCATCATCATCATCACCTGTCATCATCCCCTTGTCATCATCCCACACATCCCCCCTTCATCATCCCCTTGTCATCATCCCCACCCCCCTTCATCATCCCCTTGTCATCATCCCCACCCCCCTTCATCATCCCCTTGTCATCATCCCCACCCCCCTTCATCATCCCCTTGTAATCATCCCACACACCCCCCTTCATCATCCCCTTGTCATCATCCCCACCCCCCTTCATCATCCCACACCCCCCCTTCATCATCCTCTTGTCATCATCCCACACCCCCCCTTCATCATCCTCTTCTCATCATCCGCCCTCAGTGGTCTTCAACCTGCGGACCTCCAGAGGTTTCAAAACTACAACTCCCAGCAAGCCCAGGCAGCCATCGGCTGTCTGGCCTTGCTGGGAGTTGTAGTTTTGAAACCTCCGGAGGTCCGCAGGTTGAAGACCACTGTGGCCTTCGACATCATCCAGCCCCCTCTCACCCCCTTTAGTTCTGTACAGTACTCACCTCCGCTCGGCGCTGGTCCGGTGCTGCAGGACTGTCCGGAGAGGAGGTGGTCCGGTGAGATAGTGGTTCCAGGCTGCTATCTTCACCGGGGGCGCCTCTTCTCCGCGCTCCCGGCCCGGAATAGGCAACGTGACTATTCTGGGGCCGGGCCCGAAGAGCTTAGAAGAGGCCTCCCCGGTGAAGATAGCAGCCCTGAACCACTATCCCACCGGACCACCTCCTCTCCGGACAGTCCTGCAGCACCGGACCAGCGCCGAGCGGAGGTGAGTACTATACAGAACTAAAGGGGGGTGAGAGGGGGCTGGATGATGTTGAAGGCCGCAGTGGTCTTCAACCTGCGGACCTCCGGAGGTTTCAAAACTACAACTCCCAGCAAGCCCGGACAGACGATGGCTGCCCGAGCTTGCTGGGAGTTGTAGTTTTGAAACCTCTGGAGGTCCGCAGGTTGAAGACCACTGTGGGTGGAGAGTTCACTCGAGTATAAGCCGAGGGGGGTGTTTGCAGCACGAAAAATCGTGCTGAAAAACTCGGCTTATACTCGAGTATATACGGTAGATCAAAATACAGATGTGCGGGTATGTTTCTGCTTCCCTATTTCTGTTTTACATTTGTAGTCTGTCCCCTCTTTCATAGCCAGCACTCCACTCCACCCATTTGGCCCAGGCATTTTTTAATTAGCAGGAGACTGCATATGGGTTTCCTCCCAGCATTCTCCCAGCCCTCTGGCAGGGAGCACATGGCAGACGTTCACGCTGGTATGGTGCTCTGTGGGGGCCATTGTTGCTGTGATGCTTTGTCTGTGGGGTGGTGTGGCTCGGAGCCGGGTGCTTGGTCAGGCAGCAGTGGGGCCACTGGGTCATTCCTCTTGTGGGCTTGGTGTCGCGGAGGCAGTGGTTGCCGCTCGGCGCTATTCCAGTGTTAGGTTATGGACCCACTCTTACTAGGTGGCCTTGACAAGGCAAGTGGGCTTGTACTTTTGATAAAAATGTATACTAACAACCTGTTAGTTTTTGAATTTATGTTGAGAAACAAGTAGATCTAAATACAAATTGTGGATGTGTGGCTATGTTTCTGTTTCTCTATTTTTGTTTTACATTTGTAGTCAGTTTTATAGATATTGGTATGTGATAGTTGTTATGGGCTTGATCACTGCTGGCTGGGATTTTTTTTTTATACTTGATTAGACCTCTGCAGGTAAAGACAGGAGGTCCCTAAGAATAGCCCTAAGATCAATGCTGTACTCCGCTTGTTGTAAAATTTAATAAATTAGTTTACTACATCATTGCATCCACTAGATTATCAACTAAGTTTTAAGTTTCGGTAAATGTTAGTTGATAATCTGGTGGATGCAGTGATCTATTTATTTGGTCTATTTATTTAGAGTGTTTTTACATTTAGTAGCTAACTCGCCAGAATTTAAAAAAAAAAAAATTCACTCTTCACATTTTTTCGTTCTGAGAGGCCTTGTGCTAAAAAAAAACCAAATCAGTCTGCACTCCATATCCATCATGAGAATGCCAAAATAGAATGTTTAGAACGTTGCTAATTTAAAAAGGGAAGCAAAAATTTTACATTTAGACCCATTTCTATGACGATAAGATTAAAAATGTGTGACCCATAATCCGGGACACAGAAAATGGGGATTTGTTTCCAAAGTGCTTCTCCTCCGGTTAGTAAGTGGTAAGTCCAGGCAGAAAGATTCTTAAGTATATAAGGAATTTATTGCAACACTTAGTTTCGAGCCTTATGCCAGGCTCTTCCTCAGGCATATAAAATACACTGCAAATGTTCAAGGTTAAAAAGCCCGGTTCCAATCTGCATCCGGGTGAAAGGTCATGCATAACCCAATTTAAAATATCATAAAATAAATATCATAAAGAAAAAACAATGAAGATAATGAAACACATAAACATTCTCATTAAAACATATAATCATGAGCTATAAAATGAGGCGCGATACATTTGTTGTGGCAGCGCTGGAGGCTCGTAAACCCGCCGCTCATCACAGAGCTGCAGGTTACTAATACGCGTGCGCTACTATGTAGCGACTTGTAAACAAATGGAGAGGCTTCAAACACATGGCTCTAAATCAATAGGGCGCATGCGCTAGAATTGGTAAACAAAGGGGAATGTCAGACCGAGCTGTCATACAGCTACAAGGTAAGCGCTGGTACAGAACACTGTGATGAGAGAACAGAGTTGCCGTTCGCAACAGTGTTCATTCTATGGTGGAGAAGAATGTCGACTTTAAGTGCGATCTTTTTATAACATGAAGCGAACAGCATAATTACATATATATAATAAGAATGATAGGAAATGCTTAAAAATCAGAATAGGCAAATGAAACAGAAATGGATTGTTTCTCTTTATTTCATTATGAGAAAAATTATTTTATAAAATTAATATATAAAAAAGTTTTTTTATAAAAAATGTAAAACAGAATTTTCTTGGCTTACATAATATAATTTAATTTAATTTAATTTTGTGTGACCACAGCACATGAGGGGCTTTAGTATCGCGGCTCCGTGATACAGGGCCAGCAACATAATTGGACCTGGGCAAGCAGCATAATTATCATTAGGCAAGGAACACAAATAAAAAATAAAAATAATAATTAATAATAATAATAATAATAATAATAATAAAAAGGAGCATAGATAGAACATGCTTAATGAGGCAAAAATGAATTTTTCTCATTAATATGAGAGATTGGCTATAAGGGAAAGGGGATAAACTTCTACATAAAAGTTGCAGACTCAGCTTACATGGACTAATCCAGAAGAGACCACACCATTGTCCCACATTGGGGACCTATCCTTAAAGGAAGTTACCACATGAAAAATGAATAAAATGAATGGAAAAGACCCCCAAAGAGGGACAATTAGGAGAACAGTGAAGCAGTAAATGTGATGTTATAATCACATGTCATTCCTGAAAGGTGCTATACTGCCAACCTAATGTGGGGGAATTAGGCTGCCAACTTAATGTGGGGAACTATACTGCACCTAATGTGGGGGAACTATACTGCACCTAATGTGGGGGAACTATACTGCACCTAATGTGGGGGAACTATACTGCACCTAATGTTAGGGAACTATACTGAACCTAATGTGGGGGAACTATACTGCACCTAATGTGGGGGAACTATATTGCACTTAATGTGGGGGAACTATCCTGCACCTAATGTGGGGGAACTATACTGCACCTAATGTGGGGGACTACACTGCACCTAATGTGGAGGAACTATACTGCACCTAAAGTGGGGGAACTATACTGCACCTAATGTAAGGGAACTATTCTGCACCTAATGTGGGGGAACTATACTGCCAACCTAATGTGGCGGGACATATACTGCCAGCCTAATGTGGGGGAACTATGGGGTAACTATACTGCCAGCCTAATGTAAGGGAACTATACTGACAACCTAATGTGGGGGAACTATACTGCCAACCTAACATGGGGGAACCTATACTGCCAACCTAATATGGGAGAACTACAACCTAATGTGGGGGAACTACACTGCCAACCGAATGTGGGAGAACTACAGTCTAATGTGGGGGGACTTATACTGCCAGTCTAATGTGGGGGAACTGTGCTGCCAATCTAATGTGGGGGAACTACAACCTAATGTGGGGGAACTACAACCTAATGTGGGGGAACTATACTGCCAACCTAATGTGGGGGAGCTACAACCTAATGTGGGGGAACTATACTGCCAGCCTAATGTGGGGGAACTACAACCTAATGTGGAGGAACTATACTGACAATCTAATGTGGGGGGAACTATACTGACAATCTAATGTGGGGGGAACTATACTGCCAACCTAACGGGGGTGAAATATGCTGCCAACCTAATGTGGGGGGGGGGGGGGGACCTATACTGCCAGCCTAATGTGGAGGAACTATACTGACAACCTAATGCGGGGGAACTATACTGACAACCCAATGTGGGGGGAAGTATACTGCCAACCTAATGTGGGGGAACTACAACCTAATGTGGGGGAACTATATTGCCAACGTAATGTGGGGGAACTATGCTGCCAACTTAATGTGGGGGAACTATACTTCCAACCTAATGTGGGGGAACTACAACCTAATGTGGGGGAAATATACTGCCAACCTAATGTGGGGGAACTATACAAAAATATAAAATTGTATTATTCTGATCCCTATAACTCTTTTATTTTTCTGTATATGGGGATGTATGAGGGCTCATTTTTGTAGTTTGTGATTTGTAGTTTTATCAGTACAATTTTTGTTTTGATGGGACTTTTCAATTGCTTTTTAGATATTTTTTTATGGTATTTGAAGTAACCAAAAATGTGCAAATCTGGTTAGTGCGCTATTACAACTTTTGAGGCCCCACTTTTTATTTTGCCCAGGGACACGCTAAGCCTAAAACCGGCCCTGTCAACAGTGTCTGCTTCAGGACCCTGAACACTGGCAACACCGCCTCCCATGTCACTATCGCTCATCACTATTTGCACGCCTGGCTGGGCAGTAGTTGCAGTGCTGAACCCACAGCATAACATACTTCTTTAGGGGAGGGAACAGCATAGGACAGAGACAATGTGAGGACAGGGACTGCTCCCGGGCCATGCCAACTGAGGAACCCACCGACTGTTGACTGGGGATATCAGATGTCCCTTTTGATGAAGTGGATGACCGTGTCAACCAATCGATGACGGAAGATGGGTTGCTGGTCGAGACACGACTGCTAGCTGATACCGGGAGCTAGGCCTTACGCTGCGACTCCTGCTGCCACTGGCCCCTAGTCTTCTGCGACCTCTGCCTGATGAATTTAGGCCTCTGCCACTTCTCTGCCTGACATACGTGTGCACTAAATGCGCTACAGTGCGCTTAAAAAATGTATTGGAGTAAAACACCAACCGGTGATTACTTTTGCCTGGACTTTCACAGTATCTAGGTCCTTGACAGATTAACAGGTACAAAATAGTATACTATTTAGATGTAGGGATGTGGTATGCACTTATGAGGGCAGAAAAATGCACTACAGTACGCTTAAAAAACGTATTGGAGAACAACACCAGCTGGTGATTACTTTGCATGTCCTTTCACAGTATCAAGGCCCTTGACAGATTATTAGGTACAAAATAGTACACTATTTAGATGTAGGTATGTGGTATGCACTTATGTGGGCAGTAAAATGCGCTACAGTACACTTAAAAAAGTATTGGAGTGCAACACCATCCGGTGAGTACTTTTGGCTTCCCTTTCACAGTATCTATGCCCTTGACAGATTAACAGGTACAAAATAGTACACTACTTAGATGTAGGTTTGTGGTATACACTCATGTGGGCACAAAAATGCGCTACAGTACGCCTGAAGAAGTAGTGGAGTAAAACACCAGCTGGTGATTACATTTGCCTGGCCTTTCACAGTATCTAGGCCCTTGACAGATCAACAGGTACAAAATAGTACACTACTTAGATGTAGGTATGTGGTATGCACTTATATGGGCACAAAAATGCGCTAGAGTACGCTTAAAGAGGTATTGGATTAAAACACCAGCCGGTGATAACTTTTGTCTGGCCTTTCACAGTATCTAGGCCCTTTACAGATCAACAGGTACAAAATAGTACACTACTTAGATTAGAGCAGAAAAATGCGCTACAGTATGCTTAAAAAACTTTTTTTGCACAAGACCAGCAGTACACAACAGTGCTGCGGCTCACTGCTGCTGTACCTAATGGGGGGGAACTATACTGCACCTAATGTGTGGATCTATACAGCACCTAATGTGTGGGAACTATACTGCACCTAATGTGGGGAAGTATACTGCACCTAATGTGGGGGAACTATACTGCACCAAATGTTGGGGAACTATACTGCACCTAATGTGGGGGAACTGTACTGCACCTAATGTGCGGGAACAATACTGCACCTAATGTGGGGAAGTATACTGCACCTAATATGGGGGAACTATACTGCACCTAATGTGTGGAACTATACAGCACCTAATGTGTGGGAACTATACTGCACCTAATGTGGGGAAGTATACTGCACCTAATGTGGGGGAACTATACTGCACCTAATGTGTGGAACTATACAGCACCTAATGTGTGGGAACTATACTGCACCTAATGTGGGGAAGTATACTGCACCTAATGTGGGGGAACTATACTGCACCTAATGTGGGGGAACTATACTGCACCTAATGTGGGGGAACAATGCTGCACTTAACCGGGGGAACTGCACTGCACCTAATGTGGGGGACCTATACTGCACCTAATGTGGGGGAACTATACTGCATCTAATGTGGGGGAACTATACTGCACCTAATGTGGGGAACTATACTGCACCTAATGTTGGGGAACAATACTGCACTTAACGTGGGGGAACTATACTGCACCTGTGGGGGACCTATACTGCACCTTATGTGGGGGAACTATACTGCATCTAATGTGGGGGGAACTATACTGCACCTAATGTGGGGGACTATACTGCACCTAATGTGGGGGAACTATATACTGCACCTAATGTGGGGGAAGTATACTGCACCTAATGTGGGGGAACTATACTGCACCTAATGTGGGGGAACTATACTGACAACCTAATGTGGGGGAACTACAACCTAATGTGGGGGAACTACACTGCCAACCGAATGTGGGGGAGCTACAGTCTAATGTGGGGGGACTTATACTGCCAGCCTAATGTGGGGGAACTGTGCTGCCAATCTAATGTGGGGGAAGTACAATCTAATGTGGGGGAACTATGCTGCCAACCTAATGTGGGGGAACTACAACCTAATTTTGGGGGAACTATACTGCCAGCCTAATGTGGGGGAACTACAACCTAATGTGGGGGGAACTAGACTGACAACCTAATGTGGGGGGAACTATACTTCCAACCTAATGGGGGGGGGGATATGCTACCAACCTAATGTGGGGGGACCTATACTGCCAGCCTAATGTGGAAGAACTACAACATAAAGTGGGGGAACTATACTGCCAACATAATGTGGGGGAACTATGTTGCCAACCTAATGTGGGGGAACTATGCTGCCAACTTAATGTGGGGGAACTATTCTGCCAACCTAATGTGGGGGAACTATAATGCCAACCTAATGTGGGGGAACTATACTGCCAACCTAATGTGTGGGAACTACAACCTAATGTGGGGGAATTATACTGCCAACCTAATGTGGGGGGGACTATACTGCCAACCTAATGTGGGTGAACTATGCAAAAATATAAAATTGTACTATTCTGATCCCTATAACTCTTTAATTTTTCTGTATATGGGGATGTATGAGCGTCATTTTTTGCACTGTAATTTGTAGTTTTTATCAGTACCATTTTTGTTTTGATGGGACTTTTCAATTGCTTTTTAGATATTTTTTTATGGTGTTTGAAGTAACCAAAAATGTGCAAATCTGGTTAGTGTACTATTACAACTTTTGGGGCCCCACTTTTGATTTTCCCCAGGGCCACGCTAAGCCTAAAACCGGCCCTGTCAACAGTGTCTACGCTGGCAACACCACCTCCCATGTCACTGTCACGATGCCGGCTGGCAGGAGGTGGATCCTCTGTGCCAGAGAGGGATGGCGAGGACCGTGCTAGTGGACCGGTTCTAAGACACTACTGGTTTTCACCAGAGCCCGCCGCAAAGCGGGATGGTCTTGCTGCGGCGGTAGTGACCAGGTCGTATCCACTAGCAACGGCTCACCTCTCTGGCTGCTGAAGATAGGCGCGGTACAAGGGAGTAGGCAGAAGCAAGGTCGGACGTAGCAGAAGGTCGGGGCAGGCAGCAAGGATCGTAGTCAGGGGCAACGGCAGGAGGTCTGGAACACAGGCTAGGAACACACAAGGAACGCTTTCACTGGCACGATGGCAACAAGATCCGGCAAGGAAGTGCAGGGGAAGTGAGGTGATATAGGGAAGTGCACAGGTGAAGACACTAATTGGAATCACTGCGCCAATCAGCGGCGCAGTGGCCCTTTAAATCGCAAAGACCCGGCGCGCGCGCGCCATAGGGAGCGGGGCCGCGCGCGCCGGGACAGGACCGAGGGAGAGCGAGTCAGGTACGGGAGCCGGGGTGCGCATCGCGAGCGGGCGCTACCCGCATCGCGAATCGCATCCCGGCTGGAAGCGGAATCGCAGCGCCCCGGGTCAGTGGATCTGACCGGAGCGCTGCAGCGGGGAGAGTGTAGCGAGCGCTCCGGGGAGGAGCGGGGACCCGGAGCGCTCGGCGTAACAGTACCCCCCCCCCCTTGGGTCTCCCCCTCTTCTTAGAGCCTGAGAACCTGAGGAGCAGACTTTTGTCTAGGATGTTGTCCTCAGGTTCCCAGGATCTCTCTTCAGGACCACAACCTTCCCAGTCCACTAAAAAAAAAGTTTTCCCTCTGACCTTTTTAGAAGCTAAGATTTCTTTGACAGAGAAGATGTCCGAGGAGCCGGAAACAGGAGTGGGAGGAACAGATTTGGGAGAAAAACGGTTGAGGATGAGTGGTTTAAGAAGAGAGACGTGAAAGGCATTAGGGATACGAAGAGAAGGAGGAAGAAGAAGTTTGTAAGAGACAGGATTAATTTGACACAAAATTTTGAAAGGACCAAGATAGCGTGGTCCCAACTTGTAGCTAGGGACACGGAAGCGGACATATTTAGCGGAGAGCCATACCTTGTCTCCAGGGGAAAAAACGGGAGGAGCTCTTCTTTTCTTATCCGCGAACTTCTTCATGCGTGATGAAGCCTGTAAGAGAGAATTTTGGGTCTCTCTCCATATGATGGAAAGGTCACGAGAAATTTCATCCACAGCGGGCAGACCAGAGGGCAAGGGGGTAGGGAGGGGGGGAAGAGGGTGACGGCCGTACACCACGAAAAATGGGGATTTGGAGGAAGATTCAGAGACTCTGAAGTTATACGAGAATTCGGCCCATGGAAGGAGATCTGCCCAGTCATCCTGGCGGGAGGAAACAAAATGTCGCAAATAATCACCCAAGACCTGGTTAATTCTTTCTACTTGTCCATTGGACTGGGGATGATATGCAGAAGAAAAATTTAATTTAATCTTGAGTTGTTTACAGAGAGCCCTCCAGAATTTAGACACGAATTGGACGCCTCTATCCGAGACGATCTGCGTAGGCAACCCGTGAAGACGAAAAATGTGTACAAAAAATTGTTTAGCCAACTGAGGCGCTGAAGGAAGACCAGGAAGAGGGATGAAATGTGCCATTTTGGAGAATCGATCAACGACCACCCAAATAACAGTGTTGCCACGGGAAGGGGGTAAATCAGTAATAAAATCCATACCAATCAGAGACCAAGGCTGTTCGGGGACAGGCAGGGGATGAAGAAAACCAGCGGGCTTCTGGCGAGGAGTCTTATCCCGGGCACAGATAGTGCAGGCTCGCACAAAGTCCACAACTTCCGTCTCCAGAGTCGGCCACCAATAGAAGCGGGAGATGAGTTGCACAGATTTCTTGATGCCCACAGGACCTGCGAGATGGGAGGAGTGACCCCATTTGAGGATTCCGAGGCGTTGGCGTGGAGAAACAAAGGTCTTTCCTGGAGGAGTTTGCCTGATGGAGGCAGGGGAAGTGGAGATCAGGCAGTCAGGTGGAATGATGTGTTGCGGAGAAAGTTCAACTTCTGAGGCATCCGAGGAACGAGAGAGAGCATCGGCCCTAATGTTCTTATCGGCAGGACGAAAGTGAATCTCAAAATTAAATCGGGCAAAGAACAGAGACCACCGGGCCTGGCGAGGATTCAGCCGTTGGGCAGACTGGAGGTAGGAGAGGTTCTTGTGGTCGGTGTAAATAATAACTGGAAATCTTGATCCCTCCAGCAGATGCCTCCATTCCTCAAGTGCTAATTTAATGGCTAGAAGCTCTCGATCCCCGATGGAGTAGTTCCTCTCCGCCGGAGAGAAGGTCCTAGAAAAAAAACCACAAGTGACAGCATGCCCGGAAGAATTTTTTTGTAGAAGAACAGCTCCAGCTCCCACTGAGGAGGCATCAACCTCCAATAGGAAGGGTTTGGAAGGGTCAGGTCTGGAGAGCACGGGAGCTGAAGAAAAGGCAGACTTGAGTCGTTTAAAGGCGTCTTCCGCTTGAGGAGGCCAAGACTTGGGATCGGCATTTTTTTTGGTTAAAGCCACGATAGGAGCCACAACGGTAGAAAAATGTGGAATAAATTGCCTGTAATAATTGGCGAACCCCAAAAAGCGTTGGATAGCACGGAGTCCGGAGGGGCGTGGCCAATCTAAGACGGCAGAGAGTTTGTCTGGATCCATTTGTAGTCCCTGGCCAGAGACCAAATATCCTAAAAAAGGAAGAGATTGGCATTCAAACAGACATTTCTCAATTTTGGCATAGAGTTGATTGTCACGAAGTCTCTGAAGAACCATACGGACATGCTGGCGGTGTTCTTCTAGATTGGCGGAAAAAATTAGGATATCGTCCAGATATACAACAACACAGGAGTATAACAGATCACGAAAAATTTCATTAACAAAGTCTTGGAAGACAGCAGGGGCGTTGCACAGGCCAAAGGGCATGACCAGATACTCAAAGTGTCCATCTCTGGTATTAAATGCCGTTTTCCACTCATCCCCCTCTCTGATGCGGATGAGGTTATAGGCGCCTCTTAAGTCCAATTTAGTAAAGATGTGGGCACCTTGGAGGCGATCAAAGAGTTCAGAGATGAGGGGTAGGGGGTAGCGGTTCTTAACCGTGATTTTATTAAGACCGCGGTAGTCAATGCAAGGACGTAGGGAGCCATCTTTTTTGGACACAAAGAAAAATCCGGCTCCGGCAGGAGAGGAGGATTTACGGATAAAGCCCTTTTTTAAATTTTCCTGGACGTATTCAGACATGGCAAGAGTCTCTGGGGCAGAGAGAGGATAAATTCTGCCCCGGGGTGGAGTAGTGCCCGGGAGGAGGTCGATAGGACAATCATAAGGCCTGTGAGGAGGTAGAGTCTCAGCTTGTTTTTTGCAGAAAACATCCGCGAAGTCCATATAGGCCTTAGGGAGACCGGTTACTGGAGGAACCACAGAGTCACGGCAAGGGTTACTGGGAACCGGTTTTAGACAGTCCTTGGAACAAGAGGGCCCCCAACTCTTGATCTCCCCAGTGGACCAATCCAGGGTTGGGGAATGAAGTTGAAGCCAGGGAAGTCCAAGGAGAATTTCCGAGGTGCAATTGGGGAGGACCAAAAGTTCAATCCTCTCATGATGAGATCCGATGCTCATAAGAAGGGGCTCCGTGCGGACACGTATGGTACAGTCCAATCTTTCATTGTTTACACAATTGATGTAAAGGGGTCTGGCGAGACTGGTCACTGGGATGTTGAACCTGTTGACGAGAGAGGCCAAAATAAAATTTCCTGCAGATCCAGAGTCCAAGAAGGCCACAGTAGAGAAGGAGAAGGCAGAGGCAGACATCCGCACAGGCACAGTAAGACGTGGAGAAGCAGAGTAGACATCAAGGACTGTCTCCTCTTTGTGCGGAGTCAGCGTACGTCTTTCCAGGCGGGGAGGACGGATAGGACAATCCCTCAGGAAGTGTTCGGTACTAGCACAGTACAGGCAGAGGTTCTCCATGCGGCGTCGTGTCCTCTCTTGAGGTGTCAGGCGAGACCGGTCGACCTGCATAGCCTCCACGGCGGGAGGCACAGGAACAGATTGCAGGGGACCAGAGGAGAGAGGAGCCGAGGAGAAGAAACGTCTCGTGCGAACAGAGTCCATATCTTGGCGGAGCTCCTGACGCCTTTCGGAAAAACGCATGTCAATGCGAGTGGCTAGGTGAATAAGTTCATGTAGATTAGCAGGAATTTCTCGTGCGGCCAGAACATCTTTAATGTTGCTGGATAGGCCTTTTTTAAAGGTCGCGCAGAGGGCCTCATTATTCCAGGATAATTCTGAAGCAAGAGTACGGAATTGTACGGCATACTCGCCAACGGAAGAATTACCCTGGACCAGGTTCAACAGGGCAGTCTCAGCAGAAGAGGCTCGGGCAGGTTCCTCAAAGACACTTCGGATTTCCGAGAAGAAGGAGTGTACAGAGGCAGTGACGGGGTCATTGCGGTCCCAGAGCGGTGTGGCCCATGACAGGGCTTTTCCAGACAGAAGGCTGACTACGAAAGCCACCTTAGACCTTTCAGTGGGAAACAGGTCCGACATCATCTCCAGATGCAGGGAACATTGGAAAAGAAAGCCACGGCAAAACTTAGAGTCCCCATCAAATTTATCCGGCAAGGATAGGCGTAGACCAGGAGCGGCCACTCGCTGCGGAGGAGGTGCAGGAGCTGGCGGAGGAGATGACTGCTGAAGCTGTGGTAGTAACTGCTGTAGCATAACGGTCAGTTGAGACAGCTGTTGGCCTTGTTGCGCTATCTGTTGTGACTGCTGGGCGACCACCGTGGTAAGGTCAGCGACAACTGGCAGAGGAACTTCAGCGGGATCCATGGCCGGATCTACTGTCACGATGCCGGCTGGCAGGAGGTGGATCCTCTGTGCCAGAGAGGGATGGCGAGGACCGTGCTAGTGGACCGGTTCTAAGACACTACTGGTTTTCACCAGAGCCCGCCGCAAAGCGGGATGGTCTTGCTGCGGCGGTAGTGACCAGGTCGTATCCACTAGCAACGGCTCACCTCTCTGGCTGCTGAAGATAGGCGCGGTACAAGGGAGTAGGCAGAAGCAAGGTCGGACGTAGCAGAAGGTCGGGGCAGGCAGCAAGGATCGTAGTCAGGGGCAACGGCAGGAGGTCTGGAACACAGGCTAGGAACACACAAGGAACGCTTTCACTGGCACGATGGCAACAAGATCCGGCAAGGAAGTGCAGGGGAAGTGAGGTGATATAGGGAAGTGCACAGGTGAAGACACTAATTGGAATCACTGCGCCAATCAGCGGCGCAGTGGCCCTTTAAATCGCAAAGACCCGGCGCGCGCGCGCCCTAGGGAGCGGGGCCGCGCGCGCCGGGACAGGACCGAGGGAGAGCGAGTCAGGTACGGGAGCCGGGGTGCGCATCGCGAGCGGGCGCTACCCGCATCGCGAATCGCATCCCGGCTGGAAGCGGAATCGCAGCGCCCCGGGTCAGTGGATCTGACCGGAGCGCTGCAGCGGGGAGAGTGTAGCGAGCGCTCCGGGGAGGAGCGGGGACCCGGAGCGCTCGGCGTAACAGTCACTCTCCTCATCACTGCTTGCCTGCCTGGCAGGGCAGTAGTTGCTGACTTTCCTCTATTAGATCGTCCTCACTGAAAAGCAGAGCTGAACCCACAGCATAAGGTACTTCTTTAGGGGAGGGAACAGCATAGGACAGAGCCAATGGGAGGAAAGGGACTGCTCCCAGGCCATGCCAACTGAGGAACCCACCGAATTTTGACTGGGGGTTTCAGATGTCACTTGTGATGAAGTGGATGACCGTGTCAACCAATCGATAACGGCAGATGGGTTGCTGGTCGAGACACGACCGCTAGCTGATACCGGGAGCTCAGGCCTTTCGCTGCAACTCCTGCTGCCACTCCTGCTGCCACTCATTTGCTAGTTTGCTGTGACCTCTGCCTGAGGATTTTAGGCCTCTGCCACTCCTCTGTGCATGTCCTGGCACTTCTCTGCCTAACATACTTATTGCGTATATGAGGGGAGTACAATATGCTTCACTATGCTTAAAACAGTATTTGTCTAGAACACCAGCCGGTGATTACTTTTGCCTATACTTTCACAGCATATAGGCCCTTGAGAGATTAACAGGTACAAAACAGTACACTATTTAGATGTAGGTATGTGGTATGCACTTATGAGGGCAGAAAAATGCACTACAGTACGCTTAAAAAACGTATTGGAGTACAACACCAGCTGGTGAGTACTTTTGCCTCTCCTTTGATAGTATCAAGGCCCTTAACAGATTATTGGGTACAAAATAGTACACTACTTAGATGTAGGTATATTGTACGCACTTATGTGAGCACAAAAATGAGCTATAGTACGCTTAAAGAAGTAGTGGAGTAAAACACCAGCCGGTGAGTACTTTTGCCTGGACTTTCACAGTACCTAGGCCCTTGACAGATTAACAGGTACAAAATAGTACACTATTTTGATGTAGGTATGTGTTGGCATTTTCCGGTCCCTGCCAAAAGCAGGCATGCCGTGCAAATGCCGAGGGGGGTCCCGGGAAATCACGCAAGCGATCTTCGGTGATTCGGGTCACTTGTTACCCGATGACCCGGTAATAAATGGTGATCGGCGGTGTACAATTCACCGCCAATCACCTACCGCTGCTGGGGAGCGGTGACAATTCTGTCACCGCCCCAGCAACGCTGCTATTGGCCGGCGATCGTCTGGCCAATAGCAGAGCGGCAGAGGAGGGGTTAACGGCTCCTTCCCGCTGCTGCACCCGCTCTTTTCATTCAGTCAGCGGGTGCTGCAGTGAGAAGAAGACGTGGATCCCCCCTCGGAGCCGGAGCCCCCTCAGGAGCCTTTAGAATAGGGAAAGCTGAGTGCAGGGACAGGTAGGAGTCTAATAGGTTTAAAAAAGTTATATAAAAGTAAGAAAAAAGTTTTAAAAAAAGTACCCCCCCTCTGACCCCCTAATAGATCCCCAGGGTCCTATTAGGGTCTGATCCCTGACCCCGGGACCTATTAGGGGTTCAGGGAGCTGCGTGCGCCATCCCCTTTTTTTTTGTCCGCAGCTTTTTTTTTTTTTTTATAAAAAAAAAAATCCCCCCTGACCCCCCAATAGGTCCCCCGGGGTCCTATTAGGGTCTGATCCCTTAACCCAGGTCCTATTAGGGGTTCAGGGATCTGCGTTTGCCACCCCTTTTTTGGGGGGCCGCAGCTTTTTTTTTCCTTTTCTTTTACTGTTGTACATTTTTTACACCAAGCACCACACAGTACATACTTCCCCGCCCCCCCCCCCCCCGCACCCGCTTCATATCAAGCTCAAGGTCCCTGACTGCGCTCCCACTCAAGCAAGACCTGCTGTGCACCCGCCAAGCCAAAATCATCAAAAAATAAGGTATGTCCTTACTCCAAAG
This sequence comes from Hyla sarda, assembly GCF_029499605.1. Taxonomy (NCBI): domain Eukaryota; kingdom Metazoa; phylum Chordata; class Amphibia; order Anura; family Hylidae; genus Hyla; species Hyla sarda. The sequence continues at coordinate 512,055,636 of NC_079189.1, read as the reverse complement.
AAATGTATTTACAAATTGTGGGGGGTCTTTTCCGCTATTAACCCTTGTAAAAATGTAAAATTTGGGGGAAAACACACATTTTAGTGAAAAATATATATATTTTTTTTACATATGCAAAAGTTGTGAAACCCCTTTAAGGTATTAAGGCCTACTTTACCCCTTGTTACATTCCTAGAGGGGTCTAGTTTCCAAAATGGTATGCCATGTGTTTTTTTTTGCTGTCCTGGCACCATAGGGGCTTCCTAAATGAGACATGTCCCCCCCATTTCTGCAAAGTTTGCAAATGTGACTCCTTCTCTTCTGAGCATTGTGGTCGCTCCTGCAGTGCACTTGACGTCCTCCATACTCAGAAGAGATGGGGTTACAAATTTTGGGGGGTCTTTTCTACTATTGACCCTTGCAAAAATGTGAAATTTGTGGGGAAACCCCCATTTTTGTGAAAAAAAATATATATTTTTTTACATATGCAAAAGTCGTGAAATCCCTGTGGGGTATTAAGGTTCACTTTACCCCTTGTTACATTCCCCAAGGGGTCTAGTTTCCAAAATAGTATGCCATGTGTTTTTTTTTTTTTTTTTGCTGTCCTGGCACCATAGGGGCTTCCTAAATGCGGCATGCCCCCAGAGCAAAATTTGCTTCCAAAAATCCAAATGTGACTACTCCTCTTCTGAGACCTGTAGTGCGCCAGCAGAGCACTTTTCACCCCCACATGGGGTGTTTTCTGAATCGGGAGAAATTGGGCTTCAAATTTTTGGGGGCATTTTCTGCTTTAACCCTTTGTAAAAATGTAAAATTTTGGGGAAAACAAGCATTTTAGGTAATTTTTTTTTTTTTACATATGCAAAAGTTGTGAAACCCCTGTGGGGTATTAAGTTTCACTTTACCCCTTGTTACATTCCCCAAGGGGTCTAGTTTCCAAAATATAATGCCATGTGTTTTTTTTTTTTGTTGCTGTCCTGGCACCATAGGGGCTTCCTAAATGTGGCATGCCCCCAGAGCAAAATTTGCTTCCAAAAAGCCAAATGTGACTACTCCTCTTCTGAGACCTGTAGTGCGCCAGCAGAGCACTTTTCACCCCCATATGGGGTGTTTTCTGAATCGGGAGAAATTGGGCTTCAAATTTTGGGAGGTATTTTCTGTTTTAACCCTTTATAAAAATGTAAAGTTTTTGGGAAACCAAGCATTTTCGGTAACATTTTATTTTCTTTTTTACATATGCAAAAGTCGTGAAACCCCTGTGGGGTATTAAGGTTCACTTTACCCCCTGTTACATTCCCCAAGGGGTCTAGTTTCCAAAATATAATGCCATGTTTTTTTTTTTTTGCTGTCCTGGCACCATAGGGGCTTCCTAAATGCGGCATGCCCCCAGAGCAAAATTTGCTTCCAAAAAGCCAAATGTGACTACTCCTCTTCTGAGACCTGTAGTGCGCCAGAAGAGCACTTTTCACCCCCACATGGGGTGTTTTCTGAATCGGGAGAAATTGGGCTTCAAATTTTGGGAGGTATTTTCTGTTATTACCCTTTTAAAAAATGTAAAATTTTTGGAAAAACAAGCATTTTATGTTATTATTATTTTTTTTTTTTACATTTGCAAAAGTCATGAAACACCTGTGCGGTATTAAGGCTCACTTAATTCCTTGTTACGTTCCCTGAGGGGTCTAGTTTCCAAAATGGTATGCCATGTGTTTGTTTTTTTTTGCTGTTTTGGCACCCTAGGGGCTTCCTAAAGGTGACATGCCCCCCAAAAACCATTTCAGGAAAATGTTCTCTCCAAAATCCCCTTGTCGCTCCTTCCCTTCTGAGCCCTCTACTGCACCCACCGAACTTTACATAGACATATGAGGTATGTGCTTACTGGAGAGAAATTGGGCTACAAATACCAGTAAAAATTTTCTCCTTTTACCCCTTGCAAAAATTCAAAAATTGGGTCTACAAGAACATGTGAGTGTAAAAAATGAAGATTTTGAATTTTCTCCTTCACTTTGCTGCTATTCCCGTGCCGCTTCACCACCCGCTGCCACCCGACACATCACCGGACCCTGGCGAACTGGCTCACCCCGCGGTTTACGGCAGCACTGAGAAGCTGTGTGTCAGAGGCCCACAGACGGGCTCGCAGCACGGCGAGGAGACCGCCTCAGGACTCTCATCATCTTGCAGTCCACTCAAGCAGAGACCCAGGTATGCCTCTGGAGACCAGGTACGGGGGGACTCTGGGTCTGTCTTTGATAATGATTACATAGAGGAGGACTGTGCCTTGCAGAGCTTAACAGTCTCAGGAAGCTCCCTGACTTACACAGCTATGAAAAGCATGTTATTAGTACTTCATAAGACCTTCTTAAAAGATATGTCTTGGTGAGAGTGTTGACCGAATAGAGAATAAGTTTGGAGAATTCTCTGACTCTCACAATCCCTTGATTGACTCTCACAACACTATGGAGGATGACCTTATTGCTTTAAGAGAGAAAGTGGCGGATCTGGAGGACCGGAGCCGCCAAAATAATATCAAATTCCATGGGGTTACTGAGTCAATATCCCCTGTTGACATACCGCAGTACATCCGCTCTATGCTTCAGGTGGCCCTCCCAGATTGTTCCCCCACTGAATTGGAGGTGGATAGAGCCCACAGTCTGCCTCTTCCCAAACATCTCTCTGATGAGACTCCCAGAGACGTGTTAGCGAGTTTTATGGAATTTGCTCACAGAAATCTGGGTTTTCCTGCTCCCTTCCATGGAATCTCAGTATACGCAGATCTTTCCGCAGCAACTATGCAGGCCCACAAGGCGTTACAACCGATTACTCAAGCGCTGAGAGACGCCAAAATCACTTACAGATGGGGTTTCCCCACCTGTCTACTCATTAAGAAAGGAGAGAAAATCCACGTGGTCAGATCCGTATTAGATGGACACTCTCTTCTGAAATCCTGGAATGTCAACCTGACTACAAACGGAGCGACTAACCGCAACTCAACACCCCATCGCATCCAGAAGGACTGGTCTACAGTCTGAAAGGTTACTGACTGCTTCATTATGGTATTCGGGCTGGATGCTCGGGCTCCGCCGGTTTGGTGAATCCTCGGTATCAGGATGGACTCTCACCCCCATCCTTGCTCTTTCGGCTCTGCAAAGTTGAGCCTACTGTATTATTTTCCTGTTTGTTATTTTCTTGTTTATATTGGTTCTTACATTTTTTATCCCCTGAATGTTTCACTGTACTCAACTACTGTCTTGACTGCTCCATCCTATTTTAATGTCTCATCTCTCCTTATCAGACCCGGTGTGTGCTGGCTGGGAGGCACACTTGGTCACCTCTATTGTGATACTCCTTCAACTTCTTTTATTCATTCCTTTTTTTTTTTATAAATGGTTATTAAGGTAGCTAGCATTAACGCAAACGGTCTAAATGCCCCACATAAAAGATCACACCTGTGGAGGGAGGCTAGGGATTTGCAATGTGACGTCTTGTGCATTAAAGAGACCCATCTACTACAGGAGGACACCTATAGGATCAAACATCAGGCATACAACCATATCTTTCATTCCACGCATACCTCTAAAACTAGGTGGTGGGGGGTTACTATTGCAATTCATAATACGGTTGCTTTTTCCCTACACAATTGCATCCCTGATCCTGCTGGGAGATACACCATCCTTCAATGCACCATTAATAAACTCCCTCTGACCATTGCGGCTATATACGCACCAAATGTGGGTCAAATGAGGTTGCTTAAATCAGTACTATGCAGACTTCATAAGTCACCTTGGGGTTCGCACATTATCTGCGGTGATTTTAACATGATAGCCTGTTCTTCTCTTGACACATCTTCTAACACCCGCCTCCAAACACACACCTTGGAGTCATGGCTCCATCATGAAGATTTATATGATATCTAGAGGGTATACCATCCCTCTGACAGAGAATATACCTTCCTGTCCGGGGTCCATAATTCTTATTCACGCCTTGATATGTCCTGGTGGATAGAACACTACTTCCCAGAACTAACCAATCTTCCATAGAAGCAATTAAGGGGTAGGACCACTCTGCAATCACATTGTCTGTTGGGGATGACATATCATCTTCTCCAGCACATATGTGGAGATGTAGCCCTTTTCTTCTATTGGACCAGGAATTTTCTCAACGCCTTAGAGGGGATATTCAGGATTATTTTTCTTTCAATGCCCCGTCCATGACGAACCCCTTCACACTCTGGAATTGTCATAAGGCAGTAGTGAGGTGACTCTGCATCAAATACGGCGCCACTCTCAAAAAACTTAGGGAACAAAAACTTAATGACATTTTATCCCTCCTAAAACATGTGGAAGATATAAACAAAACGAACCCATCCAACACCACTGCCAAAACAGTAAGCTCCCTGAGGAATGATCTCCGTTGTCATCTCCTACATATATATGAGAAAGCTCATAGGAAGTTAGGTGCAGTTTATTATGCACAGGATAACAAGTCTGGAAAGCTTCTGGCTCATAGACTTAAAACCCGTCAGCAAAAGTCGCGTATTCCCTTCCTCATCCACCCTACCACTGGCACTAAAATATACACACCTAAGGATATAGCCAATGGTTTCCAGACATACTACTCACAACTTTACAATTTGGCCTCATCCCCCCATGCCACCCGACCATCTATACCATCTGAATTGCAAAACTACCTTTCTTCCCTTGACTTACCGAACCTGTCCTCCCAACAAATAGAAACTCTCAATAGTGAGATTGTCACGATTCGGCTTACAGGTTGTGGATCCACTGTGTCAGCGAGGGATTGGCGTGGACCGTGCTGGTGGACCGGTTCTAAGAGGCTACTGGTGTTCACCAGAGCCCGCCGCAAAGCGGGATGGTCTTGCTGCGGCGGTAGCAACCAGGTTGTATCCACTAGCAACGGCTCAACCTCGCTGACTGCTGAGAAAGCGTGGGACAGAAGGACTAGGCAGAGGCAAGGTCAGACGTAGCAGAAGGTCGGGGCAGGCGGCAAGGTTCGTAGTCAATATGGAAAGCAGGAGATCTGGTAACACAGGCTTTGGACAACACTAAACGCTTTCACTGGCACAAGGCAACAAGATCCGGCCAGGGAGTGCAGGGGAAGTGAGGTATTATAGCCAGGGAGCAGGTGGAAGCTAATCAGGCTAATTGGGCCAGGCACCAATCATTGGTGCACTGGCCCTTTAAGTCTCAGAGAGCTGGCGCGCGCGCGCCCTAGAGAGCGGAGCCGCGCGTGCCAGCACATGACAGCCGGGGACCGGGACGGGTAAGTGACTTGGGATGCGATTCGCGAGCGGGCACGTCGCGAGCGGGCAATGTCAGTGCAGCGCTCCCGATCAGCGGGTCTGACCGGGGCGATGCAGGGAGAGAGACGCCATGAGCGCTCCGGGGAGGAGCAGGGACCCGGAGCGCTCGGCGTAACAGTACCCCCCCCCTTAGGTCTCCCCCTTTCTTTGTCCGGCAACTGCTTCACATGGGACGAGGACACCGGGAGTGATTGTAGGGTTTCCTCAAAGGCAGGCAATACAGCAGGAGTGGGAATGGGGAGGGAGGGCAGAGGGTGAAGCTTGGCACGGGGCAGGGTGTCACCAGGACGGGGGCCATGAGGAGGCAAGGCACAGTTCTGATAAGCCTTGGGGGGACCAGGTGTAGGAGGAGGCACTGAGGCTTGCCTGACGGGACTGGGAGGGGAGGAGAGGCATTTCTTGTGGCAAGCAGAGTCCCAGTTCTTGATCTCCCCGGTGGTCCAGTCAAGGGTGGGAGAATGAAGCTGGAGCCATGGCAGACCGAGGAGGACCTCAGAGGTGCAGTTGGGAAGGACGAAAAATTCAATCATTTCGTGATGGGGTCCAATGCACATTAAGAGGGGTTTTGTGCGGTAACGCACGGTGCAATCCAATCTAACTCCGTTGACCGCGGAAATATAGAGCGGCTTGACGAGACGGGTCACCGGGATGCAGAACTTATTCACCAAAGAATCCAGAATAAAATTCCCAGAGGCATCAGAGTCCAAGCAGGCCACGGCTGAGAGGGAGGAGTTGGCAGAAGGAGAAATCCGCAAGGGGCACCGTGAGACATGGAGAAGCAGACTTCGAACCAAGAGACGCCACACCCACATGAGCTGTGTGCGTGCGTGCGTTTCCTAGACGTGGAGGACGAATAGGGCAATCCACCAAGAAATGTTCGGTACTGGCACAGTACAGACAAAGATTTTCTTCCCTACGGCGATTCCTCTCTTCCTGGGTCAGGCGAGACCGATCCACTTGCATGGCCTCCTCGGCGGGAGGCCCAGGCGTAGATTGCAAAGGATACTGTGGGAGAGGTGCCCAGAGATCTAGGTCTTTTTCCTGGCGGAGCTCCTGGTGTCTCTCAGAAAAACGCATGTCAATGCGGGTGGCCATATGGATAAGTTCTTGCAGGTTGGCAGGAATCTCTTGTGCGGCCAGCACATTCTTGATGTTACTGGATAGGCCTTTTTTAAAGGTCGCGCAGAGAGCCTCGTTATTCCAAGATAATTCGGAAGCGAGAGTACGAAATTGGATGGCGTACTCGCCTACTGAAGAATTACCCTGGACCAGGTTCAGCAGGGCAGTCTCGACAGAAGAAGCTTGGGCTGGTTCCTCGAAGACACTACGGACTTCAGCTAAGAAGGACTGGACTGTGGCTGTGGCAGGATCATTGCGGTCCCAGAGCGGTGTGGCCCAAGACAAGGCCTTTCCAGAAAGAAGGCTCACTACGAACGCCACCTTAGACCGTTCTGTAGGAAATAGGTCCGACAACATCTCCATATGCAGGGAACATTGAGACAAAAATCCACTGCAGAGTTTAGAGTCCCCATCAAATTTGTCCGGCAGGGACAAGCGGAGGCTAGGAGCGGCCACTCGCTGCGGAGGAGGTGCAGGAGCTGGCGGAGGAGATGGTTGCTGCTGTAGTAGTGGCAGAAGTTGCTGTAACGTGGCGGTCAACTGCGACAGCTGCTGTCCTTGTTGGGCAATTTGCTGCGATTGCTGAGCGACCACCGTGGTAAGGTCAGCGAGACTTGGCAGCGGCACCTCAGCGGGATCCATGGCCGGATCTACTGTCACGATTCGGCTTACAGGTTGTGGATCCACTGTGTCAGCGAGGGATTGGCGTGGACCGTGCCGGTGGACCGGTTCTAAGAGGCTACTGGTGTTCACCAGAGCCCGCCGCAAAGCGGGATGGTCTTATCCACTAGCCAGGTCGTATCCACTGGCAACGGCTCAACCTCGCTGACTGCTGAGAAGGCGTGGGACAGAAGGACTAGGCAGAGGCAAGGTCAGACGTAGCAGAAGGTCGGGGCAGGCGGCAAGGTTCGTAGTCAATATGGAAAGCAGGAGATCTGGTAACACAGGCTTTGGACAACACTAAACGCTTTCACTGCCACAAGGCAACAAGATCCGGCCAGGGAGTGCAGGGGAAGTGAGGTATTATAGCCAGGGAGCAGGTGGAAGCTAATCAGGCTAATTGGGCCAGGCACCAATCATTGGTGCACTGGCCCTTTAAGTCTCAGAGAGCTGGCGCGCGCACGCCCTAGAGAGCGGAGCCGCGCGCGCCAGCACATGACAGCCGGGGACCGGGACGGGTAAGTGACTTGGGATACGATTCGCGAGCGGGCGCGTCTCGCTATGCAAATCGCATCCCCGCCGGCAATGTCAGTGCAGCTCTCCCAGTCAGCGGGTCTGACCGAGGCGCTGCAGGGAGAGAGACGCCGTGAGCGCTCCGGGGAGGAGCAGGGACCCGGAGCGCTCGGCGTAACAGAGATCACACTCCAGGAAGTTCAAAAAGTCATATCCTCCCTCCCCAAAGATAAAGTGACTGGACCTGATGGTTTTATCTCCCAGTACTTAAAATTATATTTGCCCATCCTGTCACCACATTTTCTAGATTTTTGTAACTATGCCATGCAAGCTGGTTCATTGCCTAAAGAAAACCTTGAAGCCTTTGTCACACCACTCCCCAAACCCGGCAAATCAACGGACTCTCCTCAAAACTTCCACCCCATATCCCTTTTGAATCAAGACCTGAAAATTTATGCTAAAATACTTGCCAACAGATTGGCCCCCCTGCTTCCCTCACTCATCAACCCCAACCAATCTGGCTTTGTTCCAGGTAGACAAACCTCAGACAATACCAGACAGTTATTGCATATTTTCCACCAGATAGAAAAACGCCACATCCCCTCATTGATAATGGCCTTGGACACCGAGAAGGCATTTGACAGGCTCCGCTGGTCTTTCAGCAATGTTATCCATGTATTCTTGTCCCTCTGCTTGGGTTCTCACCAACGGCTGAATGTCCGATCCGTTTGACATTACCAACGGATCTCGTCAAGGCTGCCTATTATCTCCTTTGATAGATATACTCTCTATTGAGCCCTTAGCACAGGCCATTCATCAATGCTCTGAGATATCAGGTATACAGGTTGGGAGTCATTCGCATGTAATATCCTTGTATGCGGATGATGTCATCCTCACATTATCTAACCCTGATCAATCATTGCCAGCAGTTCTGGAAAACATTAACACATTTGGCCGTCTCTCATATTATTCCCTCAACAAGTCCAAAACTCAGGCCTTACCACTTAACCTCCCGCCAACACAAGTCCACTCCCTTCGTCCTCCTTTCTGTTTGACTGGAGGACTGCCTCCATAGACTACCTAGGTATACACCTATCCTACCCGCACAGCACACTTTTCCCAGTTAACTACCTACCTCTTTTACAGAATCTTTCCTCTGAAGCGGACACTTACCTGAAACATGACACTTCTTGGGTCGGTAGAGTAGCTGCATTCAAGATGTTCATGCTACCTAAGTTATTATACCATTTTAGATTCTTGCCTATAGCACTACATAATTCTTTTTTCATCAAAGCACAAAACATCCTAACTCATTTCATATGGGCTGGCAAGAAAGCGAGAGTATCTTCCAAAATCCTAGCTAAAAACAAAACAATTGAAGGCTTAGGCTTGCCTGATATTAAAGCTTATTATGTAACGACTCTAATCTCCTCTCTTAAATATTGGTGGCATGATCCTCCTAAATTCCATTGGGTTCAGATTGAACGTCATCTTTCCCATATTTACCTAAAGATCTCCTACTCCTTCCTTTATGGAACCTTACCCCACCTACTATCGATAACCCCATACTGCACCATATCACCCACGTTTGGAAACTTTATCTCACTACCCTGAATTCCCCGAGACAGGCAAACCTAGAAAATATACCTCTTTCCTTTATACAGGCTTACATCCCCAACCTGTCCCTGGCCTCGTGGTTGATACCTGGCCTATCAGATACTGGTCCCTTGTTTCAAGATCATACGATGATATCCTTCCAACATCTCACATCCTCCTTCCATATTCCATGAACAGATTTTTACAAATTTCTACAGGTACGCCATTTTCTTAACTCCCTCCAACCGACTAACGTTGCAATGGACTCACCTACCCTCACTTATCTAAAGAATGACTCCCTGGGCTTGAGAATCCCTTACACATATTTCTCAAAATCAGAGAAATTCTCTAAGACGTATCCTCTGAGATTGTGGGAAAGGGACTTGGACATACAACGTAATTCATTAGAATGGGAAGCAGCATTTAGAAATATCAACAAGCACTTTATGTGTGCCACTCATGTTGAATCAGCATACAAAACCATACTTCGCTGGTATTTCACTCCAGACAAAATCGCCCGAGCCTATCATGGCTCTCCTGATAGATGCTGGTGCCAATGTGGCTCCAGAGGCACTTTGTTACACGTGCTATGGACATATCTTCTCGTACAACCATTTTGGACAGACTGTCTCACACTACTCACTGAGGTCCTTCATTTGCAAATATTATGGTCCCCACAGACAGTTCTATTGTTTCTTGATTTACATCTCATACCGCCCTCAATGAGAGCTATATTTAGTATAATTTGCATAATAGCAAAATTTCTTATCACAAGTTTTTGGAAATCAACAAACATCCCACGAGTCTCACAGGTTATACAAAAAGTAAACAACACCTATGCTTTTGAAAAAATACTAGCAGCAGGAGCAGGTACCTATCCCTCCTTCCTTCGAAAATGGCAGCTATGGATAAACTCTCCACATTGTATATCACTATAACATATATCCCACATTTAGGGGTCTGCACCCTATACACTTTTTAGTTCCTCTCATAACTAGACCGTTTGCTGGCGCTTACAAATTTTCTATTTGTATACACGTGCTCACTTTATGTTCTAAAAAGATGAGGCAATTTACTCAATTATAGCTTTATTTTGCTAGCCTACAAGGCAAAAAGGATAGAATATTACCTTTTGTTTTTTCTGTGGTCCGTAGGACCTGATTCACTCTACTACTGTACAGTCCAATGTTTGCATTATGTTTGTTCTTACTGAAAATATTTGTTCTTTTCAATAAAAAATATTGAAAGTAAATTCGTAACAAATTCGGATTTGTCAGATTAGATTCACTCATCTCTATTTACAGATAATGCCAACGTAAAGTAGACCTATTGTAAAGTTGATTTATCAACTAATTTATGATGTTTGGCTATATTGCCTAAAAACAGAGATCTTCAAATCCCCTTAAAATCCCAAATGTTTTTTATTTATTTTTTGCTCTTTTGCAAAATTATGGAGTTTTTACACAAATGATTGCTGAAGATATCATCCAAAATTTACCAGTTACATAAATCACAGTGTGTCACATAAAAATAATCTCAGAATCACATTGAAGTTTAAAAAAAAAAAGGGCCTTTTTCCTAAAGGCAAAAATTGTGTCCTTATGGGGCTTTTCCTACCTGTTTGTCGTGGCTGGAGGTGGTCAGGAAAGCCAAAAGCAGTCAAAGTGGTAAAGTTCACAAATAATGTAGCTCTTATGGACTTTAATACGAGTGACACAAAAACGGCATAGCCTTGAAAACAACACTGTTTAAAGGGGTACTCCGCCCCTAGACATCTTATCCCCTATCCTTGTCTATAAGGGGGGCTGCTGTCTATAAATGGGGGGCCTGCTGTCTATAAAGGGGGCTGCTGTATATAAGGGGGGGCTGCTGTCTATAAGGGAGGAACTGCTGTCTATAAAGGGGGGGGCTGCTGTCTATAAAGGGGGGAGCTGCTGTCTATAAAGGAGGGGCTGCTGTCTATAAGGGGGGGGGCTGCTGTCTATAAGGGGGGGCTGCTGTCTATAAAGGGGGGGCTGCTGTCTATAAGGGGGTGGCTGCTGTCTATAAAAGGGGGGCTGCTGTCTATAAAGGGGGAGCTGCTGTCTATAAGGGGGGCTGCTGTCTATAAAGGGGGAGCTGCTGTCTATAAGGGGGGGCTGCTGTCTATAAAGGGGGAGCTGCTGTCTATAAAGGGGGGGAGCTGCTGTCTATAAAGGGGGGAGCTGCTGTCTATAAGGGGGGGCTGCTGTCTATAAGGGGGGCTGCTGTCTATAAGGGGGGGGGGCTGCTGTCTATAAGGGGGGGGAGCTGCTGTCTATAAGGGGTGGAGCTGCCTTCTATAAGGGGGGCTGCTGTCTATAAGGGGGGGCTGCTGTATATAAGGGGGGAGCTGCTGTGTATAAAGGGGGGAGCTGCTGTCTATAAATGGGGGGAGCTGCTGTCTATAAAGGGGGGGCTGCTGTCTATAAGGGGGGGCTGCTGTCTATAAGGTGGGGGGCTGCTGTCTATAAGGGGGGGCTGCTGTCTATAAGGGGGGGCTGCTGTCTATAAGGGGGGGGGGCTGCTGTCTATAAAGGGGGAGCTGCTGTCTATAAGGGGGGGCTGCTGTCTATAAAGGGGGGGTAGCTGCTGTCTATAAGGGGGGGGGCTGCTGTCTATAAGGGGGAATGCTGTCTATAAGGGGGGCTGCTGTCTATAAGGGGGGGCTGCTGTTTATATAAGGGGGGCTGCTTATAGACAGCAGCTCCCCCCTTATAGACAGCAGCTCCCCCCTTATAGACAGCAGCCCCCCTTATAGACAGCAACCCCCCTTATAGACAGCAGCTCCCCCCTTTATAGACAGCAGCTCCCCCCCTTATAGACAGCAGCTTCCCCCTTTATAGACAGCAGCTCCCCCCCTTTATAGACAGTAGCCCCCCTTATAGACAGCAGCCCCCCCTTTATAGACAGCAACTCCCCCCTTTATAGACAGCAGCCCCCCCTTTATAGACAGCAACCCCCCCTTATAGACAGCAGCCCCCCTTATAGACAGCAGCCCCCCCTTATAGACAGCAGCCCCCCCTTCACAGACAGCAGCCCCCCCTTATAGACAACAGCCCCCTTATAGACAGCAGCTCCCCCTTATAGACAGCAGCCCCCCTTATAGACAGCAGCCTCCTCTTATAGACAGCAGCCCCCCTTATAGACAGCAGCCCCCCTTATAGATAGCAGCTCCCCCCCTTTAAAGACAGCAGCCCCCCCTTATAGACAGCAGCTCCCCCCTTATGGACAGCAGCTCCCCCTTTATAGACAGCAGCCCCCCCTTATAGACAGCAGCCCCCCCTTTATAGACAGCAGCCCCCCTTATAGAAAGCAGCTCCCCCCCTTTATAGACAGCAGACCCCCCCTTTTATAGACAGCAGCCCCCCCCTTATAGACAGCAGCTCCCCCCTTTATAGACAGCAGCCCCCCTTATAGACAGCAGCTCCCCCCTTATAGACAGCAGCCCCCCCTTATAGACAGCAGCCCCCCTTATAGACAGCAGCCCCCCCCTTTATAGACAGCAGCTCCCCCCTTTATAGACAGCAGCCCCCCTTTATAGACAGCAGCCCCCCTTATAGACAGCAGCCCCCTTTATAGACAGCAGCAGCCCCCCCTTATAGACAGCAGACCCCCCTTATAGACAGCAGCCCCCCCTTATAGACAACAGCCCTCCTTATAGACAGCAGCCCCCCTTTATAGACAGCAGCTCCCCCCTTTATAGACAGCAGCCCCCCTTTGTAGACAGCAGCCCCCCCTTATAGACAGCAGCCCCCCTTATAGACAGCAGCCCCCCTTTATAGACAACAGCCCCCCCTTTATAGACAGGAGCCCCCCTTATAGACAGCAGCCCCCTTTATAGACAGCAGCAGCCCCCCCTTATAGACAGCAGACCCCCCTTATAGACAGCAGCCCCCCCTTATAGACAACAGCCCTCCTTATAGACAGCAGCCCCCCTTTATAGACAGCAGCTCCCCCCTTTATAGACAGCAGCCCCCCTTTGTAGACAGCAGCCCCCCCTTATAGACAGCAGCCCCCCTTATAGACAGCAGCCCCCCTTTATAGACAACAGCCCCCCCTTTATAGACAGGAGCCCCCCTTATAGATAGCAGCCCCCCTTATAGACAGCAGCCCCCCTCTTATAGACAGCAGGCCCCCCCTTATAGACAGCAGCTCCCCCCTTATATACAGCAGCTCCCCCCTTATAGACAGCAGCCCCCACCTAATATACAGCAGCCCCCCTTATAGACAGCAGCCCCCCTTAAAGACAGCAGCCCCCCCTTACAGACAGCAGCTCCCCCCTTTATAGACAGCAGCCCCCCTTATAGACAGCAGCTCCCCCCTTTATAGACAGCAGCTCCCCTTATAGACAGCAGCTCCCCCCTTTATAGACAGCATCCCCCCTTATAGAAAGCAGCTCCCCCTTTATAGGCAGCAGCTCCCCCCTTATAGACAGCAGCCCCCCCCTTATAGACAGCAGCTCCCTCCCTTATATAGACAGCAGCCCCCCCCCCCCATATATAGACAGCACTCACTTGCGGCTGTCCTCGGGTGTTGTCGCTCCGCTGTCCCATTCTCCCGATCGCATCATTGCGTCCTAAGGAGGAGCATGTCACTCTGCTTCCTCCGTAGCGTTACGTTGGGTGCAGGGGAGGACACGTGTGTGTCACATGCTCCTCCATAGGACGCAATGATTGCGATCGGGAGAATGGGACAGCGGAGAACGGGACAGCGCCGCACAGCACCAGGTATCGGGCATGGTATTGGGGACATTAAACGAGTCCCCGATACCATGCAAATGCTGAGTATCGGCCCCGATACCGATACTAGTATCGGTATCGAGACATCCCTAGCCGTGACATCACGATGCTTTGGCCCCTGTATCGCCTGTCTTTACGTACAGAGCGAGATTGCTCTGGGCAGTAATGACAGCGGGCTGCGGCAGCCGAGTTTGCTCTGTGCAGTAATGACAGCAGGGTGCTGCAGCTGATTTCCCGGGGGTCCCCAGCGGGAGGGAGCTGCTGTCTATAAGGGGGGGAGCTGCTGTCTATAAGGGGGGGCTGCTGTCTATAAGGGGGGGGGTGGCTGCTGTCTATAAGGGGGGCTGCTGTCTCTAAAGGGGGGGCTGCTGTCTATAAAGGGGAGAGCTTCTGCTGTCTATAAGGGGGGCTGCTGTCTATTAGGGGGGGGAACTGCTGTCTATAAAGGGGGGAGCTGCTGTCTATAAAGGGGGGAGCTGCTGTCTATAAGGGGGGCTGTTGTCTATAAGGGGGGGCTGCTGTCTATAAAAGGGGGGACTGCTGTCTATAAAGGGGAAGGGCTGCTGTCTATTAAGGGGGGCTGCTGTCTATATAAGGGGGGCTGCTGTCTATAAGGGGGGCTGCTGTCTATAAGGGGGGCTGCTGTCTATATAAGGGGGGGCTGCTGTCTATATAAGGGGGGCTGCTGTCTATAAGGGGAGGGGCCTTCTGTCTATAAGGGGCTGGCCTGCTCCCTACAAGGGGGGGACACTGCTCCCTGTCTACAAGGAGGGGGCCCACTGTCTACAAGGAGGGGGCCCACTGTCTACAAGGAGGGGGGGCCCGCTGTCTACAAGTGGGACATGGGGGGCGCTGTCTACAAGGGAGGGCCTGTTGTCTACAAGGGGGGCAAGAGGGGGTGCTGTCTACAGGGGGGGCTGTTTTCTACAAGGGGGACACGGGGGCGCTGTCTTCAGGGGGGACAAGAGGGGGTGCTGTCTACAAGGGGGTCTGCGGTCTACAGGGGGGTTGCTACTAATGTCTGCAACTATATACTACCTACAAGGGGATACTACCCACTATTAAAGCAATCTTACAGCAGAGTCACCTGCACTAACTTCAATTTATAGGTAGATAGTGCAGGTGACCCGGTTTCTCACCATGTGGTCATCGGTCTCACCGCCAATGTAAATTCCCTGTTCTACCCAATGGAGAAGAGAGAAATCTTGGCTTATACTACAGCAGTGGCCTCCATTGTACACAACAAGGAACCCACATATCATACGGTAAGCAGCGCCAGAAACCGCGTCACCCTGCTGTCAGATTCCCTTTAAAATAAAAGTACCCGTACTTGGTATCGGCAAGTACCAGAATTAAAGTATCGGTACTCGTACTCGGTCTTAAAAAAATTGTATCGGGACATCCCTAGTCATGGCTCCGCCCCTCAAGATGTCCCGACCCACCAAAGTCCAAAATAGCTGCTTTTTTTTATAACATTTTATTCCACAAAAAAATTAATAAAAAATTAGCCGTCCTATCGCCGCTTATACGGAAAAATGAAAAAGTTATAGGTCTTCAAAATAGGGGGATTTTAAATGCACTAATTTGGTTAAAAATTTGTGATTCTTTTTTAAGCGCAACAGTAATAGAAAAGTATGTTATCATGGTATAATTTTAATCATATTGACCCAAATAATAAAGAACACATGTCATTTTTACTGTAAATTGTACGGCATGAAAATGAAACCTTCCAAAATTAGCAAAATTGTGGTTTTCTTTTTAATTTCCCCACACAAATAGTATTTTTTTGGTTGTGCCATACATTTTATGGTAAAGTGAGTGATGGCATAACAACGGACAACTGGTCACGCAAAAAACAAGCCCTCATACTAGTCTGTGGATGAAAATATAAAAGAGTTATGATTTTTTGAAGGCGAGGAGGAAAAAACGAAAAGGTAAAAATAAAATTGTCAGCGTCCTTAAGGCCCAAATGGGCTGCGTCCTTAAGGGGTTAATGCAAGTCTATGGAAGGGGCATTACACCCACCACGCCCCCTCCCATAGACTTGTATTGAGGGGGCGGACTGTGACGTCATGAGGGGGCGGATCCGTGACGTCACAATGCTCCGGCCCCTGTATTGCCCATCATTACGCACAGAGCGAGTTTGCTCTGTGCAGTAATGACAGCGGGGTGCGGCAGCTGAGATCCCGGGGGTCCCCAGTGGTGAGACCCCTGCGATCAGACATCTTATCCCCTATCCTTTGGATAGGGGATAAGATGTCTAGGGGCAGAGTACCCTTTTAAGTAACTCCCACTGGAAACAGGCCAGAGGTGCAGAAAAAGGCAGATGAGGCAACCCCTTTAAAGGTAAAAAGGATATCTGGACAGTTGTACACAACTGGTTATCCAGCGAAACGCGTTGCATGCCGGGTAAAATAAATCCGTTTTTACCTCTCAAGTCTTGTGCGCTATCCTGTGCTGTCCTGGAGGGATCTGTTTTTACTTGGTCTCAGTACAACCAACATCGGTGAGCAAGTTTGTTTAAAGCCCCTTTCTTTATTATCTTACGATATCACACTAGGAGCGCTGTCTCCCTTTGTCTATAGTTGCAGTTGTACACAATGGACCAGATTTACTAATAACTTCTAGTTTTTACAAGGATATACATTGGTGTGCCATTGTGCACCAACGAGCACCAATATTTTTATTTTTATATGTGGAAATGCAAAATAACAGCGCAAACACCATCCTAGCAGACCAAAGTATAGCTCCCAGAAAAAACAGGTTTACCAGTAGAAGCACAAAAAATAAACATTTAAATCTGATAATAATATTTGGTAAAGGCTTCAGAATCACATCCTTTTCCACCAAGTACTGGTGTAAGGGGTGGGGGGTGGGATGTACTTTACTACATCTTTGCATCCACTAGATTATTAACTCATTTTTGTGTTTTGGTAAATGTTATTTGATAATCTGGTGGATATAATGATCTATTTATGTAGAGTGTTTTTACATTTAGTGGCTAACTCCACAGAATTTTGAAAAACAAAAAAAACACACAACTACATATTCTTCAGACCCTTCACATTTTTTTTGTGCTGAAAGGCCTTGTGCTAAAAGCAAAACAAATCAGTCTGCATACCGTACCCCATTATGAGAATGCCAAAATAGAATGTTTAAAACTTTGCTAATTTATTAAAAAGGGAAACTAAAATTTTACATTTAAACCCTTTTCTACGACCAGGTCCAGACTGGGACCAAAAATCGTCCCGGGCATTGTAGAAAAAGCAGCCCATTTTTGGTGGGGGGTCCGACTGCTGGGACCACCACCGATCACCTTAGTTCAAGCATTATGGGAGTTGTAGTTTTGTTACAAATGGAGAGCCACAGATTGGGGCACAGTTTTTCCCCATCATTAATGAGAATACACAATGGTATTAATGACGTGAGTGATGTCTCGTCTTCTGTCTTTCCTTTTCTCCTTCATCTGGTCTAGATGTCATTTCTTATTTCAGCACCATATTCCCCTGCGGAGTTTGATGCCTGAACATCATCCTCATCCTCTATATGTAGACGATAATCATTATAAACCTGTCAGACACTGTGCCCCCTTAGCATAATACTGCAACACACTGTGCTCCCTCAATATAACACTGCCAGACACTGTACCCTCTGAATATAACCCTGCCATACACTGTACCCTCTGAATATAACCTGCCATACACAATACTCTCTGAATATAACCCTGTTACACATTTAACCCATAAAAATAATAATGCCACACACTGTTTCTTCTCAATTCAACTGAACCCCCCCCCCCCCCCCCCCGGCTCTGTCCTCCTCCAGGCCTCTCTCTGTTCTTCTACACACTTTGCTGTCCCCCTTAGACCCCCAAGTCTTTTTTACAGCTTCTGTGTCCAACCCCCAGACCCCTTAGTCTTCCTCCAGACTCCTCTGCCCCCCCCAGATAACAAAGTCATGTTCCAGAAGGCTGTCAAAACATAATAGGAGTTATAGTTGTGTAACAGCTGAAGAGCAACAGATTGGAAAACTCCAGTCAAAACCAATATTCCCTAACCTTTAGTTTTGTGGTACCCTAGGCTGACCCTTACCCAATCCCCCCTGGCCCCCCAACCTTTTTAATTAATGTACACTATATGTATGTACGTACGTACATATGACTTATGTACAAAATGTGTATGTATATATGATAGATGTGTATATGACTGGTGTATGTATGATCAATGTGTGTATGTATGTGTGTGTATGATACACACATCTATTATACATACACACATCTATCATGCACACATCTATCATACATACATCTATTATACATACATACATTTATCATACATACATCCTCAGTCTCCTCACCCCCAGTCCACTTACCCTCCTGGAAATCAGGCCTGCAGCTCATCGGGTGCTGGGAATTTAGCAAGGTTGCAGGCCTTGCAGTCGCAAGGGACACGCAGGGAGGCGCAGATGGAGCAGATGTGCATGCCTGTGCATGACACTACTTCTTCCAGCAGCCACTGCTGTTGTTAAAGCAGCAGTGTCCCGGCCCTATGTAACTGGACTTGGGGTCGGCCCAAAGCGAGGCTCCTGCGCGGCCAGAAAAGGGGGCAGAGCAGTAAACTTAAAAGAAAACATTTAAAAAAATTGTGCTGAGGCCTCCTACCATTTTTCAATCATCTTTGAGATGTTTTTACACCTTGATTGGAGTCAACTGTGGTAAATTCAGTTAATTGGATGTGATTTGGAAAGACATAGCCCTGTCTATATAAGGCAGTGTTTCCCAACCTTTTTAGGCTCGGGGCAACCCTCGGAAAAGGAAAATGCCACAATGCACAATATCTATTTATCTGTTCTGTTCTCTAATCAGCAGCGTTCCCTTTTCTTCTTCATTTGGTCCGGGCCTTCATGACGATTTCCATGACAATTTCTTCCAGCTACAATTCTTCACCGTTAAACCTGCAAAACAAACCTATTAGGCTCTGCACTTTTCCAGCATCAGCCTCCAGATTCCCCTTTTACAGTGAAGAGGAATACAGGGGCATACAGGTGTAAAGGGGTAACAGAAGGGTGTGGAAAGGTGTACATGGGTGACATGTGTGTAGAGGAGTGTACCTGGGTGACAGTGGGGTGTAGAGGAGTGCACATGGGGTGGCAGTGGGGTGTAATGGAGTGTACATGGGTGATAGATGCTTGAAAAGGGATGAAAAACACAGGGGGCACTCCCTTATGAGGGGTATCTGCTGGTGTGTGACCTTCATCACACCCGAGTGAGATACCCACCTTGTATAGTGATGTGCTGATTAATGCAGCAAACGGCGCGAATAGGTCGTTTGCGGTTGTTGGCTGCTGCACTCTTACCGGTATCTGACCCCTGTGCTGGTGACCGATAAATAATGGAGGACAGATAAGGCAGAAAAAAAACAGTTGGTAGAGGCGCTGCACAACTGTGATCATGAAGAGAGGACACGAGCTGCACAGGACAATACAACTTTTATTGCTAAAATGGGGACAACGCGTTTAGGCATGCAATCATGCCTTATTCATGTCCACTTACAGTACCCAGGGTTTGCTGGGCTTGGTTCTGTAGAGCTGGCTGTGGAGGTCCTGTGTTGCCGCCAGTCTCTATGGGTGATAGATGGGTGTACATGGGTGACAGAGGGGTGTAGAAGAGTGTACATGGGTGACAGGGGGGCAAAGGGGGTGACAGGGGTGTAGGGGATGATAGAGGGGTGTACAAGGGTGACCGAGGGTTTTTTGGGGGTGTAGCGGAGTGTACATGGGTGATAGAGGAGTGTACATGGGTAACAGAAGGGTGTAGAGGGGTGTACATGGGTGACAGATGGGTGTAGAAGAGTGTACATGGGTGGCAGAGAGGTGTAGAGGAGTGTACATGGGTGGCAGAGGGGTGTAGAGGAGTGTACATGGGTGAAGAAGAGTGTACATGGGTGACAGGGGCATGGGGGAGTGACAGAGTGTGTGGGGGGGTGATAGAGGGGTGTACATGGGTGACAAAGGGGTGTTGGGGTGTAGAGGAGTGTACATGGGTAACAGAAGGGTGTAGAGGGGTGTACATGGGTGACAGATGGGTGTAGAACAGTGTACATGGGTGGCAGAGGAGTGTAGAGGAGTGTACATGGGTGGCAGAGGGGTGTAGAGGAGTGTACATGGGTGATAGTTTGGTGTACATGGGTGACAGAGGGGTGTAGAAGAGTGTACATGGGTGATGGGGGCATAGTGAGTATAGAGGGCTGTACATGGGTGACAGAGGAGTGTAGGGGGTGATAAAGGGGTGTACATGGGTGACAGGGGTGTTGGGGGTGTAGAGGAGTGTACATGGGTAACAGAAGGGTGTAGAGGGGTGTACATGGGTAACAGAAGGGTGTAGAGGGGTGTACATGGGTGACAGAGGGGTGTAGAGGAGTGTACATGGGTGATAGTTTGGTGTACATGGGTGACAGAGGGGTGTAGAGGAGTGTACATGGGTGATGGGGGCATAGGGGGTGTAGAGGGGTGTACATGGGTGACAGGGGTGTAGAGGAGTGTACATGGATAACAGAAGGATGTAGAGGAGTTTACATTGGTCACAGAAGGGTGTAGAAGAGTGTACATGGATGGCAGAGGGGTGTAGAGGAGTGTACCTGGCTGGCAGAGGGGTGTAGAGGAGTGTACATGGGTGATAGTTTGGTGTACATGGGTGACTGAGGGGTGTAGAAGAGTGTACATGGGTGACAGGGGTGTTGGGGTATAGAGGAGTGTACATGGGTAACGGAAGGGTGTAGAGGGGTGTACATGGGTGACAGATGGGTGTAGAACAGTGTACATGGGTGGCAGAGGGGTGTAGAGGAGTGTACATGGGTGATAGTTTGGTGTACATGGGTGACAGAGGGGTGTAGAAGAGAATACATGGGTGATGGGGGCATAAGGGGTATAGAGGGGTGTACATGGGTTACAGAGGAGTGTAGGGGGTGATAAAGAGGTGTACATGGGTGACAGGGGTGTTGGGGGTGTAGATGAGTGTACATAGGTAACAGAAGGGTGTAGAGGGGTGCACATGGGTAACAGAAGGCTGTAGAGGGGTGTACATGGGTGACAGAGGGGTGTAGAGGAGTGTACATGGGTAATAGTTTGGTGTACATGGGTGACAGAGGGGTGTAGAGGAGTGTACATGGGTGATGGGGGCGTAGGGGGTATAGTGGGGTGTACATGGGTGACAGGGGTGTAGAGGAGTGTACATGGGTAACAGAAGGGTGTAGAGGAGTTTACATCAGTCACAGAAGGGTGTAGAAGAGTGTACATGGATGGCAGAGGGGTGTAGAGGAGTGTACCTGGCTGGCAGAGGGGTGTAGAGGAGTGTACATGGGTGATAGTTTGGTGTACATGAGTGACTGAAGGGTGTAGAAGAGTGTACATGGGTGATGGGGGCGTAGGGGGTGTAGAGGGGTGTACATGGGTGACAGAGGGGTGTAGGGGGTGATAAAGGGGTGTACACGGGTGACAGAGGGGTGTAGTGGGTGATAAAGGGGTGTATATGGGTGACAGGGGTGTTGGAGTATAGAGGAGTGTACATGGTAACAGAAGGGTGTAGAGGGGTGTACATGGGTGACAGAGGGGTATAGAGGAGTGTACATGGGTGATAGTTTGGTGTACATGGGTGACAGAGGGATGTAGAAGAGTGTACATGGGTGATGGGGGCATAGGGGGTGTAGAGGGGTGTACATGGGTGATAGAGGGGTGTAGGGGGTGATAAAGGGGTGTACATGGGTGACAGGGGTGTTGGGGGTGTAGAATAGTTTACATGGGTAACAGAAGGGTGTAGAGGGGTGTACTTGGGTGACAGAGGGGTGTAGAGGGGTGACGGATGGGTGTAGAAGAGTGTACATGGGTGGCAGAGTGGTGTAGAGGAGTGTACATGTGTGGTGTCCCGGTACCGTATCCTATACGTTACCTGTATAGAGGTCCCCATAGCCAGAGTCCCTAGGACATTGGGGTCCCTCTTGTCTAGTCTTCCCCTTGCCACCTCTCACATAGTCAGGAGATATATAGTGGTTCTATTTGATAGTTACATACCTATAGGTATAGAAACTGTATATATTTGGTTATTTACCTGTACGGAGCGTTGCAGGACCTGCGGGTCACATGATCAGGTAGAAACTCTATGGCTTTGCTTAAGGACCTTTGGAGGTCCCTGTGACGTGTTCACCCACCATGCCTTGTAACGGTGAGTGACAGCTGACACGGACCAATCCAAAATGGCCCTGCCCATATAAGGGAGCGGTGGCCATTGCTTTTTGCTCTTTCCTCGTGGGCTGCTGATGAGGACGGATCTGTGCAGCGGTCATCAGCAGTAACCAGGCCTAAGCCTTGCGGCAACAGTCATCTCTCAAAACTGTGATTTACTTCAATCCCTATTTCCTCAGCAAGATCACCGGACCTAAATATTCCCCTAAATCCGGACGGATCTCTGCAAAAATCCTAAAAATCTAATAACTCTTTGGATAAGTCAATGGTCCTCAGCATCTGTCAATCACTGCCATGCGTTATAGAGACTGTATTACTAAGACTGTTGCTGTTAATTGGATGTACCGCAAGTACTTCAGTAAAGTTTATGCAAGTTCAAGTTCATCTCCATTGTGGAACTTCATTCATTTAAACACGCACCTATCGTTCCTGGGCAGGGTGGCGATAGGCCGTAGATTTACCTCAGCGTATTAACCCTCACCCTGGCGTCACGAGTGACAGGGTGTGTGCCTACTACTGTTGCCACCGGCGAAAGTGTACTCCCCCCCCAATCGGGAGCGGTGTCCGTGGTGCACCATACAAGGGGGCCGCGAGAAAAGTAAGGGGGGGGGAGGCGAAAATTCATCTGCAACCAAGATGTGTAAACTGCACAATGAGTTCATGCTGCGATCCTCTGGTCCGGTCAGCACAGGCGGAGCTGAACTGATGCCAGAAAAGCATGCAAAGAAGGCCCGCGCTGCGCCATGCCCCACCCCTGGGTGGGGCTGCCAAGTCGCTGTATCACAGCCGAAAGCGACTTGGAGATACAGGAGTCGTCTCTATAGGGACCGGAAGTTGGGGCTGCACCGATGACGTCCTTCCTGCCGGCCGCCATTTTGGGGAAGCCCACTATAAAAGACACCACGCAGAGCGACCTCCTCAGTCTGCACAAAGAGCCGGAGAGTACAGACATGGCGGAGAGCAGCGTTCCACGTGGTGAAGATGGCAAAATGGCGCCGGAACAACGAAAAGTCGTGGCAGTCGCAGCCCGACTTTTTCAAGAACTTGCTGACCGTCTGCAGCGGTTGTCATTAGATGAAGAGGGGGCCTGCAATCTTCCCCCACTGCCTGATGATGACGACGATTGGTCAGACACACCTCCAGCGGAGAGCGCAGGGACACCTGGAGGTGCATCGGCGGTGAGATTGTCCCCTCACCACAGAACTTGGAGTTTGTGGGCCGAGATCCCATCGGAGGAGTCTGCAGTGAGTACCGCGCCAGAGGTGGCCTATTCTTCCTCCTCCAGCCCTGAAGCTAAAGTTCCTCTATCTGATTTGCCAAGTGCACGACTGTGCTCACCAAAATTGCCGCAATGGGTGTTTGGAGATGAGCCGGAGCTGATCGAATATATGCACAAGGTACTTCAGCCAATACCTGGGAAGCCACTCCCACAAATTCCAGCTGCACAAAGAGAAAGGGCCCATCAAGAAGCCGAGCTGGCCGAATTGATGGAAAAGTTAAAGGCCCGACACAAAGAACTGTATGCCTCTAAGCACGTGCACTTGCCTAATGAAGAAAAAGTGCAGTATCAAGAAAATACCAAAGAAATGGAGGCATTGTACATACGCAAATGGGATCATCCCCGAGAAGGGGAGGAGCCATTAGAAAGAAGAAGAGCAACTGTGGCCAAGTTCGACAAGGTCAGAGGTTATGGGACACTTCTTGACTACAACACTGGGCAGACCATCCTCGTAAACCGGCGAGCAGTACAGAGGCCATATCTTCATAAAAAGTTCTTCTCCTTGGAGATGGGTGAAATTGTGGAGTACACCCCCATTCAGAGCCTGCGTGGAGAATGGGCTGCTGCGGTCACAAGACCAACTGCCCCAACACAGCTTCCCTTCAAGTATTTCCCGTCAACTGATTAGGAATCAGACCCCTTCAACTTGAGTCCAAAATAGTCCGCTCATAAAGCCTCCATCAATGTACCCAAGGAGGAGGAGCCTCAACAGCAAAGATCATCTTTTGTGTACAGCAAAGAGTCAAGTTCATCATCTTCTGTGTACAGTAAAGTGCCAAGTCCTGCTCAAGTTCAAGAAAGTAAGCCCAAATTGCGGGTACCAAAGACCGTACCTAGACCCTCTCAAAGCAATGAGAGTTTGTCTGTTCCAGAGGTACCAACGCACGTACCTGGGCCCTCTCGGAGCAATGAGAGTTTGCCTCCTGCACAGGTACCAACGTATGTACCAAGGCCCTCTTCTGACATGGAGAGTTTGCCTGCTTCCAGGGTACCGACGAAAGGGTCATGGGTCCATCCTAGTTTGGAGATGGTGTACAAGCCCTATTGCCCCACTTACATTCCGGCTAGTAAGCCTAATCCTACCATCAACCACTCCACCCTCACCAATGTAGTGTGGCAGAGCTATGTTAATTCCACACCTGCCCCTGATGTTGGGAGGTACAGAGGAACCAGGAGAGGCACAACAATAGTGAGGAAGAACATTCTCTGAAGAGAATCAATTGAAATCTATAGCTTATGCCTCTAGGACCTCACCAATGGTGCATAGTGATGTGGGCAATAATAGATTATAGCAGCGTTACTCAGAAATTGTTTTTTAATTTAGATTATAAAATATAAATATATAAAACAATGACAAAATAACACATTACACTGGCACTGTCTAAGGAAAATCCCACTGGGCCCTAGTGGGATATCCGAAATAAAATATAAAAAATAAATATAAAAATAAATTAATGTTCCAATAAGTCCATGAATCTGCAGATAATAAAATCCGCAAAAGGTGTAGATAGATATTCGGTTTTGTGGCAGAATAAATTTGTAACATAAAGTCAAATGTAACAAAAAATCAGTGATCAAAATGAATGAATGATACAGAGTATCTCTCACCACTGCTTCTGGCTTGATGGATTTTGGTGGATGGATCGCAGCCTTGTATTCCTCGTATGCCCCAATATGGTGAAGGGGGGCACTGGTTGATACGTCTCCCTTAGCAGCCCCGTTGGCAGGGGGGGCGCAAATAGATGTTGCTTACCGTGGGCTCCGATGGCGGAGGAGCATGCAGCAGGCTTCAGCACTGGGGACCTCGTTCACTAGCCGGCTTACTACAGATGGCACTGGGAGCGCCAACGGGTCTGGTGGTGACGGTACGCCGGGAGCGGTGGAAGGTCCGGGGATGGCGTCCCACGTGGAAGCTTGGATAACAGTTTGGATAAGGACTGTATCCGGCTGATTTGTGGTAAAGCCGTGTTTCCTTTCCCTTCCCATGAACTCTTAGTGTAGGTGCACTGCTGATCCTTACACGCCAATTTGTATATTTCCCGTGAACTCTTAGTGTAGGTGGACTGCTGATCCTTACACATCTGTTTTATGTATATACCAGCAACTTCATAAGAACTCTTATGCTAAATATTGCACTTATCAGGTGAATGCGCCTGAACCCTGCTGGAGTGTTGATAATTGTGTAAGTTTGTATAGTAAATATGTATATGGTTCTTGTACACAGAAAGGTATCCTCGTGTCTGTGTACATAAAAAAAAAAAAACAGGTAAAGGTGGTGCATAGAAAAATAGCCTAGTGTCTATGTACATAAAGAAGTAGGTAAGAGTTGTACACGGAAAAAAAGTCAGTGTTTTGCATGTGTACCCTACAAACGTAAATAATTCTTGTACATACAAATGTATAAAATGCTAAAGGTGTTTTAGTAGTTACTTAATAGGTGACACCCCGGCTTCTCCGAGGGTAATATTATTGCTGTCGCCAATCGCTAGCACCTGTCTCAACAAAAATGATAGAGTAACTCACCCTTAGGATAGTACTTGCACACATAGTACTCCAAACTTCTGACTTAAATGTACTACCTCAATCTATTTTAGTACATACACAAAAATTTTATATATCTCACATTCATGAAACACTTAGGAATTGTAGCCTATTGATGTCCAATTCCTGCCACTGTTAGGTACACTCATATTTCTTTTCTCTGCATTAAGTGTGTGAGATGCTCTACCTGGCTAGTAGGTGCTCTTGCGAGTATAGAATTAAACACGTATTTCTAAAGGTAACCTAGGTAGTTTATTTGGAAGTGTTCTAGGGGTAAGTAGCGTGTAGCCGATAGACCCTAGCAGCCATCTTACTGTGACCTAGCTTCCGGCTAGCCAGTATAACTTTCATGTACTAACAGGTAACTTATTGTTAGCAAAAATAAAAAATGTGTGAGATGATAAAAATGTCTAGTCAGCTTGAAGCTAAATGTATAGAGAGCTGTACTAATGTCTAGTTAGCCTCATAAAATGTGTAAGAGAGCTAAAACAAAATGATTTAGGAGCTAGCAACTAAATGTCAGATAGCTGCCTAATTAATTGTATAGTAAGCTAAAATAAATATGTCTAAGGAGCTAGAAACTAAAGGTTAGATAGCTTCACCAATGTCTAGATAGCTTTATCCGAATGTCTAGATAGCTTTTCCAAATGTCTAGATAGATTCCTATTATCTAGTCCAGATACTAGTAAGAGTATCAGAGAATGTAAATGTGTTCAATGTTTACTTAGGATGTATAGCAAATTTATTGGTATAATCCTGTTTTAGTCCTATTTCCTCTGCCTTAGGGGACAGGCGTTGAGGTCGACATATTTTAAGTAAGGGGGTTTGTGGTGTCCCGGGACCGTATCCTATACGTTACCTGTATAGAGGTCCCCATAGCCAGAGTCCCTAGGACATTTGGGTCCCTCTTGTCTAGTCTTCCCCTTGCCACCTCTCACTTAGTCAGTAGATATATAGTGGTTCTATTTGATATTTACATAGCTATAGGTATAGAAACT
Source organism: Hyla sarda (assembly GCF_029499605.1). Taxonomy (NCBI): domain Eukaryota; kingdom Metazoa; phylum Chordata; class Amphibia; order Anura; family Hylidae; genus Hyla; species Hyla sarda. The sequence goes on along the minus strand of NC_079189.1, from coordinate 512,028,639 downwards.
GTATATATTTGGTTATTTACCTGTACGGAGCGTAGCAGGACCTGCGGTTCATGTGATCAGGTAGAAACTCTATGGTTTTGCTTAAGGACCTTTGGAGGTCCCCTAGACGTGATCACCCACCAAGCCTTGAAATGGTGAGTGACAGCTGACACGGACCAATCCAAAACGGCCCTGCCCCTGCCCATATAAGGGAGTGGCGGCCATTGCTTTTTGCTCTTTCCTCGTGGGCTGCTGATGAGGACGGATCTGCGCAGCTGTCATCAGCAGTAACCAGGCCTAAGCCTTGCGGCAACGGTCATCTCTCAAAACTGTGAGTTACCGTACTTCAATCCCAATTTCCTCAGCAAGATCACCGGACCTAAATATTCCCCTAATTCCGGATGGATCTCTGCAAAAATCCTAAAAATCTAATAACTCTTTGGATAAGTCAATGGTCCTCAGCATCTGTCAATCACTGCCATGCTATATAGAGACTGTATTACTAAGACTGTTGCTGTTAATTGGATGTACCGCAAGTACTTCAGTAAAGTTTATGCAAGTTCAAGTTCATCTCCATTGTGGACCTTCATTCATTTAAACCTCACTACTATTTTGTGGCCAAACAACACATACAGAGGTATCGACACCTAACAACAAATTAACCCATAGGGGTTAAAAAAGTCCTCTTGGATATGTGTTGATAAATAATACTTAACTTTTAATGTGTATAAATAAAAGGTGAGAACAAACATTTAAAACCACACTTCATATAGTGTCACTATTTAGCTATTGGTCCCTACTGTACACTAGTCAGTCTAAGCGCCACTGTTGGTCCCAATTTAGGGTATATGCCACTATATCAGTCCACTATGAGAACGTCACTGCAATAGACTCCAATTAGAGATTTGGAGTGGACGTATAGTGGTAATAGCTTGTAGGCCGACCAGAATAAATTTATTTTATGGCCAGCCCACCATTAAAGCCTGTGATGATTGAGAACATCAACCACTGTTCAAGGTAGAGTTAACCAACCCCCCACCACGCTGTGCACCGCAGGTGTGGGTTGGACGGTGTTGCTTAGGTAGGAATTAGTTATTTAGGTACATTCACTCTTTAGGACACAATGAGGTGCAAATTTAAAATAAAATGCTGTTACCCCGACATGTTTTGCCCCTCACAGGGCTTTATCAAGGAGACAACTGACAGCATTCAGCAGCACCTCAGTTGGGAATCACTGATATAAGGTCTCACAAATGACAATGCATATCAGGGCAAAAACCTAGCCATAAGGTTGAAAGAACCGCCTGTAGAGCTTAGCATAGTGTGGAGTCACAGATCTGGAAAATAGTACAAAAAATATCCCACACAAAAAAATGGCATTGGGAGAAGGGCTTTGGTAAGACATACCACACTGGCTGAGCTCCAAAGATCCTTTGTAGAGATAGGAAAAATTTCCAAAATATTAACCATCACTGCAGCTCAATAGAGCTTCTCAGTAAAGGACACAAGACTTTGCAAAAAGGCACCTAAAGGACACTCAGACTGTGGGAAACAAGATTCTCTGTTCTTATGAAACCAAGATTTAACTTTTTGGCCTCAATTTTCATTCTGGAGAAATCCCTGTAGTGGGGCATGATATTGGCATCATTATGCTGTGGGCTGTTATTTAGCGATTGGGGCAGGGAGATTGGTCAAAGTTGAGGGAAAGCTGAATGCAGCAAAGTACAAACATATTTTAAAACCTTATCCAGAATGCTCTGGACCTCGGACATTCATACATGCAGCATTTTTTTGTGAAAAGCTCCAAAATATTGTTGAAAAATATTTTTTAAAAATCCTGACTTTTTTTAAATTATTTTTTTTATGGCGTTTAGTGTACTAAAATGACTGGTGGTAAAAATGACATCTTTTATTCTGTAAGGCTCCTTTCATACTACCGTTTTCGCCGGTTTCGTAGGTGACGTCCGTTAGAAAGATAGCGGGAGAAAAATGTGTGCATGACAAGTCTTTTTCTCCCGCTATCTTCGGCCGCAACCGACATTAGAGAAATCACATTCACATGCCCATTATAGTTACCGTTAGGCTCTGTTACAATAACGGACATTATTGGCAGTCAAAGTAGAAAGCCATTAACGTCCGTTTGTAACAGAGCCTCTTCATTAGTGTGAAAGAAGCCTAAGTTGGTACAATTATGGTGATAATTTGGTTGGTACAATTAGTTTGTACAATTTATTCCACTTTCTTGATGAAATTGAGCAATTCCTATACTTTTTTTTTTTTCTACAGGGCTCACCGTGAGTGATAAATAACATAATTTTATAGTATGAACATGGCAATAACTATTCTTTATAGGTTTTTACTTTTTATGATCATATAGGGTTTTATTGGGAAAGGGTCATTTATTTTTAATTTATTATTCTTAAAAACATTTTATTTTGATACTTTTTACTTTTTCCCTGTTATACTATGCTATAGTGCATCTGTACTGCAGCATACCTAGTTGCCTACCTACATATTTACCTACCTGCCTACTTACATACATACCTTCTTACATAGCTACTTACCTAGCTACCTGGTACCTACCATCATAGTGGCCTGCTTATCTACCTTGATACTTGGATACCTACCTGGCTACCAACCTACCTACATAGCCACCTACCTATCTACATAGCTACTTACCTAGCTACCTGCCAACCTACATACATAGGTACTTATTTAGCTAGCTACCTGCAACCTACATAGCCACCTACCTGGCTACCTACCTACCTGATTATATACCTACCTATGTACCTGGATATCTTCCCACATAGCTGCCTACCTACCTACTTATCTACTTGGCTGTCTACCAATTTACCTAACTAGTTAGCTACATGCAAATTCACTTGTAGAGCTTCCTACCTACTAACATATTTAACTTCTTGGGTGGGGGGGGGGGGGGATAAAACTACCTACCTACATGAGGATTCATTTATCTATCTATCTGCTTTTATACCTGCCTACAAGGCGAAACTATCTAATAAGGTAACTAACATGTACATATATACTATAAAAGCTGTCCATGTTGGCATTATGGAGCTGGCTGCTGGGGACAGGGAGCCCAGGTGAGTCACTGACCAATTAAATCAGGAAGTAGTCAGTAGAACTTTTGCCAAAATCCCCAATATCTTTAGGCCTTTGCAAACAAAAATGTTAAAAAGTTACTGAAGGATTGTGCAAGCTGTTCTGTCCTGGAAGGTTAAGGCAATGGAAGAGCTGGTCAGCTGTAGAAGTGAGCCCTATTTTAAAGGGGCCTTCCAATCCTGTAGATATGCCATACATTTTCACTAGATGCAGTCCTACCTCTGAGACCCTCACCCATCTTAAGATCAAGGACTCCACAGCCCACTCTGGCCTGTTTGTGGCTGCCAGAGGTGGTGAGGAAGCTAAAAATAGCCCAACCTTCTGTTTAAGGAAATTTGCGTTACTCATGTTGACGTTAATGGGAGCTGCGCACATTGCATAGTACTGTGAGCTATGCTGTTTATAAAATCAGAAGTTAGGTAAACAGCGTAGTTTGCTGGGCTATGCCATTTGCGAGACTTCCATTAAAGTCAAGGAAAGTTACGCAAATTGTATAAGACAGCCAGCTCAGCTGTTTTTTTGCTTTCACACCCCCTCCAGTGGCTGCAATCAAGCCGGAGGGGGTGAAAGCCATTTTTAATTGAGATGGGATCAATCTTTTAAAGAAAACCAGTAATCAGATTTTACCCCTATATAACCGTAGGCAACAGGTAGTATAGGGTAAAATCAGCTTGCTTACCATGTCCCCATTGAAAGGATTTTCACTTTGCAAAATCCAGGACTTGAGGACATAGTAAGAAAACTGATTTCTACCCTATATAACATATTGCCTGCAGTCATAAGGTCAAAGGTCATGACAATATTTTTTTTTATAGTCTGATTTAGTTTGGAAATCTCTTCTAAGATATTTTTTCTATACAACAGTGGAATGCCTTTTGATTACCATGGGTTTATGCTATAATCATGTTTCGTATTATAACATTTTATTTAATCCTATTAATATTCACATTTGTATGTGAACCATCAGTCACTTACTTAAATTGTGATCCCATGTAACCCACATAATCCCAAAGGGGAGTGGGGGGGGATCTTTTTACAAGTACAGTAATCTTGTTTAATGTCACTAGTTCCATGTTTGTGAAGCACAAAGCTTTAGTATTATGAATAAATCAAAAATGGTCTATTAGCTTAAAAAAAAAATCAATCTAGTCAGTGTCACAATAGCTGTGTTTCAGCATTTAGTTATTAAATGCCTCATAGTGCTCTGTAAATGTTTGTTTGTAGTGCATGATTTTTCACATATTACTGATTATGTCAAATCGGTTTATTTTCATTAAAATAATTGTTTATGCTCTATCTATTAGCATGACCATCTGGATTGTAAGAGGCCTTTTTGTTAACCACTAGAGGCACTAAGTATGCAGTGTGTGCATAGATTATCTTCCGCTATCTATACGCAGACCGGATTTGGCCTATTAGTGACAATAGGCCTTCGTTTGTTCATGTGTAGCTTAAAGGGACTTGCTTTTTTTTTTTTAACTGATTAGGGGCAGATACTGAAACATGTTTTTTTATTTTTATTTCTATTTTTAAAATGTATGCTTTTTCTTTGTCATTTTCATTTATTATAGGGGCTGCCATCATGTCTGAGTTGTTTTAACAGCACTTAGAGACATACTTTATAGCATGCCCCATGGATATAGGCAACAATAGACAGGACATTCACATGAAGTGGAAACATTACTACACATGCTCTTAACCTTTACATAGAGCATTTCACAGGGAAGGGGAGACTGAGCTGTGAAGATCATCTATTGCCTTCTCTGTCTACTGGTGTCACCTTTTACTTTAGTGCTGTACACATCACTTTCCAGCAGCTTTCTCCTTATCATCACAAATAAACAGGAAGTCTCAGCTTAGATTTAGCCATCAAAGGAAAAAGAAACAGCCGAGCAGTACCCTGACTACACAAAAATACAGCACAGTATCAAATGTCTGTACTCACTGTTCTATTTAGCGGAGACTGGTGAGACTGCTACATACAGATATCCAGATCTTTACACTAGCATCTATGTAAGACGTTCCATATCCATCAAGTGCGTAGAGAGGAAGCGGCAGCACAATCGATGGGTATCCAAAATATATATTTTTATTTCATGGATTGCATAGTAAAAACCATGAGAAGAGACAAGACGGGAAGACTAGTAGGCATGTGGTTCAGACAGCCATGCTGGATCCTAAGACTCAACGCTCTTGGCCCTTTGGGTCTCAATGATAGGATTGATTATAGCTCATTTTTTTGTTGTTGGCTTTCTCTTTTCGGTTTTAATGTAATATTGTGTTTTTTCTGTTTGAGATATATATATATATATATATATATAACACGAGGTGTGTTATAAATTATATTGTGATTATTTCTACGAGTGTGGGCCCCTCCCTATACCTATTCATAATACACCTGACCTACAAGTTAGCTATCACTGGTCCAAAAAAGTCTGAACCACATGCCTCCTAGTATTTCCATCTTGTCTCTTCCCTGCTGTACTGTTTTATGTACATGGTTGTTACAATGCATTCTATTAAATAAAAAAATATATTTTGGATACCCATCGTCCTCTCTGTGGCCAGTTTGAAAACTGCAAGATTTTAGGATTAATTTATCATATAGATAGTAAAATGGAAAATAAAAAATCACCAAAAATTCTTTAAAATATATTTAACATAAAAATAAGTTCAGAAAAAGTAGGTCATTTTCTGATGACACATTCATTTTAGAATGTACATATTGAAAGAAACAGATATAACAATCAGAAAGCCACTTCCAGGAGTACATTTTGCTAAACATACTGGGGACAATTGTTAGAAATGTTTTGTTTCTCAGAGATGAAAGGTTAATAGATGTGTTCTTGCCCTGCACTTTGCTACATGATAGAGTCAACAGGAAATGTACTAGTACTTTGCTCTAATGATACAGAGCAGGTTCATATAGGATAGTATACAGGATTACAGTGATGTTAGGAGAAATCAGCCACCTGTTATTGTTCGCCATTAGAGAGTGTAAACTCAATCTGTTGGGTCCTGGAAGATGATGACAGCCTTAAGTGAAAAGTAATTGTAATGTCAGCTGAACTGGATTTTTATCAAAGGAAGAAATATTCCCACTTTCTATCCATTTTTCAATGTCTCTATCTCTTTGCATACTACCTGTTCATACTATCTATTTATTGGCTATTTCAACCATATGAAGCTGTACTAACATGTGTTTGCACATGTAAGAGAACATTACATTTAAATTGGCTCCACCAAAATAAATACCAAACAAGGTGTGAAGAAGTTCCAGCTCTAGCAAACTTATCTATTTAGGAAACTTTATCCTAAGGATGTTTTTATATCCCGGAGTACTCCTTTAATCCTAAAGGAAATAAAGTAATATCCAATGTCTCCCCATTCACATACTAAATTCTGATCACGGGAGTCCAGCCGCTGGGACTCCCTGCGATCTCCTATACAGAACCCCACTTTCCTTCAAAATTAAGAGCGTCAGCCACTGCATGAAGTGATACCCAACATGCCCCCTCCATGCAGCTCTATGGGAGAGCCAGAGATTGCTGAATGCAGTGGTCCAGCTCTCCCACAGAAATGCATTGAGGGGGCATGTCAGCCTTTACTTTGTGCGGTGGTCAACACGTCCCCATTTAGTGCAGGTTTTAAGTGTACCTCTCATGCCATAGTCATTTTATAGGCAGCACTATGCATGATATGCTTTTTAAAATCGACATCAAAATCCCTAACCGGAGCACAGTTTTCCCCACTGTTTATAACTATGTGATAGGAAATTAAAGGGGTATTTTGGCTTTATACATCTTATCTAGGGGATATGAAGTATGATCGCATGGGTCCCACCGCTGGGACCCCCGTGTTCTTGGTGCAGCCCCCAACATTCTGTGGCCATCACGCCCCCTCCCATAGATATGAATGGTGGGTGTGTTGCGTGACGTCATGAGTTGTGTGGCCGTGACATCATGTCTCGGAGGCAGCGACCGACACAGATGCCCGATGCTGCACCGAGATCGCGGGGATCCCAGCAGCGGGACCCCTGCAATCATACATTTTATGCCCTATCCTTTGGATCGGGGATAAGATGTATGAAGCCGGAAGACCCCTTTAAGCTTCCCGCTCTGTCTCCACAGCATTAGTCGACATCATGAGACCCAGCATCATGTAACTCTATGGTGCTGGGGAAGGGTGCTGTGGAGAATGAGTGGGAAGCTTCATCTCCTAAAGCATAGAAATATACAGAAGTAAGCAGCAGGTAGCACAGTTCAGGCATTTATGTGCATAATTTAAAAAGAATCTGCACAGTGCTGCACAATAATCATTTGTCTTAAAAGCATCGGAGGTACAGTTTAAGATGAGCAGTATTGACTTTAACTGGAAAATAAAAATCATCCAAAAATCCAGTGATGTGAATTTTTGTACCATAACACTGTGGATCCACAGCAAAATCAGCAAGTGTGAATTATTAACCCACGGGAGGGGCATTTTTCAGCTTTCTATAAAAGGCTTCTGCGTCCGCTGCGTTGGATGGAATCCAAGCGTTGAGCTGTCCTAAATTTCCTTTGCAATTACTGGCATAAATGATAGTATATGTGTTGGGCCCCAGAGGCTCAGCCCACTTTGAAGCATTGCGGAGGGCACAGTATAAACAAGCCACAAATATAGGGTTTTTGAGGGGTTATTTTTTGCGCCGTGACCTGTAGTTTTATTGGCACCATTATTTTTAGGGTATACAAAGTGAGCAAAAATACGCAATTTTGGACTTTGGTATTTTTTTATGTATACACCATTGACTGTGTTTTTTTTTTTAACAAAAAAAACATACATATAACAATATGCATAAATTAACACAGATATTTATTTTACATTTCAACCCCCCAGCCTAACTGCCTCACCAACCCCTCCCACCCTTCCCTCCGCCAGCCTGTTGGCATTCTACCACACAACTTTATATCTTTCTTTACTTCCATTTCTCCCATTCTTTTTTGGTCAGGGCACTCTTTTTTTCCCCATGACAGTATATAGATTCATATTTTTTACTCTTTTAACCCCTTAAGGACCAAGCCCATTTTCACCTTAACCTCTTAAGGACGTAGGGCGTACCTGTATGCCCTACGTCCGGTCCCGGTGTTTAAAACGGGGTCACACCATGACCCCGCATCACACCGGGTCGGTCCTGGCTGCTAATCATAGCCGGGACCCTGGGCTAACAGCACGCGACATCGATCGTTGTGCCGCGTGCTGTTAACCCTTCAGACACGGCAATCAAAGTTGACCGCCGCGTCTGAAAGCGAAAGTAAACGCTTCCCGGCAGCTCAGTCGGGCTAATTTGGACATCGCGATAAAAATGCGATGTTCCGATCAGCTGGGATGCAGGCAGAGGTCTCCTTACCTGTCTCCGCGGCATCCAATCGTCGATTGATTGCTCCAAGCCTGAGCTACAGGCTTGAGCGATCAAGCCCCTATCTCACTGATCCGTGCAAAGCTATGGCTTTGCAGGGATCAGCATAGGAGATCAGTGTGTGCAGTGTTATAGGTCCCCATGGGAGCTATAACACTGCAGAAAAAGTGGGAAAAAAAAGTTAACATAGGTCATTTAACCCCTTCCCTAATAAAAGTTTGAATCACCCCCCTTTTCCAATAAAAAAAACTGTGTAAATAAAAATAAACAAAAAAATTCCAAAGTCCAAAATAGTGTATTTTTGGTCCCTTTTTATATCATGAAAAATTGAATAAAAAGTGATCAAAAAGTCCAATCAATACAAATACAATGGAACCGATAAAAACTTCAGAACACGGCGCAAAAAATGAGCCCTCATACCGGCCCGTATGCAGAAAAATAAAAAAGTTATAGGGGTTAGAAGATGAGAATTTTTAACATATACATTTTCCTGCATGTAGTTATGATTTTTTTCCGAATTACTACAATATCCAACCTATATAAGTAGGGTATCAATTTAACCATATGGACCTACATAATAAAGATAAGGTGTTACTTTTATCGAAAAATGAACTGTGTAGAAACGGAAGCCCCCAAAACTTACAAAATGAAAATTTTTCTTCAATTTTGTCGCACAATGGAATTTTTTTCCGTTTTGCCGTGGATTTTTGGGTGAAATGACTAATGTCACTGCAAAGTAGAATTGGTGGCGCAAGAAATAAGCCATCATATGGAAATTTTATAAGCAAAATTGAAAGTGTTATGATTTTTAGAAGGTGATGAGGAAAAAATGGAAATGCAAAAACGGAAAAACCCTGCGTCCTTAAGGGGTTAAGGACCAGGCCAATTTTATTTTTGTGTTTTTGTTTTTTCCTCCTCGCCTTCGAAAATCCATAACTCTTTTATATTTCCGTCTACAGACCCATATAAGGGCTTGTTTTTTGTGTGACCATGACCAATTGTGCTTTGTAATGAAACCTCTAATTTTACTATAAAATGGACGGAGAACCCCCCCAAAAATTTTTTAGGGAGGAAATTTAAATGAAAACCAAAATTTTGCACATTTTGGAGGGGTTCGTTTTCAAACTGTACAATTTACGGTAAAAATGATATCTGTTCTTTATTCTGTGGGTCAATATGATTAAAATGATACTCATGGCTAGATACTTTAATATTTTTGTACTCTTTAAAAAAAAAAAAAAAAAACTTTTAGTACAAAATCAGTAATCTAAAATCTATTTTGACCACCTATAACTTTTTCATTTTTCCGTATATAGGGCGGTATGGGGGCTCATTTTTTGCGCTGTCATCTGTAGTTTTTTTAAGATACCACACACATTTATACACATTTGCATATATAAAACTTTTAGATCATTTTTTATGAATTTGTTTTTGAATAAAATGTGACAAAAAAGCAGCATTTTCGGACTTTTTTAATTTTTACGTTTACGCCATTCATCGTACGGGATCATTAACATTATATTTTGATAGTTCAGACATTTACGCATGCGGCAATACCAAATATGTTTATTTTTTTTAAATATGGTTTTTGGGGGTAAAATGGGAAAAACTGACAATTTTCTTTTTTATTGGGAGAGGGGATTTGACACTTTTTTTTTACTTTTTTTTTTACATTTTTCAACTTTTTTTAAACATTTTTTATGCCCCCATAGGGGACTATCTATAGCAATCCTTTGATTGCTAATACTGTGCAGTGCTATGTATAGGACACAGCACTGCTCAGTATTATCGGTGATCTTCTGCTCTGGTCTGCTCGATCTCAGACCAGAGCAGAAGACCCCGGGAGACGGCCGGAGCCAGGTGAGGGGACCTCCGGCCGCCATGCTGGATGATCGGATCGCCGTGGCAGCGCTGCTGGCAATCCGATCATCCATTCTAAGTACCGCAATGCCGCAGATGCCGTGATCTGTATTGATCACGGCATCTGAGGGGTTAATGGCAGACATCCGCGCGATCGCGGATGTCACCCATTACGGGCGGGTCCCTGGCTGCTGCTAGCAGCTGGGACCTGCTGTGTATGACGCGAGCACCGTTCTGATGCTCGGAGTCATACACAGGACGTAAATGTACGTCCTGGTGCGGGAAGTCCCGCCAAACCAGGACGTACATTTACGTCCGTGGTCATTAAGGGGTTAACTAAATTTGTCCATTCCTTAATATATGGTGCTTTTGGCACAAACCATTTCCTTAGGATAAAAATTTTAGTCAACCCAAAAAGTTTAAGAATTAAGTTTTATTTTCCCCAATTTCCAACCCCAATACCTCAGTGACCACATTATATTTTACTTTCACCCCAAGATTTATCTTGATTTTTATCTAAACCTGTTCCCATAGTGTTTGTACCTCTTCACAACCCCAAATCATATGTATAATATTCGCATTTTCAGCAATACATTGGGGGGAATTTGCATCCTGTCTTTTTTTCATTCTGAACAATCCATATGGAGTATAATACAATCTATGGATCAATTTAATTTGTGATATTTTATGATTTGTGCTAAGAGATGATTTATTTATATTTCTAAATATTTCCCACCACTCCTCTTCCTCCAACACTCCTAATTCCTTCTCCCATTTAGATTTAATTATTTTAATATATTTTTTGTGCCTTGTGTTTAATTATTATCTTATAAATCTTCCCCACTTTACTCCTGGAACTACTTTTTGTGTCTATCATAAAGTCAAACAATACGTGATACCCAATTTCCCATCTAAGATTGTCTATAACTGCATTAAATGCATTTTTAATCTGCCTATATGCTAATTCACACCCAAAATCTAAACTATATTGGGTTTGGAAATAGTTTCAAGGAAGGAGACGCTTATTGTTCACCAACTGTTCTACCGTAGCGATCCCATATTTTTCCCAGTTAAAATATCATCTTAATTTATATATTTCTGGGGAAAAAACATTCCCCCATATCTTCGTGAACTTCAGACTACATGGAACCCCCAAAAGTATTTTAGTAAATTTCCAAATTTTATTAATCATCTTGAAAATACAAGTATTTGCCAAAATAATATCAGCATGACCTATCCCTTCTAAAATTTCCCAAACCGAGTTCTTTTCCTTCCCAAACACAGCCAAAAACCGTTTTATCAGCCTTTCCTCCACACAGAGCATATTAAGTTGTGCCGCTATATAATAGATCTGAAAGTTGGGTATGCCCATGCCTCCCAACTGGGGGATTGATCATATTTTGCTTAATCCTAACGCATTTGCGCCACCTAAATTAGCTCATTTATTTTTTTTGCCACCTTTTTAAAATACTTATCCCCGATCCAGGTTGGAGCTGCTCTCAAAAAATGTAATAATATGGTGAGTATGACACTTTTTATTAATACCACCCTATCTGCCATGGTTAAAGATAATTTATTCCATGTACCTATTTTACCATTAATTTTTTCTACTATTGGACAAATATTAAGCTTAATATATTGTGACATGTTTCTAGAAATCTTTATTCCCAAATATTCCAGTGCCTCATTTGACTTCTGAATGGTTATATTACCTATTGGAGTCTCAATATCTCTATCTAAAGGAAGAAGTCCTGATTTTGACCAGTTGATTTTGTAACCTGAATATTGCCCATATTCCTCAAGAATTTCCATTATACCTGCTATTTTCTCATTTGGATTTTTAACGAAAAGTAGCACATCATCTACATATAATAAAAAAATGTCTTTAGTACGATTAATACCAAATCCCTCAAATCTTTCTGTATTTCTAATAATGTGGGCCAAAGGCTTGATTGCTATGGCAAATAAAGTAGGGGAAAGTGGACACCCCTGTCTTGTACCCCTTTCTAAAGAAAAGCTCTTTGAGATACTACCATTAATTTTTATCCTTGCAGTCGGGGAGTGATATATAGTTTTAATTTCTTTACTAACGCCCCCAAATTAATTTCCTCCGCCACTCTCTCCAGGTATCCCCACTCAGGGCTGCCATCAGAAATTTAGGGGCCTCTTACACAGCTCAAGGCCTGGCCTTCCCCCCTCCCAGGGCCTGCCTGCCATTTTTATTTTATTTTCTAGACATATATATTTCTAATTAGATTAGAGCAGAGTGCGGTGCTGTATAACATTGTGCTATTAAAGGAGTTTCCTGGTAAAAAATAACTTATCCTCTATCCAAGAATAGGAGATGTTATACATTGCGCGGGGTCAGAGCATTGGGCCCCTTGCTATCTCAGCTGGAAGGGGGCGTGCCGTACCCGCACGGAGCACAGGCCGACACGCCCCTCCATGTACCCCTTAGAGATACATGGAGGGGGTGTGCCAGCCGCGGCTTCCTGCGGGGTACAAGCGTCAGCTTCCAGCAAACTGCTGGGGCTCCGTGCAGGAGATCGCAGGGGGTCCCAGCGCTTGGACCCCCCTGCAATATATAACTTATCCCCTATCCTAGGATAGGGGGATAAGTTATTTTTTTTTACCAGAAAACTCCTTTAATAGCACAGTGTTATACAGCACGGGCATTTAAGAATAAGCAGCCCATTTTTTTGGTGGGGGTCCAACTGCTGAGACCCCCACCGATCACCTCAGTTGAAGTGTTTCTCCAGCTGTTGGAAAGCTAAAACTCCCATCATGTCTGGAAAGCCTCAGGCATTATGGGAGTTGTAGTTTTGTAACAGCTGGAGACACACAGATTGGACACAGTTTTACCCGTCATCACTGCAGAACTTACAAGTGACTACAGCTCTGATGGGACAGTCAGGAGAACACACAATGATGTCAGTGACCTGAGTGACGTCTTCTGACTTGAGTGATATCTTCTCTGTTATCTTTTCTTCTTCATCGGGTCCAGAGACCAGGTCTTCCACTAGCTCCATCTTCTCTGCAGACTCTGACATCCAGACATCATTGGCTCCTCACTTTGTCAGCAGATCCTCATCCTCTGCATGAAGACAGTAATCCTTATAACCTTGCCAGAAAGTGTACCCTACATAACATACTGCCCCACACTGTACCCTGAATGTAATACTGCTATACACTGTACCCACTAACTATAATCCTGCCACACACTATACCCACTAAATATAATACTGCTATGCACTGTACCCACTAAATATAATCCTGCCCCACACTGTAACCTGAATGTAATACTGCTATACACTGTACCCACTGAATATAATACTGCTATACACTGTACCCACTAAATATAATCCTGCCCAACACTGTATTCACTGAATATAATCCTGCCATACACTGTACCGAATATAAAACTGCCATACATGCATACACATCATATATACATATACACCCCCTCTTATCCTCTGTGTCCTCATCACCCCCATAACCCCGCCAAACCTCTCCTCATCACTACTATAACCCCCCGCACCTCTCCTCATCACCCCCATAACATCGCCAAACCTCTCCTCATCACTACTATAACCCCCCCGCACCTCTCCTCATCACCCCCATTACACCCCCCTACACCTCTCATCACACCCATAACACCCCCTACACCTCTCATCACCCCCATAACACGCCCCTACACCTCTCATCACCCCCATAACACCCCCCTGCACCTCTCATCACCCCCATAACACCCCCCCTGCACCTCTCATCAACCCCATAACACCCCCCTGTACCTATCATCAACCTCATTACACCCCCTGTACCTCTCATCAGCCCCATAACACCCCTCTGCACCTCTCATCAACCCCATAACACCCCCTGTACCTCTCATCGACCCCATAACACCCCCTGTACCTCTCATCACCCCCATAATACCCCCTGTACCTCTCATCACCCCCATAACACCCCCTACACCTCTCATCACCCCCATAACACCCCCTACACCTCTCATCACCCTATAACACCCCCCTGCACCTCTCATGACCCCCATAACACCCCACTGCACCTCTCATCACCCCCATAATACCCCCCTGCACCTCTCATCACCCCCTGCACCTCTCATCACTGCACCTCTCATCACCCCCCCCTGCACCTCTCATCACCCCCTGCACCTCTCATCACCCCCCCTACACCTCTCATCACCCCCATAACACCCCCTACACCTCTCATCACCCCTATAACACCCCCCTGCACCTCTCATCACCCCCATAACACCCCACTGCACCTCTCATCACCCCCATAACACCCCCTGCACCTCTCATTACCCCCTGCACCTCTCATCACCCCCCTGCACCTCTCATCACTGCACCTCTCATCACCCCCCCTGCACCTCTCATCGCCCCCCTGCACTTCTTATCACCCCCCTGCACTACTATAACTCCCCGCACCTCTCCTCATCACCCCCATAACATCGCCAAACCTCTCCTCATCACTACTATAACCCCCCCGCACCTCTCCTCATCACCCCCATTACACCCCCCTACACCTCTCATCACACCCATAACACCCCCTGCACCTCTCATCACCCCCATAACACGCCCCTACACCTCTCATCACCCCCATAACACCCCCCTGCACCTCTCATCACCCCCCTGCACCTCTCCTCACCCCTATAACACCCCCCTGCACCTCTCATCAACCCCATTACACCCCCTGTACCTCTCATCAGCCCCATAACACCCCCCTGCACCTCTCATCAACCCCATAACACCCCCTGTACCTCTCATCAACCCCATAACACCCCCTGTACCTCTCATCAACCCCATAATACCCCCTGTACCTCTCATCACCCCCATAACACCCCCTACACCTCTCATCACCCCCATAACCCCCCTTCACCTCTCATTACCCCATAACACCCCCTACACCTCTCATCACCCCCATAACACCCCCCTACACCTCTCATCACCCCCATAACACCCCCTACGCCTCTCATCACCCCCATAACACCCCCTACACCTCTCATCACCCCTATAACACCCCCCTGCACCTCTCATGACCCCCATAACACCCCACTGCACCTCTCATCACCCCCATAATACCCCCCTGCACCTCTCATCACCCCCTGCACCTCTCATCACTGCACCTCTCATCACCCCCCCCTGCACCTCTCATCACCCCCTGCACCTCTCATCACCCCCCCTGCACCTCTCATCACCCCCATAACACCCCACTGCACCTCTCATCACCCCCATAACACCCCCTGCACCTCTCATTACCCCCTGCACCTCTCATCACCCCCCTGCACCTCTCATCACTGCACCTCTCATCACCCCCCCTGCACCTCTCATCACCCCCCTGCACTTCTTATCACCCCCCTGCACTACTATAACTCCCCGCACCTCTCCTCATCACCCCCATAACATCGCCAAACCTCTCCTCATCACTACTATAACCCCCCCGCACCTCTCCTCATCACCCCCATTACACCCCCCTACACCTCTCATCACACCCATAACACCCCCTGCACCTCTCATCACCCCCATAACACGCCCCTACTCCTCTCATCACCCCCATAACACCCCCCTGCACCTCTCATCACCCCCCTGCACCTCTCCTCACCCCTATAACACCCCCCCTGCACCTCTCATCAACCCCATTACACCCCCTGTACCTCTCATCAGCCCCATAACACCCCCCTGCACCTCTCATCAACCCCATAACACCCCCTGTACCTCTCATCAACCCCATAATACCCCCTGTACCTCTCATCACCCCCATAACACCCCCTACACCTCTCATCACCCCCATAACCCCCCTGCACCTCTCATTACCCCATAACACCCCCTACACCTCTCATCACCCCCATAACACCCCCCCTACACCTCTCATCACCCCTATAACACCCCCTCTGCACCTCTCATCACCCCCATAACACCCCACTGCACCTCTCATCACCCCCATAACACCCCCCTGCACCTCTCATCACCCCCCTGCACCTCTCATCACCCCTATAACACCCCCCCTGCACCTCTCATCAACCCCATTACACCCCCTGTACCTCTCATCAGCCCCATAACACCCCCCTGCACCTCTCATCAACCCCATAACACCCCCTGTACCTCTCATCAACTCCATAACACCCCCTGTACCTCTCATCAACCCCATAATACCCCCTGTACCTCTCATCACCCCCATAACACCCCCTACACCTCTCATCATCCCCATAACCCCCCTGCACCTCTCATTACCCCATAACACCCCCTACACCTCTCATCACCCCCATAACACCCCCCCTACACCTCTCATCACCCCTATAACACCCCCTCTGCACCTCTCATCACCCCCATAACACCCCACTGCACCTCTCATCACCCCCATAACACCCCCCTGCACCTCTCATCACCCCCTGCACCTCTCATCACTGCACCTCTCATCACCCCCCCTGCACCTCTCATCACCCCCCTGCACCTCTCATCACCCCCCTACACCTCTAATCACCCCCATAACACCCCCCTACACCTCTCATCATCCCTATAACACCCCCCCTGCACCTCTCATCACCCCCATAACACCCCATTGCACCTCTCATCACCCCCATAACACCCCCTGCCCCTCTTATTACCCCCTGCACCTCTCATCACCCCCCTGCACCTCTCATCACTGCACCTCTCATCACCCCCCCTGCACCTCTCATCACCCCCCTGCACTTCTCATCACCCCCCTGCACCTCTCATCACCCCCCGCACCTCTCATCACCCCCCTGCACCTCTCATCACCCCCCCTGCACCTCTCATCACCTCCACCCCAAGCACCTCTCCCCCCGCACCTCTCATCACCATTGCAAACCCCCCCGCTCCTGTAAGTTCACCTACCCTGCTGGCTGCCGGCAGCGGAGGCTGCTGCTCCTGTGCATGGGGAGGATCGTCTGGACTGGAGATCACGCAGGGACAGGTCAGGTGACTGGAGTAGACGTGCGTGCCTTCGTGGGGCAGGTTGACTCCCGTCGGCCCCTGGCCTGTCCGGCCCTGCCGTGACTCTTAAGGGGACCACGTCCCTAGAAAGAGCGGGCCATGGTCCTGCGGGCCCCCCGGACTATGAGGCCCAGTCATAGTCCTGGGGGCCCCCCGCGGGCAGTGAGTGCCAGTCGCAGTCACTCACTGACAAGCCAAAAAAAAAAAGGTCCAGGGCCGGCCGGGCCTCCCTGAATCTACGGGCCCCATAAAGGTGTATGGGTTGTACCCCCCTGATGGCGGCCCTGCCCCCACTCCATCCTGTCAAATGCTTTATTTGCATCTAGTGACAGGATGGTGTAGGGACCCCCCTCTCAAATCTGAATATTCAAAAATGTTCTCTGTATATTGCTATAAATATTTCTACCCTGGATAAAACCTTTTTGTTTTTCCCCAATAATTCCATTTATCACCCTATGTAGTCGCTTAGCCCATATTTTTGTAAAAAATTTGCAATCAGTATTAAGTAAAGAGATTGGTCGATATGACCCAACCTCCAACTCATCTTTACCTTTTTTAGGAATTAGGACAATACAGGCTTCTGCCATTTATGGGGAGAGTTTGTCAGTCACTAAGGATTCATTATATATTTCAAGTAAATACGGCAACAATACTTCCCCAAACACTCTATATACCTCGAACACTAATCCATCACTCCCTGGTGTAGAGTTCCCTGTATATGATTTCAATACTGTTTTAAGCTCCTCTAGATTAACCTCCTTATTTATTTCCTCTTTTTGCTCCTCAGTTATTTTTGATAATTTTAATTCACTTAAATAATTCTTTATCTCCTGATCCGTTTTTTTCTTCCTTTTTATATAGTTCGTCATAATATTTCACAGATACTTGTTCAATTTCTTCCTTCATATGCACAATTCTCTTCTTATCATCCATCACTGCTTTGATTTCTTTATTCTCTCTCTTTTTTTTATTATACCCATAAGCCATTTATTTATTTTCCCACCCTCTGTGTATTGTTTTTGCCCCTTAAAAAAAGGTGCATGTTGTGTCTTCTCCATAATGTATTCTTTATACTTATCTTGTGCCCTAACTAATTTATCACACTCTTTAGCCTCCTTAGTTTGTGCTAATATATAGTATTTATATATATAGTTTTTATTTCCTTAATTTCCCTTATCAATTGTTTCTCTTTTTCTTTACACTTTCTCCTAAAATGTATTATCCTTTTTATAAGTATGCCTCTTAAAAAAGCTTTTAACCATATGTAGCCCTGTGGATCCTTTATTTATCTCCCAAAATTCTACAATATCATTTTGAACCACTTCTATTACTTCCTTAATGTGTCACCAGTGTGGATTAATATACATCCCTTATGTGTATTTTCCCTCTTCTTCCCACAATTAATATGACCTATGACCAGGGCATGATCTGACACAGTTTTTGGTTCATATCCAATTTTCTTTTACTGATGTAAGGGTCGGTACCTCTACCAAAATTAAATCAATCCTTGACGCTGTTTTCTGTGTGGTATTAAAACAGGAGAATTTTTGTTTCAATGGGTACAGATGATGCCATGTGTCTCTTCCAACCTGTTTCCTGACTACATTTGTGCAGAAGTGTTTTACTAGTTCCTAACTCCCTACCTTTCCAATCTAATTCTTTATCCAAAACACAATTAAAATCACCCAAAACTAAAAATTCTTTATATCTTTTCCCCACCAAAAATATGGTTAGCTCCTGGAGGATTTCTACCGAAAATGGAGGAGGAATGTAAATTGACGCTATTACGGTGTCAACTCCCTCCCACCTACAAAATGCAAACACATATCTACCCCTTGGATCTATCTTCACCACATATGCCAAATAATCAATAGCTTGATGGATTAACATTGAAACCCCTGAAGAGTAATTTGACAGTGTAGAATGATATGCTACTTTAACCCATTTTTTCTTAATTAAAATTACTGTTTCTTGTGTTAAGTGGGTCTCAATTTAACACACTATAGCTGGGAGGTAGTTCACTATCCTATAAAACACAGCAAGTATTTTCCTCTTCTTCTTAATCCCCCTAATATTCCATGTTATAATTTTCTTTTCCATTTGGTTTTATTTTTCCATGCTCTCCAAGACCTGCTATCTGGCAACAGACTGGCGTTCCCTCCCATCTGTCCCCCATCCCCTCCCTCCTCCCCCTGCGAAACTCTCACCTACACTTATCCTGTTCCAGCCGCCCACCCCCTCATGACCACCATTAACCAGAAAAACAAAATTAAGTACGAATCAACCGAACCAGGCTTTGACCCCCCCCCCCCCCCACACACATACACACACCTTCAGACCTCTGCTGTCTAACCATTTATCTATCTCTTCCCCTGAATAAAAGAATAATACTTGATCATTATACTTGATCCCCATTCTTGCTGGAAATAGCAGAGACAAGGGGATTTCAGTTGCCCTCAATCTCTTTTTTCACTACTGTAAATTACATCCTTTTCCTTTGGGTCTCCCTGGAAAAAAACTGCAAACATCAAAACTTTGGCATTACCCTTTCTATAGCCCCCCTTTCTCTGGACAATTTCAATACAGTGTCCCAATCTCTAGAACTTAACATTCTAATTAAGAGAGTTCTTGATGGGGAACCAGGGACTGTTTTTTTTTTTACCAACAATTCGTACATTATTTCTTTCTTCTAGATCAGTAAGTTTATCTTTCTAAAAGATATTCTCTTTTGATCTCATCCCATTCCTTACGGATTTCCCCCACTTTCTTTTCCAGCATGGGATTTGCTTTTTTTTCTATTTGTTTAACTCTCCCTTTTATTTTATTTGTGTCATCTATAATGAGTGATATATCTGTGCTTAATCCTCCAACTTGAAGTGTAAGAGCCTCAATGGCTTTGTTACATTTTTGCACTTCACCAAGAATTGAGGCTAGGACATGGGTACTGCTTTCTTCTCTCTCAATCTCTTTGTTTTCCTCATCAACCAAAAGTGGATTAAACCTCGACCCCCCTGTTTGAGTTGGTATTGCCAGGATTTGATGTTGCATATGGGTCTTAACCAGGGGTCAAGTCCTAGGAAAAAAAGTGTGGGAAATCACCCTAGGTTTCCACTTAAAGCAAGTAGTGAGGTCCAAACCTTTGCCACAAGTAAGTACACCCCTATGTGGAAATGTCCAAATATTTTATGTGTCTACCAATTTCTTCCAGCACTGCCTTAAGTCTCTTCAACATGGAGTTCACCAGATCTTCACAGGTTACTACTGGAGTCCTTTTCCATTCCTCCATGATGACATCACAGAGCTGGTGGATGTTGGAGACCTTGCGTTTCCCCATCTTCCATTTAAGAATGCCCCACAGATGCTTAATAGGGTTAAGGTCTAGAACCATTCTTGGCCAGTCCATCAGCTTTACCCCCAGCTTCCTTAGCATGGCAATGGTCATCTTGGAGGTGTGTTTGGGGTTGTTATCATGTTGGAATGCTGTCCTGTAGCCCAGTCTCTGAAGGGATCAGATCATGCTCTGCTCCAATATGTCACAGTACATGTTTCCCTTAATAAACTGTAGCTCCCAAGTGCTAGAAGCATGTAAGAGCTACAGTTCAAGACATTCCCACCCCCATGCTTTACTGTAGGCAAGATGCACTTGTCTTTGTATTCCTCACCTGTGCCGTTCTTTTCTTTTTGAATTTCCTTTCTGCCTGACCACAGTGCTCTCTGCGGACACCTCTGTCCATGTAGGGAACTGTCCAGAGCAAGAGAGGTTTTCTATGGGGATTTGCTCCTACTCTGGACAGTTCCTAAAATGGACAGATGTGTCAGCAAAGAGCACTTGTGGTCAGGCAGAAAAGAAATTCAAGAAGAAAAGAACTTCCTGTGTATTATACAGCAGCTGATAAGTACTGGAAGGATTGGTATTTTTTAATAGAAGTAATTTACAAATCTGTTTAACTTTTTGGCACCAGTTGATTTAAAAGAAAATGTTTTCCAGTGGAGTACCCCTTAAACTAACTCTTACTATATTTTGGAGGTGAAAAACACAATTCAGTTCAAATAGTCTTCTCTAGACTTTCAATGTCAGCATTTCAATGTCAATGACCAGCTTTACACCAAAACATTTCAGTTTCAAATTTTGAACAATACAATTATTTTAAAATATCTACAGTAAAATTGCCATAGCACAGTGTTCTGTTCAGAGCTGTCTACAAAAGTATGACTTTCCAAGAAACAGTTACAGTTTAGCTGAACCAAATTTGTAGCAATGTGGCAAAAGAGGATGTCTGCTTAATTGCGGTTGCTTAATTTATTTAATGAGAATTCTTGTAATGTAGAGAGTAGGGGGTATTAGTATTAGAGAGGAGCGAAGTTACACTGATTCGATTGGTCACAAACTTCTCAGCTCGGCAGTTGCTGACTTTAGCCTGCATAAATTAGTTCAACTTTCAGGTGCTCCGGTGGGCTGGAAAAGGTGGATACAGTCCTAGGAGAGAGTCTGATTGTTTAATGACTTGGCCACTTGTTTCAGAGAAAGGGCTAAAGTTAAAGATGAACAGGGCTGGTGTAAGGGATGTCTCCTCTTTGGAAAAAGTAGACTTTATCTGGAATTTACTCTGGACACTTAGGGGCAAACCTACAGTATAAACATAGGATACTTTTAGTGAAGCCGTTGCTGCTTTAAACATTATTTTAGACATGCAGAAAAAAAAATCTATCTATCTATCTCCACACCAAAAGAAGGTACCGCAGCACTCCAGTGTAGGTAAACGTGAAAAAAGTTTATTGACCTGACATCAACTCCTACACTGGAGTGCTGTGGTACCTTCTTTTGGTATGGATATCTATAGGACCCCTGACCCTGGACATCCCACTGCTGGATATCTATAGGACCCCTGACCCTGGACATCCCACCCGTTGTTCCTTCACCTTGTGGTAGTGCTGCTCCACTGGTTTTTCTCTCGCTCTCTGTATACATATATATATATATATATATATATATATATACACACACATATACAGTGACCCCCCAACCTACCATGGCCCTGACATACGATAATTTCAACATGCGATGGCCTGGCTGCCGCCAGATAGTCATTTACGGTGCCCCGTGTGCTCCGTTGATCGTCTGTCCTCGGGGCTCCGGAGCGTCCTCTTCGGGATCCCCTCCATTGCCGGCGCACGTGGTAGCGCACGCCGTCCCGTCATCCAATAGGAGCGGCATGCATAGTGACACGATGATGGCGACGTGAGAGCAACGTACCCGGGCAGCAGAGACGTTCCGGAGCAGCGGGGACACCCTGGGGATGTGGCGACAGCGATGCAGGGCGACATCCAGGGCAGCGGTGACCAGCGGTGACAGGTCCGGAGCGGCGGGGACAGGTGAGTACAACTTCCTATACTTTACATTGCACGGATCCCTCAACATACGATGGTTTCAACAAACGATGGTTCATTTGGAATGGATTATCATTGTATGTTGAGGGACCACTGAGCCTGGGGGATGTAGAGTATGGGGAGTGTAGCTGTGCGGTATTTAAAGGGTGCATATTAACCCTTGCTATTCGTGACGCCAAGGTGAGGGCTCCTCAGTAATGCTTGTCCTATCGCCACCCTTCCCAAGAGCGATAGGGAGGTAGAGAAAAAGAGAATGTCCACAACCGAAGAGTTTTCTGAAAACTGGTATAACTTTTACTGAAGGTTTTCTGCAAGCTTCAATAACGGAACAGTCTCTATGCATACAAGTGCTTTCTTTGGAGATTGACAACGGTTGGGACTTTAGCAATTTAGGGTCTTTAAGTATTAGGCGCTGTTCCACTGGATTTTGGGGATTAGTTGAGGTCCAATAGTCACGCTAGCTTTAGCGGGGGTAGATTAGAACTCACGGTTTTAGTTCTGCTGAGGCCAGTAGGTTTTTGAGGCCCAGCATGTCTTTGAAAGTTGCGTAGATCTGTCCTGCTAGTCTGGCATCCACGAGAGCAGCAACCCAAGAAAACAATAATTGGCTACAGCTCCCTTATATGGGTAGGGGCTGGACTAGTGCTAATTGGTCCATTACTGATGTCAATCACAATTACAAAGATTTATGGGTAACACTTAACCCAAGGACCTCCTAAGGTCCTCCAACAAACCATGGAGGAGATTATCATGGTCAGATGACCGAAGGTCCTGCGACGCTAAACAAGGTAAGTACTATACATTATCCTATGTATATACTATTATGAAATATATACATATATAAACATTTAGATTAGACTTAAGAAGAGGTGACTAGGGACAGTCCCACCTGAGGGACCCTACCTGAGCGTAGTTACTCTAACTTTGGGGACCTCTATACTAGGTACGGTATGCACTATGGTACCGGGCCACCACAAACCCCCTTACTTAAAATAAGTCGGCCTCGATGTCTGTCCCCTAAGACAGAGGGACGAAGTGAAGGTCGGATAACAACATTACAAAGCTACTTAATATTTTCTTTTGAGGTACATACATTTGTTTGGGTAAACTCACGAACAGGATTGTTGGTTCATGAATTTAGTAACAGGATGATATTGTTCATATGAGATACATCCTACTTAACATTTTTTCTAAGCTCACTAGACAATTTAAATCTCACAATACATTGTTGCTATTCTAGCTACCTGTTTAGTACACTGGAAGTATATGGGCTTGCCTGAGGCTTTCTACCAATAAAACTGGCTACTAAGGTCTATTGGCTACATGCTCCTATCCCTAGAACACAACAGATAAACCTACCTAGGTTACCTTTTGATTACGTGTTTTATGTTTAGCTCGCAAGAGCACCTACTGGCCAGGCAGGGCATCTCGCACACGTAGGGGAGAACGGATGTGTACATAACAGTGGCAGGAATTGGAAAATAACATTAGCTACAATTCCCAAAGCATTTATTTGAGTGTGAGATCTTTTTGTTGTTTGTTTGGTGTACTAAGTTTAAGTGAGGTAAGTACACTTAAGTGATTAATTTTTAGGTACTATGTGTTTATTACTATGTGAGAGGTCAGTCTTGATACCTTAGGGGTAGTTTTCCCTGTGTGGACCTTTGAGACAGGTGTTAGTGATGGGTGACAAAACTGTTGTTCCTCAGAGGAGCCGAGGAAGCCCCCTATGAGCAACTACTACAACACCTATTATTTAAATTTTTTTATGTACACATGTACAAGGCTAATTTTTCTGTGTACCTGATAAGTGCAACTTTCACGAAGAATGTCGCGTTGCTATTGAGGTTTGTACATGTAAACAAGCGTGCAAGGATCAGCAGTCCACCTGCACTAAACTTCATGGCTACCAGCTTTAGCCGGGCACACACTTACGAATCTCCTACCACTAGGAGTCTCTTCATGGCTACCAGCTTTAGCCGGGCACACACTTACAAATCTCCTACCACTAGGAGTCTCTTGGTCTAAGGACCAGGCACAAAAGCTTGATGGTTACGTTACAACTTGAACAGTCTTAGCATAGTCTTGCAAGGCACATTTCTTGAACTGTTGCAGAGAAAAGCCTGTGAAGACAACAAAAAAACTTGAAAGCAATAGAAGTGTCACAGCTCAGATGAAACTCTTGCGATGTCGTCCTGCTCCTCGCCTAGAGCCTCTACCCCTCTCAGAATCACGAGCAGGCAAAAGTTAATATAGCTCTCCCATACCACATTAGTAAGGTAGGTTTTTGAGGCCCAGCGTGTCTTTGAAAGTTGCGTAGATCCGTCCTGCTAGTCCTGCATCCATGAGAGCAGCAACCCAAGACAGCAAAAATTGGCTACAGCTCCCTTATATGGGTAGGGGCTGGACTAGTGCTAATTGGTCCATTACTGATGTCAATCACCATTACAAAGATTTATGGGGAACACGTGACCCAAGGTCCTCCTAAGGTCCTCCAACAAACCATAGAGGAGATTATCATGGTCACATGACCGAAGGTCCTGCGACGCTAAACAAGGTAAGTACTATACATTATCCTATATATATACTATTATGAAATATATACATATATAAACATTTGGATAATTAGACTTAAGAAGAGGCGACTAGGGGCAGTCCCACCTGAGGGACCCTACCTGAGCGTAGTTACTCTGACTTTGGGGACCTCTACACTAAGTACGGTATACAATACGGTACCAGGCCACCACATATATATAGTTTATTATATATTGTAGAACAGGACTTCAAACAGTCTTGTCACCAAGCAAACAGCCAGTAGTCCTGGGTTTATTGCAATAATTCAAATACAGCAATGGGTTTCGCTTGCAGCATACAGTAAAACAGAAATGAACTTCACATCAGCTTCTCTTTACAAATTGTTTCTCACCTACAATTGGCAGGTTCAGTACCGAAGTCTTTTGATGCAGTTTAGCAGTCCAGCATAGCCCAGGCAGGCTGAATTTTCTCCAGACCAACTCCTTTGCTTTCCTCTGGCAGTGCTTACACACCTATGAAATCAGGTTTAGGATTACAACCCATAAAACTGGAGTATAAGAATGACTTTAGGGCCAGAACCTTCAGTCACTCCAAAACCTGGACCCAAACTCCAATCCTACGTCACTGAGGCAAGACGCCTCAGTGATACATACCTCCCATCCACCATATTATCATCTGCTTTCTTACAGACCCCCCCCCCCCCCTAAGCCGAGGGGCTAGGTACCTCCCCTGGCCAAACAGTGGACTTTTGACTGGGCATCAGCGTTTATATGACATTTACCCTAATTTGACTCATCCATTGTAATAGGGCATGGTATGAGACAATCCTGAAGTTTCTACCAAGCAGGTAAAATACCTGAGAAAATCTAGTGACCATGTTATTGTAAAAGAGACTCTCTCTACAATTTAATATATTCTCACATGAGTTGAGTTTTCTGCTCTGGTATATGACCAGATTCTCTTCCCCAGTAATTTCTGAGACAGGACGGTCCCTAGTCCCACCTCAGAGGCATTTGTTTGAACTATAAGCTCCTTTAAAAAATCGGGTGCTATCAGCACTGGCTGTCTACACAATACCATATTTAGTTCATTGAATGCCTTTTTCTGCCTCAGGGGACCATTGTATCATCCCTGACTTTTTTCCTTTTGTAAGGTCAGCCAGAGAAGCAGCAATACTGGCAAAGTCAGGCACTAAATACTGATAGTAGCTCAAAATGCCAAAGGTACCAGTTTTTTTGAGGACTTGGCCAGTTTTGTATTGCCTCTACTTTGTTCCATTTGGTTTTGGGACCAATATAATTTGGCTGGACCATTAAAATGTTGGATTTATCTTTTTATTTATTTATTTATATTTTTTGTTGCATACGTTCTTCCTTGAAAATTTGGAAAAAGTAAAGGGTAAAGAATAAAATATTTCCCTATATTTTCATACATGTAATGTAACAAAATATTACAAGAACAAAGAAACAGTAACTTCATATACAGATCGCAACAGGTTTCAGAAGGGATACCCGCTGCGTTCTGTCTATTAATGCAGGTACCACAGCTCCCAGCATGGAGCAGAGTGTGCTCCATGTTGGGAGCAGTAGTACCTGCAGTTGATGACAGATCACAGCAAGTGTCACTCCTGACACCTCATGCGATCATCCTATCTATTGCAGAGATGCAAGAAAGCCGCCCGCATCTATACATATATATATACAGGAAGATCGCAACGGGTGTCAGGAGTGACACCTGGGGCGCTCTGTCTATTAGCACAGGTACTATTACTCCCATCATGGAACAGTCGGCTGAATCGAATTTTTCAAAAATTCGCTCATCTCTAGTGATGATCAATACCACAATGGTATCAATAAAAACTACAGATCACGATGCAAAAAATTATCCCTCATATAGCCCGTTAAACAAAAAATTAAAAAGTTATAGGAGTCAGAAAATGGCAATTAAAAAAAATTTTCTTTTCTAAAAAGTTTTAACATTTTTTTAAATTTGTAAAAATTATGAAAACTATACAAATTGTTGTAATAGTGCTAACATAAAGTATCAAGATTACATGTTAGTTTGACCGCACATTGAATGACATAAAAAAGAAACCACCCCAAATTTGCAAAAATGCTTTTTTTCTTTTTTCAATTTCACCTCACAAACATTTTTTCTTTCCATTTTGGAGCATATGTTATGGAAAAATGAATGAAGGCATTACAAAGTACAATTGGCTCCGCAAAAGAACAAGCCCTTATATGGGTGTGAAGATGAAAAAAATAAAAGAGTTATGTGCGAGAAGGAAAAAACAAAAAGGTAACAACAAATATTGGACTGGTCCTTAAAAGGGTACTCTGGTAGAAAACTTTTTTATTTTTTAAATCAACTGGTGCCAGAAAGTTAAAAAGATTTGTAAATTACTTCTATTAAAAATTTTTAATACTTCCAGTATTTATTAGCTGCTGAATACTACAGGGGAAATTCTTTTCTTTTTGGAACACAGAGCTCTCTGCTGACATCTCTGTCCATTTTGGGAACTGTCCAGAGCAGCATATGTTTGCTAGGGGGATTTTCTCCTACTCTGGACAGTTCTTAAAATGGACAGAGATGTCAGCAGAGAGCACTGTGCTCGTGATGTCAGCAGAGAGCTCTGTGTTCCAAAAAGAAAATAATTTCCTCAATAATATAAATTAAGGTGGATTAAGATTTTTTATTAGAAGTAATTTACAGGATACCCCCACGTCTACACTCTCCCCTGCTTGTCTCCCGTGGTGATAATCCTGGAATAAAGTTTCACCTGCAAAGAATACCTGGGTCGGTGTGGTGAGTTGCTCTGTTTCTCTATACCTTCTATGCTTATGCTTTGCTGCACACGTAGAGCACCACTGAAATCCCTCCAGCAGTTGCAAGGGAAGACACAGTATACCGAGTACAGATCACATCCCTTCAGTGCTACTCAGCAGGTGGTGCCGAGTCCCTCTTTACCTGTGTAATTTACAAATCTTTTTAACTCTCTGGTACCAGTTGAGTAAAAAAAAAAAAAAAAAGTTTTCCACCGGAGTAACCCTTTAAGGGGTAAATTCTGTCAACTTTAGTTTTACTGCTATCATATCATTCTCAGTTGTGTTTTGAGTATCGACAAGGCTGTTATGGGCTTTTGTAAGTTCTTCCATTTTGTTGTCTGAGTGAGCCATGCAGACGCCACTGGCCTTATTTCAAAGGACAGAGATTTTACAACAGATTGAATGTCCTTTTGCAGTCCTTCCCTGGATTATCCAGGAATCAAAAAACAGAGCTGGTTTCTTTCAGAAACCGCTCCCTGTCTGTCTCCTGGAAACAGACAGGGAGCGGTTAAGGAAACTAAGTTCATCAACTCCTAGATAACCCCTTTAACCCACTCCGGTGGGAATTTTTAAAAAAAATTTTTTTTTAGGTCTTTATAAGTCAACTGGTGCCAGAAAGTTAAACAGATTTGTAAATTACTTCTATTAAAAAATCTTTACCCTTCCTGTACTTTTAAGCACCTGTATGCTACCGAGGAAATTCTGTGCTCTCTACTGACACCTCTGTCCATGTCAGAAACTGTCCAGAGCACCATAGGTTTGCTATGGGGATTTTCTCCTGCTCTGTACAGTTCCTGATACGGACATCAGGTGTCAGCAGAGAGCACTGTGGACAAGACAAAAAATGAATTCAAAAAGAACAGAATTTCCTCTGTAGCATACAGCTGCTAAGAAGTACAGGAAGGGTAAATATTTTTTAATAGAAGTAATTAACAAATCTGTTTAACTTTCTGGCACCAGTTGACTTATAAAGACCTAAAAAAAAGTTTTCCACCAGAGTACCCCTTTAACATCAGTCTCATGGACATTTTTGAGATTAGACGGGGCATCAATCGACCACTCCAGCTCCTAAACAACAGAAATAATGGGTGCTGCAAGGTTTCAACAAAGTTTTAAAATAATAATTTATTAAAAATTATCATGATAAATGTACGTGTTTTCGAGCCGCACTGGCTCCTTCTTTAGGTAGGGATGGAAGTTTGGGAAGAGCTTGGCTGGAGGAATAAGATACAGCCATCTAGGAAGTAGAAGATCTAGAAGAAGAAGCAGTATCATCCTCTTCTGGCCTGATCAAATTTTTGAAATCATGATTAAGAGTGAGAGTTCATGTGGTTCAGTGGGAGAAAAATCCACTAGGTGGTGGGGATACATAAGAAAAGTATTACTCAATGTAACATAATTGGTTTAGTATGATAAATTGTCAGTAGTTAAAGTGTACCCGTCAGATCCCGTGTACCTAATCCTGACGCACTGAGGAGGAAGACGGCGGCGGGAGCGAGCGCTTGCTGGATGACAGCAGCGCGCAGGTTAGATTAGCTGAAGGGCGCATGCGCTGGGACCTGTGTGTCAATCACACAGAGGTCCCAGCGCGGACATACAGGTTAGGCGTGGGGGTGGGTGTGGCGGCGGCGGGGCATCGCGTACCCCGCGCCATGCCTATCCGACCGTCAGTGGCTTTGAATAAAAGCCTTTTTTGCAGTCATGAAAGTCACTAAATTTCAGGTAAAAACATTGTTATACCCACCACCTGCACACAGTACAAAGGCTGTGTGCAGGTTATTGCACCAAAATGTCATGACAGTTGCGCTTTAAAGCCCAGTGATGAGCTGTCATCAGCACCTGTGCTGATCTGGGCTAGTTTAAAAACTTGGAGTGGGCCAGGAAGGGGATAAACGGCCCAAGTACCAAATCTGCTTTTCATCTTATGAAAACAAGACTTAACAAGTCCCTAGCAAGCTAAGTCTCGCCGAGGATTTAGCTATTTCTGGATTTCCGATATCTCACTCAGCTTTCCCTGGATGAGTTATGCACTTGGAACCTAGTATCCACAGACAACAGGTACCCAGGGAAAATATAGCTATCCCCAAATACCATTCCTGTGACTGTCTCCCAAGTATCAATTAATTTACCCATATGGGCTAATGAGGTTTTAAAATCCATACATAAGTCTTTTCACAGCCAACCCACGGCTTGGAAAATAATTTTGTTGTAATGTTTTCATGTCACTGGTTCATGTGAGTTAATAACTAACGTTTGCTTGCTACAGTGTGGTGAGCCACTTCATTTCTACATAGATGCTGACAATTTTTTCTTATTTACCTCTATTTATTGTTGGTGTGTTGGAAAAATTGTTCTGGTTTTGTAAAACAGACATTTTTTTGTAAAGAGCTTTATGTTGTTATTCTTCTTATTAAAAAAAAAAAAAAAAAAAAAAAAAAAAAAAAAAAAAAGGTCATAAAAACAACTGTTAGCTACATTTGGAACCAAGTTTCATTTGTAAGTATAACCTGGTCAAGCAGCCCTTCAGAATATACATTTCCTAGTGGCTAGATGAGCCAAGCTATATTGTTTTGTTGGCCTATGAAAGATTAATAAAGGATTTATATGATTGTATTCTTAATAAATAAAATGCCCTGTCTGACATTACAGCCAACATATCAGTTTTAAAGCTTGAATCTGGAAGTTCACTCAACGTAAAATTGGATGCTATTTGCTTGGTGCTTCTTCGCATTTATAAAAAAAGCGTGGTAACTTTCAATTGCTCATAAAAGGCTATATTCCATATGGTGCAATGATAGGTTTCCAATCCGTATTGTTGCACCATACGGAATATAGCCTTTTATTATCATTGGAAAATTACCACTTTTTTTTTTTTTAAATATATATGCAGAGAAGTGAATAGTGTTAAATTTGACATGGATTGCACATCCAGATTCAGGTATCGTGTTCAGGACCTGAAAGGACGCCATGGCTGCTGACCGACACATTTGCTAGTCTACAGGCTAGGCCAGGTGTTGTGCCCTTAGCACAACATCATCTGGTAAGCCCATAAATGCTATTTTCAGCAGGGGCATACATTTGGAACATATTACACTAGGAGCACACCTTTTTTCTCTTTTTGTTCCCACCGGGTTACATGTCAGTCTCCACATTTTTTAAGATCCTGCATCATAACACTGTGTATATGTTTAATAAACAGAAACATAACACTAAACCTTGCAGTATTGAAAACAATGCTTTTCAGAATAGATAAACAAATCAGTGCAAAAGGTAATGTTGGGGGTGAATATTCGCATTTCGAATTTTTATCGCGAATATAGCAAATTCGCGAATATTGCGAATATATTCGCTATATATGGCCTAAGCATAAGCCATCATAACTAGTGTGAAAGGGGTACACCCGTGGTAAACAATTTATTTTAAGGAGCCTAAAAATGCCATAGAAGGATGAAAAAAAACACCACATGCATCTGCCGTTTCATATTACACTATTGACTCAAACTTGTTAGTGATGATCTTCCGGCTCATCTCATGACGGCTCAGAGTCACTGGCACTGGGAGGGCCTTTCGGTCATCTTTGGTCAAGCAGCAGATATTACTTTCTAAAAGCAGGCCATTGAGGAAACAAGCACCTCTACTGCTCCGCTCTTCCAATCAGCCGATGTCAGGGAGCATTTGAGCAGACGTGCCTGCGTGCTGCACTTTTGCTCCTCTTAAAGTGACAGTGGTCACCAGCCTAATCTGTCACTGGCGGCGGGGGCACGCTATCTGGCCCGAATGAAGTGTGTAAAAAAGAATGGGATGATGGCAGCCGCAGACCCCCTATGTTGTCTGCCCCTGGCGGCGACCAGTGATTGCTGCTTTAAGACCTGCGGCTACCAGTTGCCGCTTTAAGATCCGCTTTACGGTTGTTGTTTTAACCCCTTAAGGACTTAACGTTTTTCCGTTTTTGCATTTTCATTTTTTCCTCATCACCTTCTAAAAATCATTGCACCACCAATACTACTTTGCAGTGACATTAGTCATTTTACCAAAAAATCCACGGCGAAACGGGAAAAAAATTCATTGTGCGACAAAATTGAAGAAAAAAATGTCATTTTGTAAATTTTGGGGTTTCCGTTCTACGCAGTGCATTTTTTGGTAAAAATGACACCTTATCTTTATTCTGTAGGTCCATACGGTTAAAATGATACCCTACTTATATAGGTTTGATTTTTTATTACTTCTAAAAAAAAAATCATAACTACATGCAGGGAAATGTATACGTTTAAAATTGTCATCTTCTGACCCCTATAACTTTTTATTCTTCCGCGTATGGGCCAGTATGAGGAATCATTTTTTGCGCCGTGTTCTGAAGTTTTTATCGGTACCATTTTTGCATTGATCGGACTTTTTGATAGCTTTTTATTCATTTTTTCATGATATAAAAAGTTACCAAAAATACGCTATTTTGGACTTTGGAATTGTTTTAGCGTACGCCAATGACTGTGCGGTTTCATTAACAATATATTTTTATAGTTCGGACATGTACGCACGTGGCGATACCACATATGTTTATTTTTTATGGGAAAAGGGGGGGTGATTCAATCTTTTATTAGGGAAGGGGTTAAATGACATTTATTAACTTTTTTTTCCACTTTTTTTATGCAGTGTTATAGGTCCCATAGGGAGCTATAGCACTGCACACACTGATCTCCTATGCTGATCCCTGCAAAGCCATAGCTTTGCAAGGATCAGCGTAATAGGGGCTTGATTGCTCAAGCCTGTAGCTCAAGCTTGGAGCAATCAAACGCCGATCGGACGCGACGGAGCAAGTTAAGCGGGCCTCCGTTCGCGTCCTAGCTGATTGGGACATCGCAATGCTATTGCGATAGTCCCGATCAGCCCTACTGAGCTGCCGGGAAGCATTTACTTTCATTTTCAACACGGCGATCAACTTTGATCGCCGTGTCTGAAGGGTTAATAGCGCGCGGCACAATGATTGGTCCCGCGCGCTATTAGCCCAGGGTCCCGACTATGAATAGCATGGCGTGACCCCGTTTTAAAAACTGGGACCAGGCGCAGGGCGTCCAGGTACACCCTGCGTCCTTAAGAGGTTAAAGGCTGCGGCCAGCGGTTGCTGCTTTAAGAGCTCCTAAAGGAGATCTGCAGCGGTATATATATATATATATATACATAACACCGTAATCTCCTTTATGGGGCCCCGGCTCTGCCGTGTCTCTTCCCATGCAGGAGGCATGTTGGCTGCAGCATGATGCCGGGCCCGACAGGCCCCCTCCATGTAAGTCTCTCAGTAAGGTCGACGACACAAGTACTAGCTGACATTGCCTCGCGACATTGCCGGGTCCCAGCATTCAGACCCCCTGCGATCCTGCAAACATTTATCCCCAATCCTGACACTGATGGTCTGGCCCACCAGGCAAATGCCCAGTGTCCCCAATGGCCGCTCTGTCCTCGTTGCCTTGGCAACTGTACCACCCAGCATCAACTGCCTCTCTCTCTACAACGAACTATGCAGATCGCGCAGGAGATAAAAAAGAAAAAAAAACTCATGTCATCCACATTTTGCTAACATTATTTTTCATACGCAGAAATAAAATAAATGAGTCGAACAAGTCAAAGAAAGGTTAAAAAAGGGGAAATTTATTTATTATTTATTACAATGTTTGTGTAGAGGTTTTTTGTAACCTCCCATCACTCACAAAGAGCGTACAGTAACTAATACTCAGGACAGGAAAAACCTCCAGAGGGGAGGAAACCTGTAGGGAATCCATGGCTACTGTATTGCCCTTCCTCTGGGCATACTAAAGGAGGTTACCTCTAGAATTTGAGCAAAGTGTCTGTGTATGTGCGTGATTCCAGGGGTTATGACTTCATCCAACTTCTTGCTGTAAGTCTGGAAGTGCACATCCTGGAAATACTGCATCTAAGATAGAAAACAAAAAAGAAAGATGATTTACATGTTTATTATAGAAATGTACATGGAACACACTAACCAGTCCTGTGTATGAATCTGCATTCCCGGGTTCCTACAGTGTCCAGCATCGGCCCCTCACTGATGGAGAATGAGCAGGAGCCGTATTATTTCTGCTCAGTGCTGCTCTCTGGTGGACAGTGTTTATGACAGCACATGTGTGACACGCTGTTCCTCCTGGGAGTTCTATTTGGGCAGTGCTGCTCTCTGATTGGCTGAAATCCAGAAAGCTTTTTAACATATTGTGCATGGCTGTTTTTGCTGGATAGTTGTAGTTTTGCTGGACAGAAATAAAGTTTTGGTAAATTCCATGGCGGACTGACGTGTTCTAAAATGGCTTTTAAGCCTCCATGATCACCAGCAGGGAACGGAAGGTTTTCTTAGAACTACAAGAGCCTCATTGTCTGCGCCGAGCATCTTTATTAGGATGTAATTATAGTGTTCTCCATGTAATCAGAAGATATAAACCCTTTAGAGACACAGGCATTTTATAGGTGTTTTGATTCTTTGGCGGTTGTTTTTTTTTTTCCTGCGTTTTTCTCATTACAAGTCGTGTGATCCTTTCATCATGTGACTCAAGGATTTTTTAGTGAAACATTGGGAAGAAAAAACGCCAAGATTTCATGAAAAAAACACCACAGGAGATTTACCTATCTAGAGGAGGAGTGGAGCAGTTGTCCCTAGCAACCAATCAGATCGTTTCTTTCATAAAAAAAAAAAGGCTTTTGAAAAAAGAAAGAAGCAATCTGATTGGTTGCTATGGTGAACCACAAATCTCCTCATGTAATCTCCTTACTACTGGGGTGACACACTGTAAAAAACCTCCTCCCCATGTAAACTCCTTTCTACTGGGGTGACACACTGTAACAAACCTCATCCTGGTGTAATCTCCTTACTACTGGCATGACACTGTTACAAACCTCCTCCTCTTATCTCCTTACTACTTGGGTGACACACTGTAACAACCCCTCTCCTCATGTAATCTCCTTACTACTGGAGTTACACACTGTAACAGACCTCCTACTCATGTACTCTCCTTACTACTGGGGTGACACATTGTAACAAACCCCCCTCCTCATGTAATCTCCTTACTACTGGGGTGACACACTGTAACAAACCACCTCCTCATGTAATCTCCTTAGTACTGGGGTGACACACTGTAACAAACATCCTCCTCATGTAATTTCCTTACTACCAGGGGGGACACACTGTAACAAACCTCCTCCCCATGTAATCTCCTTACTACTGGGGTTACACACTGTAACAAACCCCCTCCTCTTGTAATCACCTTACTATTGGGGTGACACACTGTAACAAACCTCCTCCTCATGTATTCTCCTTACTACTGGGGTGACACACTGTAACAAGCTCCCTCCTCATGTAATCTCCTTACTACTGGGGTGACACGCTGTAACAAACCTCCTCATGTAATCTTCTTACTACCAGGGGGACACACTGTAAAAAAACATCCCCCACATGTAAACTCCTTACTACTGGGTTGACACAGTGTAACAAACCTCCTCCTCATGTAATGTGCTTACTACTGGGGTGACACACTGTAACAAACCCCCTCCTCGTGTCATCTTCTTACTACTGGGATGACACTGTAACAAACCTCCTCCTCATGTAATCTCCTTACTACTGGGCTGAAACGCTGTAACAAACCTCCTCCCCATGTAATCTCCTTACTACTGGGATGACACTGTAACAAACCTCCTCCTCATGTAATCTCCTTACTACTGGGGGTTACACACTGTAAGAGACCTCCTACTCATGTAATCTCCTTACTACTGGGGTTACACACTGTAACAAACCTCCTCCTCATGTAATTTCCTTACTACCAGGGGGACACACTGTAACAAACCACCTCCTCATGTAATCTCCTTAGTACTGAGGTGACACACTGTAACAAACCTCCTCCTCATGTAATTTCCTTACTACCAGGGGGACACACTGTAACAAACCACCTCCTCATGTAATCTCCTTAGTACTGAGGTGGCACACTGTAACAAACCTCCTCCCCATGTTATCTCCTTACTACTGGGGTGACACACTGTAACAAACCCCCTCCTCTTGTAATCACCTTACTACTGGGGTGACACACTGTAACAAACCTCCTCCTCATGTAATCTCCTTACTACTGGGGTGACACACTGTAACAAGCTCCCTCCTCATGTAATCTCCTTACTACTGGGGTGACACACTGTAACAAACCTCCTCCCCATGTAATGTTCTTACTACTGGGGTGACACTGTAACAAACCTCCTCATGTAATCTCCTTACCACCAGGGGGACACACTGTAAAAAAAACTCCTCCTCATGTAATCTCCTTACTACTGGGGTGACACACTGTAACAGACCTCCTCCTCTTGTAATCTCCTTACTACTGGGGTGACACTGTAACAAACCTACTAATGTCATCTCTCTACTACTGGGCTGACACACTGTAACAAACCTCCTCCTCATGTAATCTCCTTACTACTGGGGTGACACACTGTAACGAACCCCCTCCTCATGTAATCTCCTTACTACTGGGATGACACAGTGTAACAAACCCCCTCCTCATGTAATCTTCTTACTACTGGGGTGAAACACTGTAACAAACCCCCTCCTCATGTAATCTCCTTACTACTGGGGTGACACACTATAGCAAACCTCCTACTCATGTAATCTCCTTACTACTGGGGTGACACACTGTAACAAACCTCCTCCTCATGTAATGTCATTACTACTGGGGTGACACGCTGTAGCAAACCTCCTCCTCATTTAATCTCCTTACTACCAGGGGGGGACACTGTAACAAACCTCCTCCTCATGTAATCTCCTTAATACTGGGCTGACACACTGTAACAAACCTCCTCCTCATGTAATGTGCTTACTACTGGGGTGACACGCTGTAACAAACCCCCTCCTCATTTAATCTTCCTACTACGAGGATGACACACTGTAACAGACCTCCTCCCCATATAATCTCCTAACTACTGGGGTGACACAATGTAACAAACCTCCCCCTCATGTAATCTCCTTACTACTGGGTTGACACACTGTAACAGACCTCCTCCCCATGTAATCTCCTTACTAAAGGGGTGACAGGCTGTAACAAACCCCCTCCTCATGTAATCTTCTTACTACTGGGATGACACACTGTAACAGACCTCCTCCTCATGTAATCTCCTTACTACTGGGTTGACACACTGTAAAAGACCTCCTCCCCATGTAATCTCCTTACTACAAGGTTGGCACACTGTAACAAACCTCCTCTTCATGTAATCTCCTTCCTACTGGGTTGACACACTGTAACGGACCTCCTCCCCATGTATTCTCCTTACTGCAGGGGTGACACACTGTAACAAACCTCCTCATGTATTCTCCTTACTACAGGGGTGACACACTGTAACAAACCTCCTCCTCATGTAATCTCCTTACTACTGGGTTGACACACTGTAACAGACCTCCTCCTCATGTAATCTCCTTACTACTGGGATGACACACTGTAACAGACCTCCTCCTTATGTAATCGCCTTACTATGGGGGTAATTAATGATATATTTTTATAGCTCGGACA
The DNA here is from genome assembly GCF_029499605.1 of Hyla sarda. Taxonomy (NCBI): domain Eukaryota; kingdom Metazoa; phylum Chordata; class Amphibia; order Anura; family Hylidae; genus Hyla; species Hyla sarda. The sequence continues at coordinate 511,991,024 of NC_079189.1, read as the reverse complement.
TTTCCGCATGCGGCGATAGCACATATGTTTATTTTTATTTTCACAGTTTTTTTTTTTTTTTTTTATGGGAAAAGGGGGGTGATTCAAACTTTTATTATGGAAGGGGTTAAATGACTTTTATTAACTTTTTTTTTCACTTTTTTTTTGCAGTGTTTTTTTGCAGTGTTATAGCTATAACACTGCACACACTGATCTTTTACCCTGTTCCCTGCAAAGCCATAGCTTTGCATGGATCAGCGTAATAGGGGCTCGATTACTCAAGCCTGTAGCTCAGGTTTGGAGCAATCAAACGCCGATCGGACGCGATGGAGCAAGGTATGGGGGCCTCGGCTCGCGTCCTAGCTGATCGAGACATTGTGATAGTCCTGATCAGCCCGACTGAGCTGCTGGAAAGCGTTTACTTTCATTTTCAACGCGAAGGGTTAATAGCGCGCGGCACAACAATCGGTGCTGCGCGCTATTAGCCCAGGGTCCCGGCTATAAATAGCAGCCGGGACCGACCCGGTGTGATGCAGGGTCACGGCGTGACCCCGTTTTAAACACCGGGACCGGGCGCAGGGTGTACAGGTAAGCCCTGCGTCCTTAAGAGGTTAAAGGCTGCGGCCAGCGGTTGCTGCTTTAAGAGCTCCTAAAGGAGATCTGCAGCGGTATATATATATATATATATATATATATATATATATATATGTATATATATATAACCCCGCAATCTCCTTTATGGGGCCCCGGCTCTGCCGTGTCTCTTCCCATGCAGGAGGCATGTTGGCTGCAGCATGATGTCGTGCAGGGACGTGCACCGACAGTTTGGAGGGCAGGGGCTCAAGTGAAAAAAGAGGGCACTTCTCATCATTTAAAAAACATCTGCAAGACTTAAAGGGGTAGTCCAGTGGTGAAAACCATCCTCTATCCTAAGGATAAGGGATAAGTTTGAGATCACGGGGGGTCCGACCGCTGGGGCCCCCTGCGATCTCTCTGTACGGGGGCCAGGCTCTCCGGCCAGATAGCGGGTGTCGACCTCCGCACGAAGCGACGGCCGACACGTCCCCTCAATACATCGCTATGGCAGAGCCGGAGATTGCCGAAGGCAGCACTTCGGCTCTGCCATAGAGTTGTATTGAGGGGGCGTGTCGGCTGCAGTTTCGTGCGGAGGTCGACACGCCCCCTTCCCGCGGGCTGTCGGGGCCCCGTACAGGAGATCGCAGGGGGCCCCAGTGGTCGGATCCCCCGCAATCTGCAACTTAGGGGATAAGTTGTTCACCACTGGACTACTCCTTTAATGGGCTGCGGCCCAGGGATACAGTGGACTCTCGCCAGGCCTCCTTGACATTCCTAGCCCCATAAAAGTTGGTGCTTTTGTAAAATAAAGTCAAGAACAGTTTCTCTGAGGTCTGCCATGTGTATATACACTTTGGCTGTGCTGTCAGTCTTATTTACAGAAAACATGTGACAGCTGCCCTATAATATACTGTATTACAGAGGAGATTTATACAAATCCTGTGCAGAGAAAGAGCGGTGCAGTTGTCCATAGCAACCAATCAGATCGCTGCTTTCATTTTGCAGAAGGCTTTTCCTCTGCAAAGGTTTTAATAAATCTCCCCCTATATGCCCCGGTCTGACCTCTATATGAAATAACGTGCACTGTATCTGGCCTCACCCAGCACCAATCACCAATCACCCAGCACCCATCCCCAATCACCCAGCACTTATCCCCAATCACCCATCACCAATCACCCATCACCCAGCACCCATCCCCAATCACCCATCACCCATCCCCAATCACCCATCACCCAGCACCCATCCCCAATCACCCATCCCCAATCACCCAGCACCCATCACCCAGCACCCATCCCCATTCACCCATCACCCAGCACCCATCCCCAATCACCCAGTACCCATCCCCAATCACCCATCACCCAGCACCCATCCCCAATCACCAATCATCAATCACCCAGCACCCATCCCCAATCACCCAGCACCCATCCCCAATCACCCATCACCCAGCACCCATCCCCAATCACCCATCACCAATCACCCAGCACCCATCACCCAGCACCCATACCCAATCACCCAGCACCCAGCACCCATCCCCAATCACCCATCACCCAGCACACATCCCCAATCACCCATCACCAATCACCCATCACCCAGCACCCATACCCAATCACCCAGCACCCATCCCCAATCACACAGCACCCATCACCCAGCACCCACCTTATGCAGGAATCTCCACACAGCTCTGGTTCTTACACTGAAGAGAATTATAAATTTACAAAGACAGCCAGGCATAGCACAGCATACAGGATGGAGGCAGGGAAGCTCCGCCTCCATTGCGCACAAGACTGACTTCGCATACTAGAAATGTGGGGCAATACCTAGAAAACGGCTGGTCCACATTTAGTAGGTATAACATTATCTTTCTCCTGTTCTCCTGCACTGTAACCTAGTGTATTGGGTTTAGTGCGAGTAAACAGCCTGTCAGTTTCTCTTTAATTATATACCGTACCCCCTTTATGAACTATATACTGTGCCACCATTCATCTATTAATTCCCTATATACTGTGCCACCATTAATGAACTATATACTGTGCCACTGTTATTTAACTATACTGTGCCACCATTAAGGATCTATACACAGTGCCAGCATACATAAAAATATAATGTTTCAATATAAATAAAATATATTCTGTGCTTCCATAAATTCCCTATATACTGTGCTTACATTCCTCCAATAATTCCCTAATAATTTGCTTCATACAATACATACAAGCACATAACATAAAGACACATACAGTGCATAAGAAATATACACACATACAAACAGACACTTTGACACATACATACAACATGGAATATATACTAAAAGATATAGCCAACAGGCACATCATACATACAGGTACACACATACATTCACTCACAAATATATACACACACATATACATAAATTCACTTGCTCACATTATATATATATATATATATATATATATATATATATATACATGTGTGTGTGTGAGCAAGTGAATCTGTGTGTTTGTGTGTGTGTGTATATATATATAGATATATATATGTATATTATATATATATATATATATATATATAAATACAGCATGTGTTTATATATATATATATATATATATATATATATATATATATATATATATAACAAAGATAAGCCGCACTATGAAGGACTTCAAGTCCAGACCATCGGGTGGTCAGCCGACTCCAGAGGTCCTGATCAAGAGACCCCTCCAATATAGATAGACGTCCAAATAAAGGAAAAAGGCGGCACTCCAAGTCCAAAAAAAGGTGATGATTTATTCACACATCTGTATAAAGTGCAACGTTTCAACCTACTCCATGAGGTCTTTTTCAAGCATAACAGTCAGTGATTCTTTACACACATTTATAGGGGTGACAATTAGACAAGTAACCTCCCCCAATGGGAGGGATCCTCAGTGACATCACTCATAATTCATGAAAACATGTCAAAATACAACTGTAAACATTGGTATTATCTCACAATCAAAACTAAAGTGTCAACATCAGTGCATAACATATGACAATATAATGAATATACTCTCCTATAATGTGCAATTTAATATAGTCAGTGCGCTCCATTCACCATTATAAACATTATTGTGTTAACTAGGGGGCATGTCTCATAGGCGGGATTATCAGTTTCTTATCATACACTCACCATGTCCTCTTCCTCCTTCCAGCGTTTGTATACAATCGTTCTGCGCATGTCCGGAAGACACGCACATCACGAGACTCATCATGTGATGTAAAATACATCACATGAGTGCGGCATCAGCTAGATCGCGCGTCATGCGAGATCGCGCATCCGCCCTCTGAATCATTACTCACGAAGCAGCCATGTCACAGGAAACGGATCTCAAAGTCTTCATATTGGAAAAGGGCAATCTCAATCATATATATAATATCAATACCACACTTGGGAATGTTAACAAAGAAAGCCCTAAAACAATATGAGAAAGTTAATTATAACTAAAAATGAAAAAAAATTTGTTATAACTGAAAATGAATGTGTGTGTTCTCCACATTACAAATAGGACAATTTGATCTCACTGTCCCATAATATAATGTAGTGACTGTTGTTGTTAGTGATTTTAATATTCTGTCAGGCACTATTATTAGACTATTTATTGGCCAAGTGGCATGTCAGACACATGTGAGAGTGCTCCCACTCCCACACTGTGTCCGGCAATGGCCCATAGGGGTCCGTGTGTCACTGAGACATTTATAATATCCCCGTACCCACCCCCTCCCCTGGGATCCTCTCCACTTTTTTGGCTCTATTTGTCTGTGCCCACAACACTATAGGTCCATAAGACCCCTCAGTCACTCCAATTTCTATTTATAAATAGGAGATATCCACACATCCAAAAAATATATATTTGTATCACAATAGTTTATTTATGAATCCCTAATTCCCCCCTCATGGCTGCATAAGTTCTTCAAAATAACATTAATGGAGAATAATTCAGGCTTGATAGTTGGCAGACGGACATGGTGGTGATCTTAGCCTCCCTAAAAGAATAAAAAATAGAATAGAAGACATTAAGAATCTCATAAAAATCGAGCGTACATCATATATATATAAAAATGAATAATGCACATAAAAGATCTACTAGGAGACCTCATCCAAACAGCTTATACAAATATGTCATACTTTCTAAAGTGCATCATAATAAAGTGCCATATTGTGTAAAGTGACCAATATTGTATGAAAAAGTGTTGTTGTGCCTAACCCACTATTATATAAAAGAGAAATATTTTTTTCTTCTATTACCAATAAATCAATATAAGTATATTGATAGTATCCTATCTTTTGAGTGTCCTACCCTTCGAGTACAGTCCGCCACATGGTCGCCAAGATATCACATGACTGCAAAAATCCCTCCCGAGAATATATTTTCATGACTACATTTAAGGAGCATTACATAACCTAGGTTATAAAAAGGATTTCAAAGAAAATTCTAAATTCTTCCCCTTGGGGTGTAGGGTATCCAACTCTTTTATCCACATGGCCTCTCTTTGTTTTAACTGTTTTTCCCGGTTCTCACCTCTTCTATGTCGCGGAATATGGTCAAGGATCATAAACCTTAGTTGCTCTACCTTATGATGTGCTTCAAGAAAATGTTGTGGGACTGGTAAGTCTGTCTTTTTTGTACATATTGAGGAATTGTTCATTCTCATCTTGCATTCTGTGGTAGTCTTCCCCACATAAAGTTTCCCGCACGGGCAGACCAAGACATAGATTACATAATCACTTTTACATGTCAAATGGTGTCTGACTGTGAATTTTTCTCCAGTCACAGGGTGTGTGAATGAGTCCTCTTTTCACATCATCCCGCAATTTTGACACCCCCCGCATGGGTAACACCCTGGCTTTAAACGGGTTGCCAAACTCAAGTCTGTCTTTTAAATGTCCGCTCGTACCATCCTATCGCGTAAATTCTTTGAACGCCTATAGGATAATAGAGGCGGAACAGTCAATTCAGGTATTTCCTTATATGTATGTGACAGTATGGACCAGTGTTTGCATATTATATGTTTAGTGTAGGTGGAAATGAATGATATCCTTTTGACACCCTTCTCAGTGTCCATCTTAGATTGTAATAGTCCCTGTCTCGAGCATCCCTGTGCTTTATCACATTGTCGCTTCACTAGATTCTTTGGGTATCCCCTCTTATGAAACTTGTTGCTCATTTCCTCCAATCTCCCTGTTAACTTATTGGGGTCCTCCACTATTCTCCTTACCCGCAAAAATTGGCTATACGGTAATGATTGTACTGTCCTTCTTGGATGTTGACTGTCGTATTGAAGTAAGTTATTCCTATCAGTAGTTTTTACAAATAAATCAGTCCTGAGTCTATCTCCTTCCCTATAAATCCATGTGTCCAAAAATTGAATACCTACAGTGGAGTGGGTCATTGTAAATTTAATATCTGGGTCCACCTCATTCAAAAACTGAAAAAACATGTTTAAATCCTCTACCCCACAACACCAAATAAAAAAAATGTCATCTATGTATCTCCACCACTTCAGCACATGGCTGAAGTGGTGGGATACACAGATGCTAGTCTCTACCAAATCCGCCATTACTATGTTTGCGTACGTTGGGGCCATACCTTTCCTTTGAACAAAAAACTGATCCTCAAATAAAAAGTAGTTACATGTCAATATAATTTCAATAAGTCCTATGATAAAGTTCCTACATTCATCGGAAAAGTCCGCTGTCTGCAGGACCCTATTCACACTTGAGAGATCTCTGTCATGACTGATGCATGTGTATAGGCTTACTACATCGAAAGAAACAAGAATGGCATTGTCAGGGATAGTCAATTCAGATATCTTAGATAAAAAGTCTGATGTATCTTGAATGTAGGATTTAGCAGAAACTGCAAAATTGCGCAACACCTTGTCAATGAATATAGATGCTGGATTGGTTAATGACTCACACCCGGACACTATGGGGCGTCTTTGAGACTTTGAGATCCGTTTCCTGTGACATGGCTGCTTCGTGACTAATGACTCATAGGGCGGATGCGAGATCTCGCGAGACGCGCGATCTAGCTGATGCCGCGCTCATGTGATGTATTTTACATCACATGATGAGTCTCGTGATGTGTGTGTCTTCCGGACATGCGCAGAACGATTGTATACAAACGCTGGAAGGAGAAAGAGGACATGGTGAGTGTATGATAAGAAACTGATATTCCCACATATGAGACATGCCCCCTAGTTAACACAATAATGTTTATAATGGTGAATGGAGCGCACTGACTATATTAAATTGCACATTATAGGAGAGTATATTCATTATATTGTCATATGTTATGCACTGATGTTGACACTTTAGTTTTGATTGGGAGATAATACCAATGTTTACAATTGTATTTTGACATGTTTTCATGAATTATGAGTGATGTCACTGAGGATCCCTTCCATTGGGGGAGGTTACTTGTCTAATTGTCACCCCTATAAATGTGTGTAAAAAATCACTGATTGTTATGCTTGAAAAAGACCTCATGGAGTAGGTTGAAACGTTGCACTTTATACAGATGTGTGAATAAATCATCACCTTTTTTTGGACTTGGAGTGCCGCCTTTTTCCTTTATTTGGACGTCTATATATATATATATATATATATATATATATATATATATATATACATACATATACATACACACACAAACACACAGATTCACTTGCTCACATATGTACACAAACACACATATACATAGATTCACTTGCTCACATATATAGGCACATACATAGAGATACACACACACACACACACACATATATACACATCATACAGACACACTGACATACAATCACTCATATATACACACGCACAGTCACTTAAACTAAGGCGTCAGCCATCCCTCTCTGCACAGGCACAAACATAAAGATATACACATACAATCACTCACTTATATTTTCAGTTACTTACAGTAAGTAAGGGCTCCATCCCCCCCTGCATAGACTGAAGTTTGTGGCCGGGCAGACTGTGGGCGGAGCTTCTCTCTGCTCCTCTGCTCCTGTCTCATCCGTGTGGAGAGGAGCAGAGAAATAGCTGATAATGACAGGGTGAGTGGCACCCCCTTCCTGCAGGGAGGGCACAGCACCCTCCTTTAAACCACATACAAATCTCCCCAGCAATGGATCCTTTTAACTGCACCTATCACCCTGAGTCTGTAGCTCCTTTTGTGAGGGTACTATAGGGGCAGGTGAGGAAAAGGGGCAGGGGCTCCAGCCCCCTTTTACCCCTATGTGTGCACGGCCCTGATGCCGTGCCTGACAGGCCCCCCCCCCATGTAAGTCTCTCAGTGAGGATGACGACACAAGTACTAGCCGACATTGCCTTGCAACATTGCTGGGTCCCAGCGGTCAGACCCCCTGCGATCAAACATTTATCCCCAATCCTGACACTGATGGTCTGGCCCACTAGGCAAATGCCCAGTGTCCCCCGATGGCCAGTCCGCCCTCTTCTTGGCAACTGTACCACCCAGCATCAATTGCCTCTCTCTCTACAATGCAGATGGCGCAGGACATTAAGAAAAAAAAAAACTCATGTCATCCACATTTTGCTAACATTATTTTTCATACACGGAAATAAAATAAATGAGTCGAACAAGTCAAAGAAAGGTTAAAAAAGGGGAAATTTATTTATTATTTATTACAATGTTTGTGTAGGGGTTTTTGTAACCTCCCATCACTCACAAAGAGTGTACAGTAACTAATACTCAGGACAGGAAAAACCTCCAGAGGGGAGGAAACCTGTAGGGAATCCATGGCTACTGTATTGCCCTTCCTCTGGGCATACTAAAGGAGGTTACCTCTATAATTTGGGCAAATGTGTCTGTGTATGTGCGTGATTCCAGGGGTTATGTCTTCACCCAACTTCTTGCTGTAAGTCTGGAAGTGCACATCCTGGAAATACTGCATCTAAGATAGAAAACAAAAAAGAAAAGAAAGATGATTTACATGTTTATTAAAGAAATGTACATGGAACACACTAACCAGTCCTGTGTATGAATCTGCATTCCCGGGTTCCTATAGTGTCCAGCATCGGTCCCTCACTGATGGAGAATGAGCAGGAGCCGTGTTATTTCTGCTCAGTGCTGCTCTCTGGTGGACAGTGGTTATGACATCACATGTGTGACACGCTGCTCCTCCTGGGAGTTCTATTTGGGCAGTGCTGCTCTCTGATTGGCTGAAATCCAGAAAGCTTTTTAACATATTGTGCATGACTGTTTCTGCAATTTTTTATTAAAATGGTGCTTCTCTCTATGGGGTGCAATATATTTGTTTCTCCCAACCAGACACTCAGTATATGTAATGTCATTTTGGGTCCTCAGCAGCCTGGGCCCATAGGTTTCTTACACAGATCAGTGTGGCTCTAGCAGGCTCAATGAGCAGCGCTGGCTGCCGGGACGTCTGACGAGTGACACCCCTGACGCGGAGAGGAAGGATGCCACTTGTCATTTGTCCTGACAGCCAGCGCTGCTCTTTGATTTAATGTGGCTGTGGCTCCTGCTGATAGTTAAAGGAGTTGTCTGGTGAAAAATAACTTATCCCCTATCCAAAGGATAGGGGATAAGTTATAGATCACTGGGGGTCCGAGCACTGGGAACTCCTGCAATCTCCTGAATTGGGCCCCGGCAGTCAGCCGGAAGGGGGCGTGCCGACCACCACACGGAGTTCCGGCCGACGCGCCCCTCCATGTACCCCATAGAGATAAATGGAGGGGATGTTCCTGCCGCAGCCTCCTGCGGGGGTCGGACGTCAGCTTCCGGCAAACTGCCGGAGCCCCGTGCCGGAGATCGCAGGGGGTCTCAGCACTCGGACACCCTGCGATCTATAACTTATAGGGGATAAGTTATTTTTAGCTAGACTACTCTTTTAAGGATCAGCAGCACGTGCCAAGATTGACATGTGGTATCAGTGATCCCAATGGCTCTCCAGCTGTTGCAAAACTACAACTCCCAGCATGCTTGGACAGCTGAAGGCTGTCAGAGCATGCTGGGAGTTGTAGTTTTGCTGGACAGAAATAAAGCCAAAAATAAAGCAATGTGGATTTCGAAAAACGCCACACATAACTTGTGTTGAATCCTAGCCTAAACCTAGGAACAGATGCAATTTTTGATTCAAGCTTTTTTTTGGAGCTTTTTGGAGCTGCCCCTCCTTTTTTTACTCTTAAGATTCTGTCTCTGTGGCATTTTATTTTTCAACAAACAATGGGGAAGATTTATCAAAACCTGTGCAGAGGAAAAGTGTAGCAGCCGCCCATAGCAACCAATCAAATTGCTTCTTTCATTTTTAAAAAGGCCTCTGAAAACTGAAAGAAGCGATCTGATTGGTTGCTATGGGCAACTGGCCAACTTTTCTTCAGTGCAGGTTTTCATAAATCTCCCCATTGTGTACTTTTAAAGGCCTTTTGCTTCTTTGGCATTTTCTTTTTTCCCCTATGTTTATGAAAAATCTCAGACCCCCTGATAAAGGAGGATCAGCCGCACCTGGCGTACACTAGTGCGCAACACAGACGAAGAAAAAAAGAACCCAAAGTCGCGTGTGCTCATAAATGACCCCCTAGAGGCGTTTTAAAGGCATTTTGTTTCTTTGGGGTTTGTTCTTATTTCCATGCGTTTTTCTCAATACAAATCATGTGATCCTTTTATCATGTGATTAAAGGAATTTTTTGTGAAAAATTGGGTAGAAAAACCCCAAGATTTCGTGAAAAAACACCGGAGGAGATTTATCAATATCTGTGTAGAGAAGGAGTGGAGCAGTTGCCCATAACAACCAATCAGATCGTTTCTTTCATAAAAAAAAAAAAAAGGCCATTGAAGATGAAAGAAGCAATCTGATTGGTTGCTATGGTCAACAGCACCACTTTAACAAACCTCCTCCTCATGTAATCTCCTTACTACTGGGGTGACACACTGTAACAAACCTCCTCCTCTTATCATCTCCTTACTACTGGGGTGACACACTGTATCAAACCTCCTCCTCATGTAATCTCCTTAGTACTGGGGTGACACGCTGTAACAAACCTCCTCCTCATGTAATCTCCTTACTACTGGGATGACACTGTAACAAACCTCCTCCTCATGTAATCTCCTTACTACTGGGGTGACACACTGTAACAAACCCCCTCCTCCTGTAATCACCTTACTACTGTGGTGACACACTGTAACAAACCCCTCCTCCAGTGGCGTAGCTATAGAGGTCGCAACCATGGCGACCGGGCCCCTATGCCAAAGGCTGTCTGGGCATGCTGGGAGTTGTAGTTTGGCCACAGCTGGAGGCACCCTGTTTGGGAAACACTGGCACGGAGTATGACAGAGGGGGGGGGGGGGAGGAGCATGAATAAGCCCCCCTCTGTCCTCCTTTTCCAATACCCCCCTGAAAAAGGAGCATGGAGAAGGGGGGGGGGTGTTGGAAAAGGAGCATGGAGGAGGGGAGGGTGTTGGAAAAGGAGCATGGAGGAGGACATGGGGGGTGTTGGAAAAGGAGCATGGAGGAGGACGGGGGTTAGAAAACGAGCATGAAATGCCGTTCATTTACGGCATGGCTATGAAGTTAGCACAGGAACTCCTGCGCTCACTTCATAGTAGTTACATGGTTACATAGTTAGTATGGTTGAAAAAAGACATACGTCCATCAAGTTCAACCAGGGAATTGAAGGGAAGGGTGTAAGGGGATAAGGGGAAGGGATGTTGTTTTATAATTCTGCATAAGCATTAATGTTATTTTGTTTCAGGAATGTATCTAACCCTGTTTTAAAGCTATTAATTGTTCCTGCTGTGACCGGTTCCTGAGGTAGACTGTTCCATAAGTTCACAGTTCTCATGGTAAAGAAGGCGTGTCGCCCCTTTAGACTAAACCTTTTCTTCTCCAGATGGAGGGAGTGCCCCCTCGTCCTTTGGGGGGGGGGGTTAACCTGGAACAGTTTTTCTCCATATTTTTTGTATCTCTTCTCAAGACTAAACAATTGTAACTCCTGTTACGCCGAGCGCTCCGGGTCCCCGCTCCTCCCCGGAGCGCTCGCTACACTCTCCCCACTGCAGCGCTCCGGTCAGTTCCACTGACCCGGGGCGCTGCGATTCCGCTTCCAGCCGGGGTGCGATTCGCGATGCGGGTAGCGCCCGCTCGCGATGAGCACCCCGGCTCCCGTACCTGACTCGCTCTCCCTCGGTCCTGTCCCGGCGCGCGCGGCCCCGCTCCCTAGGGCGCGCGCGCGCCGGGTCTTTGCGATTTAAAGGGCCACTGCGCCGCTGATTGGCGCAGTGATTCCAATTAGTGTGTTCACCTGTGCACTTCCCTATATCACCTCACTTCCCCTGCACTCCCTTGCCGGATCTTGTTGCCATTGTGCCAGTGAAAGCGTTTCCTTGTGTGTTCCTAGCCTGTGTTCCAGACCTCCTGCCGTTGCCCCTGACTACGATCCTTGCTGCCTGCCCCGACCTTCTGCTACGTCCGACCTTGCTTCTGTCTACTCCCTTGTACCGCGCCTATCTTCAGCAGCCAGAGAGGTGAGCCGTTGCTAGTGGATACGACCTGGTCACTACCGCCGCAGCAAGACCATCCCGCTTTGCGGCGGGCTCTGGTGAAAACCAGTAGTGACTTAGAACCGATCCACTAGCACGGTCCACGCCAATCCCTCTCCGGCACAGAGGATCCACTACCTGCCAGCCGGCATCGTGACAGTAGATCCGGCCATGGATCCCGCTGAAGTTCCTCTGCCAGTTGTCGCTGACCTCACCACGGTGGTCGCCCAGCAGTCACAACAGATAGCGCAACAAGGCCAACAGCTGTCTCAACTGACCGTTATGCTACAGCAGTTACTACCACAGCTTCAGCAGTCATCTCCTCCGCCAGCTCCTGCACCTCCTCCGCAGCGAGTGGCCGCTCCTGGTCTACGCCTATCCTTGCCGGATAAATTTGATGGGGACTCTAAGTTTTGCCGTGGCTTTCTTTCCCAATGTTCCCTGCATCTGGAGATGATGTCGGACCAGTTTCCCACTGAAAGGTCTAAGGTGGCTTTCGTAGTCAGCCTTCTGTCTGGAAAAGCCCTGTCTTGGGCCACACCGCTCTGGGACCGCAATGACCCCGTCACTGCCTCTGTACACTCCTTCTTCTCGGAAATCCGAAGTGTCTTTGAGGAACCTGCCCGAGCCTCTTCTGCTGAGACTGCCCTGTTGAACCTGGTCCAGGGTAATTCTTCCGTTGGCGAGTATGCCGTACAATTCCGTACTCTTGCTTCAGAATTATCCTGGAATAATGAGGCCCTCTGCGCGACCTTTAAAAAAGGCCTATCCAGCAACATTAAAGATGTTCTGGCCGCACGAGAAATCCCTGCTAATCTACATGAACTCATTCACCTTGCTACTCGCATTGACATGCGTTTTTCCGAAAGGCGTCAGGAGCTCCGCCAGGATATGGACTCTGTTCGCACGAGGCGTTTCTTCTCCTCGGCTCCTCTCTCCTCTGGTCCTCTGCAATCCGTTTCTGTGCCTCCCGCCGTGGAGGCTATGCAGGTCGACCGGTCTCGCCTGACACCTCAAGAGAGGACACGACGCCGCATGGAGAACCTCTGCCTGTACTGTGCTAGTACCGAACACTTCCTGAGGGATTGTCCTATCCGTCCTCCCCGCCTGGAAAGACGTACGCTGACTCCGCACAAAGGTGAGACAGTCCTTGATGTCTACTCTGCTTCTCCACGTCTTACTGTGCCTGTGCGGATGTCTGCCTCTGCCTTCTCCTTCTCTACTATGGCCTTCTTGGACTCTGGATCTGCAGGAAATTTTATTTTGGCCTCTCTCGTCAACAGGTTCAACATCCCAGTGACCAGTCTCGCCAGACCCCTTTACATCAATTGTGTAAACAATGAAAGATTGGACTGTACCATACGTTTCCGCACGGAGCCCCTTCTAATGAGCATCGGATCTCATCACGAGAGGATTGAACTTTTGGTCCTCCCCAATTGCACTTCTGAAATTCTCCTTGGACTTCCCTGGCTTCAACTTCATTCCCCAACCCTGGATTGGTCCACTGGGGAGATCAAGAGTTGGGGGCCCTCTTGTTCCAAGGACTGTTTAAAACCGGTTCCCAGTAACCCTTGCCGTGACTCTGTGGTTCCTCCAGTAACCGATCTCCCTAAGGCCTATATGGACTTTGCGGATGTTTTCTGCAAAAAACAAGCTGAGACTCTACCTCCTCACAGGCCTTATGATTGTCCTATCGACCTCCTCCCGGGCACTACTCCACCCCGGGGCAGAATTTATCCTCTCTCTGCCCCAGAGACTCTTGCCATGTCTGAATACGTCCAGGAAAATTTAAAAAAGGGCTTTATCCGTAAATCCTCCTCTCCTGCCGGAGCCGGATTTTTCTTTGTGTCCAAAAAAGATGGCTCCCTACGTCCTTGCATTGACTACCGCGGTCTTAATAAAATCACGGTTAAGAACCGCTACCCCCTACCCCTCATCTCTGAACTCTTTGATCGCCTCCAAGGTGCCCACATCTTTACTAAACTGGACTTAAGAGGTGCCTATAACCTCATCCGCATCAGAGAGGGGGATGAGTGGAAAACGGCATTTAACACCAGAGATGGACACTTTGAGTATCTGGTCATGCCCTTTGGCCTGTGCAACGCCCCTGCTGTCTTCCAAGACTTTGTTAATGAAATTTTTCGTGATCTTTTATACTCCTGTGTTGTTGTATATCTGGACGATATCCTAATTTTTTCTGCCAATCTAGAAGAACACCGCCAGCATGTCCGTATGGTTCTTCAGAGACTTCGTGACAATCAACTCTATGCCAAAATTGAGAAATGTCTGTTTGAATGCCAATCTCTTCCTTTTCTAGGATACTTGGTTTCTGGCCAGGGACTACAAATGGATCCAGACAAACTCTCTGCCGTCTTAGATTGGCCACGCCCCTCCGGACTCCGTGCTATCCAACGCTTTTTGGGGTTCGCCAATTATTACAGGCAATTTATTCCACATTTTTCTACCGTTGTGGCTCCTATCGTGGCTTTAACAAAAAAAAATGCCGATCCCAAGTCTTGGCCTCCTCAAGCGGAAGACGCCTTTAAACGACTCAAGTCTGCCTTTTCTTCGGCTCCCGTGCTCTCCAGACCTGACCCTTCCAAACCCTTCCTATTGGAGGTTGATGCCTCCTCAGTGGGAGCTGGAGCCGTTCTTCTACAAAAAAATTCTTCCGGGCATGCTGTCACTTGTGGTTTTTTTTCTAGGACCTTCTCTCCGGCGGAGAGGAACTACTCCATCGGGGATCGAGAGCTTCTAGCCATCAAATTAGCACTTGAGGAATGGAGGCATCTGCTGGAGGGATCAAGATTTCCAGTTATTATTTACACCGATCACAAGAACCTCTCCTACCTCCAGTCTGCCCAACGGCTGAATCCTCGCCAGGCCCGGTGGTCTCTGTTCTTTGCCCGATTTAATTTTGAAATTCACTTTCGGCCTGCCGATAAGAACATTAGGGCCGATGCTCTCTCTCGTTCCTCGGATGCCTCAGAAGTTGAACTCTCTCCGCAACACATCATTCCTCCTGACTGCCTGATCTCCACTTCTCCAGCCTCCATCAGGCAAACTCCTCCAGGAAAGACTTTTGTTTCTCCACGCCAACGCCTCGGAATCCTCAAATGGGGCCACTCCTCCCATCTCGCAGGTCATGTGGGCATCAAGAAATCTGTGCAACTCATCTCCCGCTTCTATTGGTGGCCGACTCTGGAGACGGATGTTGTGGACTTTGTGCGAGCCTGCACTATCTGTGCCCGGGATAAGACTCCTCGCCAGAAGCCCGCTGGTTTTCTTCATCCCCTGCCTGTCCCCGAACAGCCTTGGTCTCTGATTGGTATGGATTTTATTACTGATTTACCCCCTTCCCGTGGCAACACTGTTATTTGGGTGGTCGTTGATCGATTCTCCAAAATGGCACATTTCATCCCTCTTCCTGGTCTTCCTTCAGCGCCTCAGTTGGCTAAACAATTTTTTGTACACATTTTTCGTCTTCACGGGTTGCCTACGCAGATCGTCTCGGATAGAGGCGTCCAATTCGTGTCTAAATTCTGGAGGGCTCTTTGTAAACAACTCAAGATTAAATTAAATTTTTCTTCTGCATATCATCCCCAATCCAATGGACAAGTAGAAAGAATTAACCAGGTCTTGGGTGATTATTTACGACATTTTGTTTCCTCCCGCCAGGATGACTGGGCAGATCTCCTGCCATGGGCCGAATTCTCGTATAACTTCAGAGTCTCTGAATCTTCCTCCAAATCCCCATTTTTCGTGGTGTACGGCCGTCACCCTCTTCCCCCCCTCCCTACCCCCTTGCCCTCTGGTCTGCCCGCTGTGGATGAAATTTCTCGTGACCTTTCCATCATATGGAGAGAGACCCAAAATTCTCTCTTACAGGCTTCATCACGCATGAAGAAGTTCGCGGATAAGAAAAGAAGAGCTCCTCCCATTTTTTCCCCTGGAGACAAGGTATGGCTCTCCGCTAAATATGTCCGCTTCCGTGTCCCTAGCTACAAGTTGGGACCACGCTATCTTGGTCCTTTCAAAATTTTGTGTCAGATTAATCCTGTCTCTTACAAACTTCTTCTTCCTCCTTCTCTTCGTATCCCTAATGCCTTTCACGTTTCTCTTCTTAAACCACTCATCATTAACCGTTTCTCTCCCAAATCTGTTCCTCCCACTCCTGTTTCCGGCTCCTCGGACATCTTCTCCGTCAAAGAGATCCTAGCTTCTAAAAAGGTCAGAGGGAAAACCTTTTTTTTAGTGGATTGGGAGGGTTGTGGTCCAGAAGAGAGATCCTGGGAACCTGAGGACAACATCCTAGACAAAAGTCTGCTCCTCAGGTTCTCAGGCTCTAAGAAGAGGGGGAGACCCAAGGGGGGGGGTACTGTTACGCCGAGCGCTCCGGGTCCCCGCTCCTCCCCGGAGCGCTCGCTACACTCTCCCCACTGCAGCGCTCCGGTCAGTTCCACTGACCCGGGGCACTGCGATTCCGCTTCCAGCCGGGGTGCGATTCGCGATGCGGGTAGCGCCCGCTCGCGATGCGCACCCCGGCTCCCGTACCTGACTCGCTCTCCCTCGGTCCTGTCCCGGCGCGCGCGGCCCCGCTCCCTAGGGCGCGCGCGCGCCGGGTCTTTGCGATTTAAAGGGCCACTGCGCCGCTGATTGGCGCAGTGATTCCAATTAGTGTGTTCACCTGTGCACTTCCCTATATCACCTCACTTCCCCTGCACTCCCTTGCCGGATCTTGTTGCCATTGTGCCAGTGAAAGCGTTTCCTTGTGTGTTCCTAGCCTGTGTTCCAGACCTCCTGCCGTTGCCCCTGACTACGATCCTTGCTGCCTGCCCCGACCTTCTGCTACGTCCGACCTTGCTTCTGTCTACTCCCTTGTACCGCGCCTATCTTCAGCAGCCAGAGAGGTGAGCCGTTGCTAGTGGATACGACCTGGTCACTACCGCCGCAGCAAGACTATCCCGCTTTGCGGCGGGCTCTGGTGAAAACCAGTAGTGACTTAGAACCGATCCACTAGCACGGTCCACGCCAATCCCTCTCCGGCACAGAGGATCCACTACCTGCCAGCCGGCATCGTGACAACTCCTTTAATCGTTCCTCGTAGCTAAAATGTTCCATGCCCCATATTAGTTTAGTCGCACGTCTCTGCACCCTTTCCAGCTCCACAGTGTCCCTTTTATGGACTAGTGCCCAAAACTGAACAGCATATTCCAGGTGAGGCCGTACCAATGCTTTATAAAGGGGGAGTATTATGTCCCTGTCCCTTGAGTCCATGCCTCTTTTGATACATGACAATATCCTGCCGACTTTGGAAGCAGCAGCCTGACATTGCATGCTATTTTGTAGTCTGTGATCTACAAGTACACCCAGATCCTTCTCTACCAGTGACTCTGCCAGTTTAATCCCCCCTAAGACATACGACGCATGCAGGTTATTAGTACCCAGATGCATAACTTTACATTTATCCACATTGAACCTCATTTGCCAAGTGGATGCCCAGACACTTAGTCTATCCAAGTCATCTTGTAACCTATACACATCCTCTATAGACTGTACCGTGCTACAAAGCTTGGTGTCATCTGCAAAGATAGAAACAGAGCTGTTAATACCATCCTCTATATCATTGATAAATAAATTAAACAACAGCGGGCCCAGTACGGAACCTTGGGGTACACCACTAATAACCGGGGACCAATCAGAGTACGAATCATTGACCACCACTCTCTGGGTACGATCCATGAGCCAGTGTTCAATCCAGTTACAAACTAAAGTTTCCAAGCCCAAAGACCTTAACTTACCTGTCAGACGTCTATGAGGGACAGTATCAAACGCTTTTGCAAAATCCAGAAACACTAGATCCACAGCCATTCCTCTGTCAAGGCTTCTACTCACATCTTCATAAAAGCAAATTAGATTGGTTTGACAACTTCTATCCTTAGTAAACCCATGCTGGTTATCACTTATAATACAATCATCCCCTATGTATTCCTGTATGTAATCCCTTATAAGTCCTTCAAACAATTTACCCACAATGCACGTTAGACTTACCGGTCTATAATTGCCTGGCGAAGACCTAGAGCCCTTCTTGAAGATTGGTACCACATTAGCCTTGCGCCAGTCCCTTGGCACAATACCAGACACCAGAGAATCTCTAAATATCATGAACAAGAGTACAGATATTACTGAACTTACCTCTCTAAGAATTCTTGGGTGTAGTCCATCCGGTCCTGGAGATTTGCTTACATTTACTTTACTTAATTTACCTTGTACCATCTCTACATTAAGCCAGTTCAGTACATTACGTGTTACCAGCACTGACCTGTCCAATGTCAGCTCCTCCTTCTTCCATAGTATATACAGAACTAAAGAACCCATTCAGTAGCTCCGCCTTCTCTTGATCGTTGGTGACAACCTCCCCATTATCATTATTAAGGGGTCCTACATGCTCTGTCCTTATTTTTTTTGTATTGATATATCTAAAAAAATATTTAGGATTAGTTTTGCTTTCTTTGGCCACCTGTCTCTCATTTTGAATTTTTGCCGTTTTTATTACATTTTTACAGATTTTATTAAGTTCTTTGTACTATTTAAATGTTATAGCTGACCCATCAGATTTGTATTTTTTAAAAGCCATTCTTTTGTTGTTTATTGCTCTTTTAACATCATTTGTCAGCCATGTAGGATTTAGTTTTAAGCGTTTATATTTGTTCCCCTTTGGTATATATTTAGCTGTATAGTTATTTAGAGTTGATTTAAAGATGTCCCATTTACCTTCTGTATCCGTATTTGACAACACCTCCCCCCAGTCTATGTCCTGTAGTGCAGCTCTCAGCCCAGGGAAATTTGCCTTTTTAAAGTTATATGTTTTTGCCTTCCCCGTCTGTCTTTGTTTTCTACATTTTAAATCAAAAGTAACTATATTGTGGTCGCTATTACCAAGGTTTTCCCGCACAGTTACAATACCAACCAGCTCTGCGTTGTTGGAAATGATCAGATCCAACAAGGCATCACTTCTTGTTGGGTCCTCCACAAACTGGCCCATAAAATTATCCTGCAATAAATTTAGGAATTTTCTCCCCTTTGTAGTTTTAGCCAGCCCCCGACCCCAATCTATATCTGGATAGTTAAAATCTCCCATTATTACCACTGTACTTGCCCGGGCAGCCCTCTCTATGAGGGACATTTATCAATGTTTGCTTATGTATTCTTTTTTTTTTAGTACCGTAATTTTTTCCTTACTTTTTTTTTGCTTATGTGTGACTGATTTATCAACTGGTTTCAGCCTGTTGATAATTTTCTTTCACGTAAGCAATTTTTCCTTTTTTACTTTGGTAGTAGCTTTTTCTGCTCCATGTTTGAGCTGGAGTAAATTTAGTCAATTTTTAACCCTGTTGCGACTTTTTATTGCCCAGTTGCGACTGTCGCAGTTAATAAATACCTGACTACCCGTAGTCCATTTTAAAATTAATACTACGTAGTTAATTTTTGGAAAACTTGCTTTTCTCGCTTTCCAGTCAAAATGACGAAAAATCGCGTAGTCGCAGTTGTGACAATTTTGCGACAATTATAGTAAAGAAAACCTGACTAAACCCGTTGATAAATGTCCATATATTTGTTTATACAGCCGACCTTCTATCTCTTCAGTGATATTAGGGGGTCTGTAGATTACACCAAATACTATTTTTTCAGTATTTCCCTCCTTTTGTAATTCTACCCACAGTGATTCCACATCCTCAGAATCATCACACACTATGGCATCGTTCACACTGACTTTCATACCACTTCTTACATACAGACAGAATCCACCACCTTTTCTGTTCATTCTATCCTTGCGAAACAATGTAAACCCCTGCAGATTGACAGCCCAGTCATGCAAGGAGTCCAGCCATGTCTCAGTGACCCCAACTATATCAATATGTTCCTCCAGTATCAAGGCCTCAAGCTCCCCCATTTTATTTGCTAGGCTTCTGGCATTTGCGAACATACACTTCACATTTCCATTAAGTTTTACACATATAGTGTCACTAACTAGTTGCGCATAGTGACATCCTCTGACCTCAGAAGACAGTGTTTTCCAACCATGGTGCCTCCAGCTGTTGTAAAACTACAACTCTCAGCATGCCTGGACAGCCAAAGGCTGTCTGGGCATGCTGGAAGTTGTAGTTTTGCAACAGCTGGAGGTGCCATGGTTAGAAAACACTGGCTAACAGTAAATATCTTAAAGGAGTACTCCAGGATGCATTCAGACTGCCGGCAGTAAAATAATGAATATACATACCTGCTGTCGCTCCCCAGGTGCCTTCAGGGGAGCGGCCTCCGCCGCAATCCTTTTCCTGGTTGCTGGTGGTTGGCGAGGTATACTGACAATCACCAGCCGCAGCGAAGTCCTGCCTCGGCCGGCGATAGGATCGTGGCGGAGGCCGCTCCCCTGGTGCGTATATATATATATATATATATATATATATTTGTGGTCATGGCTCGAAGAGCCGTGGAAGCAACTTATGCAAGAAAGGAGAACAAGTGTACTTACCGTCCTGAGACTTGAAGCATCGGGAGACCTAGTACATAACCATGGAATATAAACAGCGGATGAGGTGTGCCCAATTTCCGCGACCGTGGGCACGCCTATAGAGGGCATGCCCTGATGTGGATTATAGAAAGAAAGGGGAGGGTTCGGTGGGTGACGCCAACGAAGCATACGCCCCTACCTGTGGGAGAGGGGTGGTTTTATACCCCACGCCACTCACACAAATGCAGCCAATTAGGCTTTAAACTTGTGGTCATGGCTCGAAGAGCCGTGGAAGCAACTTATGCAAGAAAGGAGAACAAGTGTACTTACCGTCCTGAGACTTGAAGCATCGGGAGACGTAACCATGGATTATAAACAGCGGATGAGGTGTGCCCAATTACCGCGACCGTGGGCACGCCTATAGAGGGCAAAGAGTCAAGAGTAGGGTGCAACTCTATTTTATTGGTATCATAACGCCAATGTCTTAAATACATTAGCCATTTCAGTTGAGGGATCAGGTATGTAACGGTCGAAACAGCTGGAGTTCCAGTGGCCTAATTTCTTAATGATGTGAGCCAGGTCGTCGTGTTTGGAGGCCGCAGAGGCTGCCCCGATCCTGATGAGTGTCCTGTGATGACAGTGGGATCATGACCCAGCATGATGACTAAAGACCGGACGTATTTGATGAATTGGGAGGAGGACAGAGCCCGCCCACCCACCGGTGGAGAGGACTGTCCGCTGCTTGCCCGGACAGCATGGAGAGGAGATCAGTGAGAGATGAAACCGGGCACCACTGATGTGAGGCAGGGAAGTACCTGATGGACGCTCCCCATCTGCAGGTTTTGGTGGCTAGTAAAGTGAGGGTGAGACCTTGACCGTTGGCCGATAGTTGGCTCAGGGTCAGCCCGGGTGCTCTGAGGCCAAGGCGCGTGAATTCCCCTGGTCTAAGGAACCCATAGAAAGCAAGGTGTATGGCAGCTTTGATGACCGTGCTGAGGTGAAACCCAAAAGGGTGCATGTCCAGTAAGGAAGACATGGCCAGAAAAAGATCCCCGTGACCGGTGCACGAGAAGGGGATTTGGGGTGAGACATGACTGAAATACCTTTGAGTGCTGCTTTGATCGGATGAGCGGAGAGTAGTGAAGAGGCGTGTGGGTGCGAAAGAGACCTGTGGTGTTGAAGACCCGTTAAGTGGAGTTTGATGGTGTTCTGAGACAGGTGTAAAGAAGAATGGCAAAAGCCAACAAAAGCTAGGGCAGAGTGTATGGTGATTGTGGGGGAAAGTCCTAGGTCATGCATGAAAGAGGTGAAGACCGCCAAGGCGGCGTCATAGGCCCGGATAGTGCTGGGAGCTAGAGACTTCCTAATTAGGGTATTGGCTATGGTGATATATCTGGCTAGTGCTTCAGTAGTTGTTGAAACAGAGGCACCGGGACTCCGACCCGGTCTGCGTCTGGCTGCACCTGAAAAAATACACTGAATTTAGCCCGAGAGAGTGCATCGGCCGCCAAATTTTTCTTACCTTCTATATGTTCCACCAAAAAATGAAAATTCTGCTGGAGAGACAGTAAAATGAACCTCCTAACAAAGCGCATTATGTGGGGAGATCTGGAGCGTCCTTTGTTGAGAATTTCGACTGTGGCGGCATTGTCGCACAAAAACCGAACTGTGGAGTTGGCCCAGGAACGCCCTCAGACAGCAGCGGCGGCTACAATGGGGTATGTTTCAAACAGGGCTGAAGTTTCTCTAAAGTCAGGAATGTGAAGGATCTCTGCTGGCCAGGGGCCGGCCAACCATTTGCTCTCGTGAATGGCCACGAAGCCAACCGCTGAGGCATCAGACACTATTGTTGGGGACATTTCCGATAAAGAAGGGACGAAAAAGGAGACACCATTCCAGCTCTCCAAGAAGTGATCCCACATGAGTAAGTTTGCCATTGCCTCGTTGTTGACATGTATGATGTGCCTTTGATCCGAGACTGAGGGGAGAAGGTCCAAGAGTCTGGATATGAAGGCTCTCCCCTGAGGGATGATCCTCATGGCGAAAGCCATCATGCCCAGGAGGCTCGGTAGTTCGACCCTGGTCACCGTGCGACTTCTGGATAGTTTATGTATCATTTCTCGGGTTCTGGCTAGTTTCTCCTGGGGAAGTCTAGCCTGCATGCTCACCGTATCTAGGATGATGCCTAAAAACACCAGCTGTCTGACGGGGCCCTCAGTCTTGTGGGGTGCAACTGGGACCCCGATTTCCTTGAACAAAGACAGTAGAGAAGTGAGATTGAAGGGAGAGAGATCAGGACGTTCGAGCAGTAAGAAGTCATCCAGATAGTGTATGGTATGTTGGCAGTTGGCGACGTTCTGAAGCGCCCAATGCAGTGCTGTGGCTAGCTGGTCAAAGAGCCAGGGACTGCTCTTGGCCCCGAATGTGAGCTTAACTGCAAAATAGTACTTGTTCAGCCATTTGACTCCGTGCCATTGCCAGAGGTCTTGTCTGATGGGGAGTAGTTTGAAGGCGTCGGTTATGTCTGCCTTAGACAACCAGGTGTTTCTCTCTAACTGTAAGATGATCTGTATGGCTCGGTCAATTGTAGCATACTTCATGGAAAACTCGTCGGACGGGATTAACGCATTGATGCTAGGGATGACGGAGGAATAAGGAGCTGAGAGATCGTATATTAATCTACTTTTATTTGAAAATTTGCCTGTGGCAAGCCCCAGTGGGCTGACTCTCCAACATGAAAAGGGGGGCACCTCGAAGGGCCCTATCATGAATCCTTTGGCCAGTTCGGATTGGATTAAACAGGTTACAATCTCTGGCTCAGAAAGGGCTGATGACAGATTGCAACATTCGTACGTACATTGTGGCAAAGCAACCAAACCTGTATGGAACCCGTCGCAGAAACCCGCCACCAACCATCTGACCCAGTCGGGCTCAGGGTGACTAGCTAGGACCCGGGCGAGGACCTGGGCCTGTACCATGCCTAGTCACGCCTGAGGACCCTTCTGGGAGCAGATAGAGCTGGGGTGAGCCCTAAAACTGTTGAAACATACATGAAGTAGTCTACAATTGCTGTACACGCAGGAGGAAAGATTAAAATTATTACAGATCTGGGTCTTGCCCAGGTACCTCCCATGTCTACCGAGCTTGTCTAATGCAGCCACGTTCCTCGGAGCCGGAGGGGTGAAGGTGTTCAGGCTCCTACTGGTGCTGGGTTCCCCTAGGTTGCTGACCTGAGGGCACCAGCTGGAAGAATGCGTGGTCACCCCACACGCAGTGCAGGAGGGGGCTTTCAGACCAGCGAAATGTTCACAGTACAATTCTGTGTCTATCGCCCCCCAGTTGGTGACATAGCCGAACTGCGTGTAGGCGGCTGCTGCCTTGGCTGCAAACGATTTATGATACTCGTAAAACGTGGTACCCCCGTATTTGTGCACCATCTGTACCACTCTATGCAAGTACAAATCTAACTCCTCCCTGCGGCCAGGGCTGACTGAACAGATCACGTCCCTGAAAAGCCCAAAAGCAAGCACAAATTCAGTGACACTCAATTTCCTGCTGAGCCTAGCGTCCTTGCTTTTGAATATGTCTTGGTATCATATAAGTCCGTGGTGGCAATTAGCAGAGAGGCGAGGTTGACCTCCTTGCCCTCGAGAATGTCCTTTTTTATGGCTGCTGGGATAAAATGCGCGGGCGTGATGTTCGGTGGAGGTTGTGGCATACCTGAAGGCGTGGCCTGAGAGGTAGAAACCATGGGTGGCGCTGCGGCCGAGACTGCTTCGCTGCTCCTGGAGAGTTCCATTAGGTCTAGCTTAGCCTGGGAGCCTGATACCGAAGTAAGTACCTCTGTCATCATCGTGTGAAGCTGAGACAGGGAGGCGCTCGAGACTTGATCCTGCACGGCTACCTGACTTCCCCAGGGGCTTGGTCAGCATTCAGCAAGTTAAATAACTCGCCCTTTCTTACTGAGGCCGGAAAGGGGATGCCCCTCCTTCTCAGTTCTTCCATCAGCCTGGGGATGGTCCAAGACCTGTACGAGGGCATGCTGCCTCAGTCAGAGGCCCTGGCGGGGGTTTCTGGAACGGAGAGAGCTTCCTCGACATCTGCAGGCTGAAACATGCTGCTGGCAACCTGTCCGGGCCATGGAAGGGTGCCGGTAAAAAAAAACAAAATGACTAATGAGAATTTCCCTTCCCCTTTTTTTTTCTTCTTTTTTTTCCTAGACTTCCAAAGTATTCCTGACTACTGGATGGAAACAGACCTGCTGAAAATCCTGAACTGTTTCTAACACCGGGAGCCCCGGAAGCACGGCTTCAAGCTGTGGATATTATATGGAATAATTAGCTTGCTCTAAGAATGTGAGTAAACGGAGGGTGTGACATGGAGAAGGTGTGTGACAGTAACTGAGGCTATGTGTATGCTGTTGCGCTGAAGATGAGTCAGAACAGCATACGCAGAGGACCCCACTGAAGACAAGTCAGATATAGGTGATCCTCTGCCTATGAGTGGTGTTATATTGCTCTGAAGATGAGTCAGAAACAACAAGTGCGTCAAGCCCCAGCTGAAGGGGAATCAGGCTAGGGGCCGTTGATGTGAGTGTGGCGACGCACGTGGCTCTGAAGGCGTGTCAGTAGCAGCGTCGTGAGTGGTGGCGGGTGTGCCCGTGGATGCGTGAACGTGTGAATGTGCGTGAAGTGGAAAGGATAGAGGGAGAAACAAACTCTTCCCGCCCCCCCTTTTTTTTTCTTCTCATAAGTACCTCAAGCTGAAAGCTGTAAAGGGAACGCTTAAGGGGACACAAACACAACCCGGCAACCAACTAGACAACCTGTAGAACAAGCATACGCAAATGAGACGGTGGCAGGGAGCAATCTGACTGCTGTATCTGCCCTCACTGATGAGTGACCGGACGCTGCACAGCATTAATGAGAACACAGTAATGGTATTGACAGTATACAGTAAGGCATTATAACAACACAGTGGCATGGTGACAGCCTGCTCTCATCCCCCCCCCCTTAAGCCCCCTCCCTATGCTGACCAGGACCGGGTCCCGTGTACCATCCCCCCCGTGCAGGGGCAGTTGGAGAGAGGCTGGGTGGCGGCCATGTCACCCAACCGAAGGCCGCATCACCAGCGGCGGCGCCGGGAGATGACGTCACTCCCCCTCCCATGGACCGCCGCGGCACCGGGAGAGACGCCGCAGCGCCGTCAGCGGCCGGCAGGAGAGGACGGAGCCACGCGACCCTCAGGAGTGGCGTCCTCCCACCCAGGCAGCGAGCAGGCACAGTTGGGCAACTGGGACAGGGAGGCCTGGGGGCTGGGGCTGCAACAGGAGTGTACTTACCACCCTGGGCTGCAAACCAAGTAGGATAACCTGCTCCCATGACTAACTCCTCCGGGAACGCATGTCCTAACACGGTATTCTGCAAGAGAGATGCCGCCCACGAAACATACGCCCCTACCTGTGGGAGAGGGGTGGTTTTATACCCCACGCCACTCCCACAAATGCAGCCAATTAGGCTTTAAACTTATTATTTTACTGCCGGCAGTCTGAATGAAAATTTTTGCATCCTGGAGTACTCCTTTAAGTTAGAAAAAAAATTATATATTGTGGAAACCTATAAAAATAAAGGATAAGTCAGGTATCCAGATACCCAGATATGCAGTGCTCCCAGTCAATATCAATATGGCATATGGTGGGGAGTGACATAAAACATAACTTTTACTAGTTCATCACTAAAACACATATAATATATTGTGAGTAAATAATTGGGCAAGTGGTTTGCCCTCCAAAAAGACGCAAAAGATAGACTCCTGTTAAAGTCAATAATTAAACAATTGCATAATCTAAATGCTAGTGGGTATAGTCACTATCTCAGTCTACACGTCTCCAATATATAGCCCGACGCGTTTCTGACAACAGTCAAATGTCTTCCTCAGGGGCATAAGAGGAGACAATGACTCAATCAATAAGGTTTAGCATATACAGATCAATAATCTGTTAATAGAGCAAAAATGAAATCAAGTCCCTGTCGTCGATACAGTAGCGACTTGGGTTGTGCCTGACATAGTTAGATACAGTACACAAATGAAAAAGTGAGCTGGGAATGCCTCATGTGGTCCAGTCTGTAGACCTGTTTGAGTTTCTGCGTCCCCGCTCGTCTCCTGCGCAAACCCGCTGTGGCGGGGAGCCGTGCAATTGTGCCGGCTACTGTGCGCACATTGTGGAAACCTCTCTTATCATAAATCATCCTGTACAGATTAACATTAGGGTTGGGTTACATGTCTGCAGATCCGCCGATGACTTGACTCTATAGAGTGCCTCATGCTGTTTACCCCCCTGTGTACTGCTCACAACAGCAATCTGCCACTAACAAGCAGCCACGCAGGGACCTGCGAGTCACCGTGGGCACATGCAGTGTACTCTGAGACATCGTGTAGCGGCAGATTGCTGCTGCTGCAAGCAGGACACGGGGGAAAACAGCTGGAGGCACACTATAGGGTCAGGTCATTGAGGGATCAGCAGAGTAACATACACTATTGATCTGTTACATGTGACCCTACCCTACGTGTGCGTATTTTTGCTGCATATTTGCTTCAGCAGATTTTGCTGATGTTTGTGCCTGTATGATGTGTGTATGTACTGTATGTATGATGTATGAATGATGTGTGTGTGTGTACTGTATGTATGATGTATGAATAATGTGTGTGTATGAATAATAGATGTAGTGTAAACAAGATGTATGTATGATGTGTGGAGATGTATTCTGTGGGGGGGGGGGAGGATCTGGAGGCGGCATGTGTATGTATGATTTGTGTGTGCATGATATGTGTGTGTATGATATGTGTGTGTATGATGTGTGTGTATGTATGT
This sequence comes from Hyla sarda, assembly GCF_029499605.1. Taxonomy (NCBI): domain Eukaryota; kingdom Metazoa; phylum Chordata; class Amphibia; order Anura; family Hylidae; genus Hyla; species Hyla sarda. The sequence goes on along the minus strand of NC_079189.1, from coordinate 511,963,561 downwards.
ATTATGTATGTGTGTGTATGTACTGCATGTATGAATGATGTGTGTGTATGTACTGTATGTGGCAGTATTATATTCAGGGGGTACAGTGAAGGGCAGTATTATATTCAGGGGGTACAGTAGGAGGCAGTATTATATTCAGGGGTGCAGTCATGGCAGTATTTAGGGGGTGCAGTAGGAGTCAGTATTATATTCAGGAGTACAGTCGTGGCAGTATTCAGGGGGTGCAGTAGGAGGCAGTATTATATTCAGGGGGTACAGTAGGAGGCAGTATTATATTTAGGGGTACAGTGTGTGGAAATATTATATTCAGGGGGTACAGTAGGTGGCAGTATTATATTTAGGGGTGCAGTCGGTGGCAGTATTATATTCAGGGGATACAGTGTGTGGAAGTATTATATTCAGGGGGTACAGTAGGTGACAGTATTAAATTTAGGGGTACAGTTGGTGGCAGTATTATATTCAGGGGGTACAGTGTGCGGCAGTATTATATTCAGGGGGTACAGTAGGTGGCAGTATTATATTCAGGGGGTACTGTAGGAGGCAGTATTATATTCAGGGGATACAGTTGGAGGCAGTATTATATTCAGGGGATACAGCTGGATGCAGTATTATATTCAGGGAGTACAGTGTGTGGCAGTATTATATTCAGGGGATACAGTGTGGGGCAGTATTATATTCAGGGGGTACAGTATTTAGCAGAATAATAATGAGTATTGTCTTCATACAGAGGATGATGATCTACTGACAAAGTGAGGAGCCTATGATGTCCAGGTGTCAGACTCTGCAAAGAAGATGGAGCTAGGAGAAGTCCTGACGTCTGGACCAGATGGAGAAGAAAAGAAAAGACAACAGAGAAGACGTCACTCAGGTCATTCATATGATTGTGTTTTCTCCTGACTGTCCCATCAGCTGTAGTCACTTGTAAATTCCGCACTGATGATGGGTGATGCTATACCCTAATCTGTGACTCTTCATCTGTTGCAAAACTACAACTCCCATAATGCCTGAGGTTCTCCAGACATGATGGGAGTTATAGCTTTATAACAACTGGAGAGCAACTGGAACCAAGGTGATTGGTGGGGGTCCCAGCAGTTGGACCCCCTCCAGAAAAATGGGCTGCTTATTCTTAAATTCCTGTTTTGTCTGTCTGGCCCTGCCTGTTAGTCACTTATATTGTTGTGTATTCTCCTGACTGTGTCCCATCATTGCTGTAGTCACTGATATCTTTGTGCGGCTGAGTAAGGGGTTGTCCGGGATTGGGGAAGTGGGTCGTCAGGTGGTAGGGAGGGGGGGGGGGGGCCGGGGCAATTTTTTGCACCAGGGCCCTGAGGTTTCTAGCTACGCCCCTGCCCTCCTCATGTAATCTCCTTACTACTGTGGTGACACGTTGTAACAAACCTCCTCCTCATGTAATCTCCTTACTGCTGGGGTGCAGGGGCGTCACTAGGTCAAATCATTCAGCCCCAAATGCTAAGCCAAGGTGCCCCGAATGTCAGCTAACATGCACACGGCCATTTTTTATTTTTTTTTAAATGTTTAAGGGCCACCTAGGTCCATGGATGGACCGGCCCTGCCCCTGTGTCGCCTCTGCTCTTACAGTTCTAAAGTGGCCACAGCGCCAACGCAGCCCAAGCTGCTTAATAGTGCCGGCCGTGGCCACTTTAAGCCGTGAGCTTGCTGACCCGCGCAGGAGGAAGTGGATGTCACGTGTCAGTGGGACAGCGCTCTGGGAAGCGGGCGCATGTGTGGGCCCTCAGGGTGCCTGCTGCTGCATCCCCTCCTGCCTCTCTCTGCACTGACTCTCTCACCAGTCAATCAAGGGTGCCTTGGACACGGATGGGAGGAGGGGGCGGAGTCCGGGGGAGAGGACCCTGAACACGACCATGACCCAGGAGAGTCTGACGATGCTGTGTGGAGGTAAGAGCCGGGGGCTGCTCCAGACATTACTTCAGTGGCCATTGGACAAAGCCTCCAAAGTGTATGGACAGCTGCCTCCTTGTGCATTACACCCACAGGGTTTCCCAACCAACCGGGGTGCCTCCAAGCAGTGTTTCCCAAGCAGGGTGCCTCCAGCTGTGGCAAAACTACAACTCCCAGCATGAATGGGCAGCAGCTGGAGGAAGCCTGGTTGGGAAACACTGCTGTAGACCAGTGTTTCTCAAGCAGGGTGCCTCCAGCTGTGGCAAAACTGCATCTCCCTCGGGCTGTCAGGGCGTGCTGGGAGTTATAGTTTTGCAACAGCTAGATGCACCCTGGTTGGGAAACACTGCTGTATATTGATGGTCTGTAGAGCAAATAAGGAGAGGTGTAGTACATATCCAGTGCAGTTTCCCAACCAGCCTGGGCGCCTCCAGCTGTTAAAAAACTACAACTCCCAGCATGCCCAGATAGCCAGAGGGCATGCTGAATGCTGTAGTTTTGCAACAGCTTAAGGTACATTGGTTGGGGAACACTGCCTTAGAAGTTACAGACGGAGTAAAGATGGTGGTGAGGAGATGCAGATATGCCCTGCTGTGTAAAGTACCACGTACCTATACCTCCTCACCACCATATTTATTCCATCTGTAACTTCTAAGACAGTGTTCCCCAACCAGGGTGACAGATGTAGAAAAACTATGGCTGTCTGGCTGTCTGGGCATGCTGAGAGTTGTAGTGTTGCAACAGCTGGAGGCACCCTAGTTGGGGAATACTGGTATACAGTGTAGACACTAATGTAAATCCATGTACATACAGGGTAAGTAATGTAATTTTATACAGTGACCCCAACAGCAGAACAATGAGTGCAACTCTTGAGCTGTAATGATTATTCTGCTGGTGAGGTCACTGTGTACATACATTACATTACTTATCCTGTACTGATCCTGAGTTATATATCAGACAGGAGGCGAGTATCTTATGCATTAATCTTTCTTTATTAATGCCCATAGCAGAAAACTATCTTCATTTTTATGCAATTCAAACAGAAAATAATTTTTCTTTTGGTAAAATGGTTCAAAAGACTACACTTCCCAGCAGTCCTTGCAACTCTGGTAGACACTCCTAACCAAGTGGCTCCTATATAAAGGTCTGCTCTAATAAAACCCCTCCTCTTTCTTTCTGCTCATGGCAGAGATAAGATAAGTATTGTAGTACCTATAAGTATACACTGTGGTAGAATTTTATGAAGAATCGAGTTTTGGATATGGTTAGATAAGCGCTTATCTTTTCTTCACTTTTTCATGTTTTCTTTGTGTTTCTTTATGTGTTTACACATCTTGACTAATACTGTATTCTTTAATTTCAATCCAATTCTATCTGTAACATATTCTTAGTATATATATATATCGGCAGGAACGCGGTGTTATTTCCCCGGCGCTGTCCTCCTGTTTTTCCTTCTTTCTTACTATATTCTGCCTACCTGTATAGGCGCCATTTTCTTCTTTCACTCTCCGTCTTCTCCCATCTCTTCCTGCCGTGGTCCGAGCGCTCGCGTCTGTGGGCGGAAGAGGGGCGTGCCTCCTACGAGGCGCGACCGCTTAACCAATCACAGCACTCGCATCTGTGTACTCGCAAGATTACTGCCGCAAGTCTGTTTATAGATACCTCCTCTTCACCGCATCGTCAGTCTGCTGCCGAGCGGTGAGGAGAGCGGTATACTTATAGATATTGTAGGTTTTTCTTAGACTATCTATATTGTACTCCACTTAGCTGGGTAACATCCAGGGTCTGATCACAGAGCACTCATAGACTTCCGAGTGGTCTGTGTCCTACTGGTTAGAGTCCCCCCTTAGTACTCATCTGTATTACTGGTCATAATTCTTTACCATGGCAGAGGAAGCTAACATTAACCTTCCCCACAGTGAGGTGACAGGTCCGGGATTAACCCCTGAGACTCCTCAACTACTCACGGCTGCCCAAATACAAGATCTCGTAAGCAGATCAGTTCGAGCAGCTCTGGCATCTTCCATTAACCCTTCTGCTGCTCAGCCCGAGGTTGTAAAATAGGGCAAAGCTCCTTATAAACGTAGGCACCTGAATGCCTATTCCGACTCCCCGGCAGGGGAAGTACAATTAATGCATGAGGCAGGACCTTCCTCGGCCTGCCACCCCAGCCATCCTGATACTGAGCGACCCTTGGATCCCAAGGAGATACCCCAAAAGAGATTTAGAACCGCCAGGTGGGCTAAGCCGGACTCCTTCAATGAAGAGTCGGACGACACATCATCTGAAGAGTCCGAAGTGGTAGCAAACACTGACTCTGAATCGGAGCATGAGGAGGCTGGGCTTACAGCTACCTGTAAGGAAGCCAACCCGGATTTACCATCTGAGGCCATTTTGGACTCCCTAGGGGAGCCATTTTTCAATCCGGATGCCATTTCCCATCCCAGATCAGGGGACTGGGCACTCCCACAAGTGTCCCAGTATGTTGAATACTGGACAAGGAGAACACTGGATAGAACAAATAGGAACAAGTTGAGGGCGGAATGCCCCAGACCATTCATTCCTAAGAAAGTTGCCACTACACCTGAAATTGACCCAGTGCTTCTTAAATATCTGACAAAATCAGGAAAATATGCTAAAAAAAGGCATTGAGCGCTCTTTTAAGACGATACAAGATCGTATTCTCGATCTACTGGGTCCTCTGACCAAGATTTTAAACTTGTCAGAGCAGGCAGCCGCCACGGAAGAACCAGTGGATTTAATCCAATTAAGGGGATGGGCACAACGTGCCATCTGTCTCTTAGGATCAGCCAACACGACCTGTGCTACTGAACGACGCAGGCCGATTTTAATGAGACTCGACCCGCAACTCTCACATCTGGCAGAGTCTGAACCAGGCCCTTCAGCTGATGGTCTCCTGTTTGGCGATGACCTGATGAAAAATATAAACCGATTTGTAGGACTCTTTAATAGCCTTGATAAGGCCCAGTCCTCTCTGAAGAAGTCCGCTATAGGGACTAAGGTTTTTAACAAGGCCGGCAGAGGAAGAGGCTGATCTGCCAGCCGGGGCAATTATTACAGGGCCTACCCTAGACCTTCCGCTCAACCGTACTTGCCCGTGCAGCAGCAGTACTCCATTCCCGTGGCACATCGGCCCCATTTTTCCCTCCTCGAGGACGCCCATGAGAGGACGAGGTGGCAGAGGCTTCCCCTGATCCCGTCAGCCCACCGGTGAGTATCCTGCCAAACTATCATACACACATACCTGTTGGGGGAAGGCTGAGACATTTTATCCACGTCTGGTCCACGATTACAGCAGACACTTGGATACTAGCGGCAGTAGAGGGCTATCACATAGATTTCTTCTCAAAGCCGGTCATGAACATCAGACCACACCCCATTCGTTTTTCACCTCCGAATGTACGCCTCATAGACATAGAACTAGAAGAACTTATATCAAAACAGGCGGTAGTGGAGGTCGACCCCTTATCAACCGGGTCAAGAAGAGTGATAAATTTAAGGCAGTTAAACCAACACGTGACATACCGTCACTTCAAAATGGAGGGGATCCACCTACTGCGAGACCTTCTGATTCAGGGAGGTTGGCTGGTCAAAGTAGACCTAAAGGATGCATATCTAACAGTGCCCATGCATCCTTCCTCCCAAAATTTTCTAAGATTTCAATGGAGGGACCGAATGTGGCAATTTACTTGCCTCCCTTTCGGTCTATCATCAGCTCCATGGTGAAGGGGAAAGGGGAAAAATAATGAGACCCGTGGTAGCCACTTTACGATGCAGAGGTGTACGCCTCATAATATATCTGGACGACTTGCTAATCATGGCAATTTCCAGAGCACAGGCCAATCTACACAAACAATGGACAGTGACATTGCTGGAGGAATTAGGTTTCCTCATCAACCACAGGAAGTCAATACTCTCCCCAGCTCAGGAAATGGAGTTCTTGGGGTTCTTAGTGGACACCAGACAAGCAGTTCTTCGGTTGCCCAAATCCAAACTGGCCGCGATTCGCAAGGAAATCAGGGCGGTTTTGAAGAAAGGCCGGGTATCGCTGAGAGTCATCTCACGCATAGTCGGCTTACTATCGGCCTCCATTCAGGCAATCTTCCCAGCCCCGCTTCATTATCGGGCTCTGCAACGCCTAAAAACCCTCCATTTACGGCAGGGTCTGCGTTACGCGGACGAAGTCAATCTTTGTCCGGAATCGGAGGAAGAGTTGTGGTGGTGGCTTCATCATGCCGTCGAATGGAACGGCAAGACGATCTTCAATTCCAGCCCGGATGTCATCTTGGAATCAGATGCGAGCCGACAAGGCTGGGGGGCTCGGTGTGGCCAGTCCACCACAGGAGGGACGTGGTCCGTAGACGACTCTTCCCTCCATATCAATGCGTTGGAACTCCTGGCGGCGTCCTTCGCCATCAAGAGCTTCCTTCCTCAGAGGTCCAACTGTTGCATGTTATTACGCATGGACAATGTTGCGGCGGTGCAATACATCAACCGCCTAGGGGGCTCGAGATCCAAAATACTGGCGGACATTTCTGCCTCTCTCGAGACATTGTCCCGATAGCGGAATATATTCCGGGTGTGTCCAATTGCGTGGCAGACTGGAACTCCCGCTATCTGACCGATTACAGCGGCTGGACGCTGGAACGGTCTGTGTTTCTTGCATTACAGGGTCTTTGGGGTCCGTTCCACACGGATCTTTTCGCCTCACGGCTCAACCGGCAATTACCCCACTTTTACAGCTGGAGACCGGATCCAGAGGCAGTATCAGTGGACGCATTTCGCCAATACTGGCCGAAGGGGACACATTATGCGTTTCCCCCATTCCCATTGATCACCAGGCTTCTCATTCAAATAGCTAATCAGAGGACGAGGATGGTTCTGGTCACTCCCTGGTGGCCGACACAGCCGTGGTTCCCTCTGATTCTAGGGATGTCGATCGACTACCCCAGACTCCTTCCCCACTTACCACATCTCTTGACGAACCCGAACAAGGGTCTTCACCCGTTGTTGATGGAGGGCAAACTGCCTCTCCTTGCGTGGTTGGTTTCGGGGTGCCGGATTCAGGTGGAGACCTTTCACAATCGGCTAGAGACCTCCTCGCCTTGGCCTGGGCCCCAGGGACTAGATCGGGATATCGATCTGCCTGGGGATTGTGGGTTAGTTGGTGTGATCAACAACAGATTGATCCCATTCAGGCCCCTGTTTCATTGATAGTAAATTACCTGGCCGAGTCCTGTGAATCGGGAAAATCATATAGTTCACTCAATATATACAGGTCCGCCATCTCGGCATACCATTGTCCGGTGGACTCCTTGCCTGTAGGCAAACATCCATTGGTGTGTCGTCTTCTCCGTGGCGTGAAATTTAAACGCCCTCCAGTTCCGCGTTATCACACAACTTGGGATGTTTCCAAAGTATTACAGATGTTCTCCTCTTGGGAAGATAATGATTCCCTTACCTTAAAGGTTTTATCTCTCAAGCTCACGACTTTACTGTGTCTGGTTTCCATTAAAAGGGTATCAGATGTGAGAGCCCTAGATATTTCTAGGCGACAATTTTCACCGGAAGGGGTTAAATTCTCAGTGGTTCGTAGAACCAAAACGAGATTGCACTCGGTTTTCTATCCCTTTTTTCCATCACGTCCGCGACTTTGTGTCGTTCGCTGCCTGCAAGCATATGAATCGCGCACAGCGACTCTACGCTCTTCAGACTACTCCCAATTGCTTGTCTCGTATGTCCAGCCACATCACCCAGTATCCTCGGCCACTCTGGCCAGATGGGTGCGGTTGGTGATGGAAATGTCAGGGATCGATATTTCCCTTTTTGGCGCCCACTCTGCTAGAGGGGCAATGGCCACTAAATTGGTTACTTCAGGGGGTTCACTGTACGACCTTCTGCTAGCAGCCGATTGGTCTTCCGAATCGACCTTTCGTCAATTTTACTTTAGACCGGAGGAACATGTCTCTATGTCTGTTCTTTGATCTTACATTCTTGTATTTCATATTTATGTTATAGTTACAGCTTTAAACTTGCATAAGATATGAGCCTCCTGTCTGATATATAAATAGAGATTTTTCTAGCTTGTGACGGAAAATATGAGTTATATGAAGACAGGAGGCGAGTATCTTGCCTCCCGACCCACCCTATTCCGAGTATTTGTTCTCTTTCCAGGGTACTGAACCACGATGGGTCCCCGTTGGGACGAAGTTTACAGTCCAGACATCCCTGTTGGAGTGTTGTTGATGGCATGGTTGCACGAGTATTCGCAGTTGCAGCTCTGGAGTCGGAATGCGGTAGGCCGGCTGGCTGAAGATTCGAGTTACAGCACCAAGATCTAGCTGGATTTTGTGGTTCCTGTGAGACTGGATATCGCTTCAAGAAAGAGGAGGGGTTTTATTAGAGCAGACCTTTATATAGGAGCCACTTGGTTAGGAGCGGCTACCAGAGTTGCAAGGACTGCTGGGAAGTGTAGTCTTTTGAACCATTTTACCAAAAGAAAAATTATTTTCTGTTTGAATTGCATAAAAATGAAGATAGTTTTCTGCTATGGGCATTAATAAAGAAAGATTAATGCATAAGATACTCGCCTCCTGTCTTCATATAACTCATATTTTCCGTCACAAGCTAGGAAAATCTCTATTTATATCCTGTATTATACTTCAGAGTGGCCCCACCCATTAAGTGGGCCGCCCCATTGCCCCTCCTCTTTTGTGGCTCCGCCCATGGCCCGTGCCCCGGATCTTTTGGAGGCCTAGCAACACCCCTGCTGGGGTGACACACTGTAACAAACCTCCTCATGTAATCTCCTTACTACTGGGGTGACACACTGTAACAAACCCCATCCTCATGTTATTAACTTACTACTGTGGTGACATGTGACCTCCACTTCAGCTCAGCCCCGCCTCCTCCACAGCATCACACAGGTCCTTCAACCACTATTACATCTATCCTGCACAGTCACAGGATGGTCACATGATAGTGACATCATCACAGGTCCTATATCATTAACATCTTGGCTGCGGAGGGTAATGTGACAACGCTGCACTCCTGACAGCAGGTAACTAGATAGCGGAGCGGAGCACCACCAGTGTTGTCTTAGGGCTTCCTAAAAACAAAACTGTGGCTGCAGAAGAGTGCACTGTAGGCAACTGCCTTATATGTCTATGTGGTGCGCTGAGCCTGCTTACAAGCGGGACAGTAGGGGGCCTTTCCAGTACAGAGGGACATGACCGAGTATGGGTTGTACCACCCTGATGGCAGCCCTGCTTTCATCCTTTGGGGTTACAGTTGCGAAAAATGTTGAGAACCACTGACCTATAGCACTACAAACAGTAATAATAACCCCCTTGTGTCTCACACAGTAGAGTGGGTAGATATGTGGGTTGGGTAAGGTTAGATAGATCCCCCATTAGGTAGTTAGGTCACTAAGTAGGTAGACAGGTCCCTCTATCAGACTGCAGCATGAAAACAGAGAGGAGAGGGTTACAGAGCAGCCTGCAATGATTGGAGAAAGAGACCCAGTACAGCACAGCTGACTCCGGGAGGAAGTCGATGCATGGAGAGTGAGGACGGGCTCAGTGCTTGCCTTGGACACACACGCCCCTTCCTGAGCAGTGGATGTCAGAATGAATAAGCAGCAGAACAGAGGGAATTGTGAGCCAAATACAAAGCTAGACACATAAAAAGGACATGTCAAGCATCTGCATGACCTAGTGAGTAACACATAGAAGCATTATTTATTTTTATTATTATTTTTTTCATTATTTATCAGTTTTTAAAAGACCATCGACATTATATGGAGGTGGAGAGGGCTGATCTTGGTAACCCACTGATTGGAGGGCTGCGGTGTTCAATGCTCAATACTAATAATACTAATTTGTGTATTAAAGGGGTACTCCGGCGCTAAGACATCTTATCCCCTATCCAAAGGATAGGAAATAAGATGCCTGATCGCGGGGGTCCCGCCGCTGGGGACCCCCGTGATCTTGCACGCAGCACCCCGTTATAATCAGTCCCCGGAACATGTTCGCTCCGGGTCTGATTATTGGCAATCAATGCAAGCCTATGGGAGGGGGCGTGTCACACAATGCTCCCAGCGGCGGGACCCCCGCGATCAGGCATCTTATCCCCTATCCTTTGGATAGGGCATAAGATGTTTTAGCGCTGGAGTACCCCTTTAAAGGAACTTTTGGACAGGACTTTCATCCCAAGGGATGTTAAAAATAGATATATTGGCCTCGCGCTTTTCCCTTGTATGACTCCAAAGCAGGAGATTAATGTAGAAGTGGATATTTTAAAAAAGCACACACACACATATATATATATATACAGTGGCGTTGCGACCTGGGTGCGGGGGGTGCGGCCCGCACCAGGTGACACCAACTTAATGGGGTGACACCAAGACGCTCCGCAGCACCCCCCCCCCCAGCTACACCGACACCCCCTGTCTGTACCCGACCGGCAGCAAGCCCCCCCCCCCCCCCGGCATTCACCTGCGCTGTGCGCCCGTCAGCAACCCCCCCTGCCCTTCATCACCGATGTGCGCCCGTCCGTCAGCACCACCGCATGGGACGTCAGTGACGTCACTCGCAGGGCGCCAGGAGAGAAGGAGCGCTGCGCTGGATGGGTGAGTGTGTGTGTCTGTCTGTCTCTCTGTCTGTCGCTATCTCTGTCTGTGTGTGACTGTCTGTGTGTGACTCTGTGTGTGTGTGTGTATGTATGTGACTGTGTGTGACTCTGTGTGTGTGTGTGTATGTGTGTGACTCTGTGTGTGTGTGTGTGTGTGTGTGTATGTGTGTGACTCTGTGTGTTTGTGTATGTGACTGTGTGTGTGTGTGTGTTGCAGGGGGACCCAGGAGCAATACACCCCTGCCCACAATCATTTCTTGTATTGGAATTATGTAGGAGGCTTTCTGGTGTGCCAAGTATGCCTTATTTTCTGTGTGTGTGTGTGTGTGTGACTCTGTGTGTGTGTGTGACTCTGTGTGTGTGTGACTGTGTGACTCTGTGTGTGCGACTGCGACTCTGTGTGTGTATCTGTCTGTGAATGTGTGTCTCTCTGACTGTGTGTGTGTTTGTGTGTGTGTCTCTCTGTGTTGTATGTGTTTTTTTTTTTTTGGGTGGGGGGGGTTAAACAGCGATCTAATGTGGGGAGACTTTGACCCATTGTGGGGAACCTGCAAGGGAACCTGCGGCCTAATGTGGGGTAACTACTACCAAATGTGCGGAGTCTATGCTACCTAATGTGGGGATTCTATGCTACCTAATGTGGGGAGTCTATGCTACCTAATGTGGGGAAACTGCTACCTAATGTGGGGAATCTGTGCTACCAAATGTGGGGAGTCTATGCTACCTAATGTGGGGAATCTGTGCTACCGAATGTGGGGAATCTATGCTACCTAATGTGGGGAAACTGCTACCTAATGTGGGGAATCTGTGCTACCTAATGTGGGGAAATTTCTACCTAATGTGGGGAACACGTACCAAATGTGGGGAATCTATGCTGCCTAATGTGGGGAAAATATGCTACCTAATGTGGGGGAACTGCTGCCTACCTAAAGTGGGGGAACTGCTGCCTACCTAATGCTCCCCCCTGGCAGTAGCACCCTCATCATCCACCAGCAACACCCCCCCCCCCAGCAGTAGCACCTCCATCAGCAGATCCTGATGGTGGATGATGGCGGTGCTCCTTCCAGGAGGATGATCCTGTGGATGGATGATGGGGGTGATACTGCCAGGGGGGATGGCCAGTTGCACCCTCATCATCCTCCAGCAACACCCCCCCAGTAGTAGCACCCCCATCATCCACTAGCAACACCACCAAAACCCCCCTCCCGTGGTAATAGCATCAGCTAACGGATGTTGAGGGGTGTTACTTCGGTTGTGGTATTATATTTAGAGGGTGCACTGTATGGCAATGTTATATTCAGAGGGCGCAGTTTGTGATAGTATTATATTCAGAGGGTACAGTGGGTGGTAGTATTATATTCAGAATGTACAGTGTGTGGTAGTATTATATTCAGGGGTACAGTGTGTGGCGGTATTGTATTCAGGGGTACAGTATGTAGCAGACTTATATTCAGAGTGTACAGTATGTGTTGGTATTATATTCAGAATGTACAGTGTGTGGTAGTATTATATTCAGTGGGTACGGTGTATGGAAGGTTTATAATCAAAGAGTGTAGTGTATAGTAGTATTATATTCAGAGGATACAGTGTCTGTCAGGTTTATAATAATACTTGTTTTCATATAGAGGATGAGAATGCGCTGACATAGGGAGGAGATGTCTGGGCGTCACATTCTACAGACAGAGGTTTTAGCTGGGCCAGGCGGTATGTACCATCTGAAATAGATAAGGGAAGACTATAGAGAAGACGTCACCTACAATCACTGATATCATTGTGTATTCTCCTCACTATAGAGAAGACATCACCTGTAATCACTGATATCATTGTGTATTCTCCTCACTATAGAGAAGACGTCACCTGTAGTCACTGATATCATTGTGTATTCTCCTCACTATAGAGAAGACGTCACCTGTAGTCACTGATATCATTGTATATTCTCCTCACTATAGAGAAGACGTCACCTGTAGTCACTGATATCATTGTGTATTCTCCTCACTATAGAGAAGACGTCACCTGTAGTCACTGATATCATTGTACATTCTCCTCTCTATGTCCTATCAGAGCTGTAGTCACTTGTAAGTTCTACAGTTATGGTGAGTGAAACTACAACTCCCAGCATAACCTCACCACTGCATAAAGGGGTACTCTACTGGAAAACATTTTTTTTATCAATTGGTGCTACAAAGTTAAACAGATTTGTAAATTACTTCTATTTAAAAATCTTAATCCTTCCAGTACTTATTAGCTGCTGTATAAGTGATTCACAGGAAGTTCTTTTCTTTTTTAATTTATTTTCTGTCTGACCACAGTGCTCTGTGCTGACACCTTTGTCCATGTCAAGAATTGTCCATAGTAGGAGCAAATCCCCATAGCAAACCTATCCTGCTCTGGACAGTTCCTGACATGGACAGAGGTGTCAGCAAATAGCACTGTGGTCAGACTGGAAAGAACTACACAACTTCCTGTGGAGCATACAGCAGCTGATAAGTACTGTAAGGATTAAGATTTTAAATAGAAGTAATTTAAAAATCTGTTTAACTTTCTGGCACCAGTTGATATAAAAGTAAATGTTTTCCAGTGGAGTACCCCTTTAAGTAATTCTGGGAGCTGTATATTTAAATGGTGAAAACTTCTTTAACACTTTCCTATTCTGTGGCAACTGTTATATCTGATTATTATACTGGAATTTCTCACAATGCGCTACAACAGTGGTGTCTGTCACAACAGGCTAAAAACTTACTGAGGGGGGGGGGTATGGGGGTGACACCATTTTCTACCACACAGGGTGACACCAACCCTAGCAACGCCACTGTATATATATATATATATATATATATATATATATATATATATATATATATAATAAATAATGAATAAAACTTGTCATCTTTTTCAAGGAGCTGGAGAATTTTTATGTTGTGTTGCCTATCATATCTGAACACCTTAGGATCTGGAGGGGACTTCCACGTGCACCAAGATCATTTTGGTTACACAGATTCTGGAGGAAGGCTGTGCTGATCGCCTGGGTTTGTTTTCTGGCAATGTAATATTGATAGTCTGTCATCAGGACAGGCCACTAATATCTGATCGTACCAACTTTAACCACCCTTACCGCATAGCTGATTGATGAAGAGCCTCATCTCCTTCATTGTTTACTAGTGTTGGGCGCGAATATTTGCATTTCGAATTTTCATTGCGAGTATTGCAAATTCACGAATATTGCGAATATATTAACTATATATTCGAAATTACGAATATTCACTTTTTTCCGCATATTCGCATATGTGAATATTCGCATATTTCTTCTTTTCATTTGTGGGCCAATTAGAATGATGCAAATTCACTTGTCAAAGGTTATCAACAACATCCATAGCAACCAATAGTAAGGTTGCCCACCCCCTCACAGTTTTTTTTTCCTCGAATACGCAAATATGCGAATATTCACATATGCGAATGCGAATATGCGAATATAACAAATAAGCGAAATTCGCAAATATAGGACGAATATTCATCTATATATTCGTAAAATATTGTGAATTCGAATATGGGCAATGCCGCTCATCACTAGTAAAAGGCACAAAAGCTTTTATTACCACTTTGTGTTTTCATGATTGCCATGCATATGTTTATGCTGCTAATACATTATCCTCTGCACAAACATGAGCAGTGAAACGTGTCGGGGTTGTATAGCAAGGTATGCACAATATCTATTGATGAATCAGGGGCGCTACTGAGGATCCAAGACACTTGTCCCGGATCCCCAGTGGTACACGCACATACAGGAGAAGGCATCCCCTCTGTGTGAGGCGCATCTGTGACCAAAACAGAGGAGACGTGACCTTATTTTCTGCCCGCTAACACAAAATACTCTAATAGTTCCCCTCCTGAGACTAGACTCTGCATCCACCATGCCACCATGGTGTGTGTGTGTGTGGGGGGGGGGGGGGGTGCTGGCTACATACTTGAATAACTCCCTGGCTACATAACTTTAAACCTGGATGCCTAACTACTTACCTACATACCTGGCTATCTAACTACCTACCTACCTACATACCTGGCTACCTAAATATGTACATACTTGGCCTTTATACATGGCTGCCTAAGTACCTAGCTAGTCACCTACCTACATATCTGCCGTTCTGATCTACCTACCTAGTTACCTGGCTACCCATCTACCTACCTGCCCTGCTACTGTGCAGTACACCAAGGAGGGCATTATTACAGTTTGTGGGCCTATAGATGGGAAAATTGTTTAGAGGAGGGGAGGGCACTGAAAAAATGCAGAGTCTAACATGCTTGTCCTGCAGATGAGATCAAAATGGCTTGCTAATCCAGACAGAGAAGAAAAGGAAAGAGGGCGCCGCTGATCAGAAAAAACGTAATTGTGATACCCTTTATGTAACTGTTATCACTTCTATGGTGTACAGATCCTGTGTACAGCTGATATCTACCGCCATATGGTCCTGTATATAATCACTTATATGGTATACATATCCTGTGTACAGCTGATATCTACTCTACATGGTCCTTATAAAATCAAATATATAGTATAAAGATCCTGTATAGTATACTGGTCTGTGTATAGGGGTTTTATTTAATACAGTATGGCGGTATTATCCAGTTATTGTGTGGTGGTATATATTTACTCATTGTATACTGGTATTATTGGTCATGGAAAATTATTTTACCTATGTCAAAGTGTTTCTTATATATAAAATTTTGTTTAGTAGGGGTGGTGGAGGGATTTGGGTGCCCTTGTTTTTTTGGTTGGGGCCATGAGTGTCAGTCCGCCCCTGCAATGAATATACTTTTGCTCATAGCAGCAATTTTTTACTTCATGCATGGGGCCTTATGTGTTCATTTTTTCCACTTTGGGTACAAGTCACCCTCTGGGGAGTTATATATATATATATATATATATATATATATACACACATATATATATATATATATATATATATATATATATATATATATAAACATATGGCTTATTGTATTTCACCTAAATTTCCACGAGTTTCATTCCATTTCCATGGCACACACACAAAAAAAGACACTTGACAGTTTTCTTGCAAAATACTAAGTAATGCATTGATGTTACAGCCTGGCACTTAGGATAAGAGAAGCAGTGAACAATACAAAACCATACAACAAGCAGTTTGCCATTGCCATACTAACACATTAATATAAAAGCAGATCACGGTTTACAGTTTTATATCTTATTTATTACCCTGAATTTTGTTGGTGGTAAATTCTCAATCACAATGTATCTTAACATTACAATTAGTTAACATTTGCTCTTGGCACACAAGGATCACTAATATGACAATATACTATACATTTTACACAAACATTGATAAATAGAACAATAAGCAAAGTACTGCCAACAGGGTTTCCACCATGATATCCACATACTCCTTAGAAGACCTTCCTGCTTCATATTTTAGAAGTAGAGAAACAAAGCCTTCTGTTCAAGAGGACCCGTGGTCAATCCAAAAAATGATGTTACTATCATTAGATAGCTTAAGGTGCCCTAATCATACATCTTTTTACAGCTTTTTGATGTCTGATCGCGAGGGTCTCGTCGTTGGGGACCCCCGCAGTCTCTCATGCAGCACCCACCTGTGTGAGCTGCACGCCAGCACTGGAGGCTCCAAGTCTGAAGCCTCACGACTTCGGGGCCGGAGTATCATGACGTTACTATTCTGCCCCTGTGTGACGTCATGCCCCTCCCCCTCTATGCAAGCCTATGGGAGGGGACGCGATCAGACACATTATCCCCTATCCTTTGGCTAGGGGATAAGTGTCTTAGGGCCGGAGTACACCTTTAAACTTCATTTTAATAATGGGAGTGGATATCAGGTGATGGGTGGGTTTATACAGTCAGGAGGTGTGAATGTTGTACATTGAGGAGAGTCTATGCCTAATTCACAACCCCTGACTGTAAATGAATGCTCATCACCTAACATTCATTCCCGTTATTAAAATTAAAGATACCTGTCACAAGGTTTAATCCTAAATAATTGGTGGCAATATGTTCCATAGGGTAAAATGAGATGTCTTACCATGTCTGGATGATCTCCTGCCCATGTGTGATATTATAAAAAACAAGTTTTAAAAGTGCCCTTCGCCATTTGCTTATTAGGCTCAAGTAGTTTTATGGGAGTGCAGCTTTCCAAAGTATTTACCATGCCCCGAGCCGTAATTACACCTCTATTCACACCCACTTAGGCATGATTAGGCATGATTGACAGCCGGGTACGGCCCAAAGTCACTTCTCTGCTCCCCAAGGTCTTGTGCTAGCCCAGACACTATGTCATGCCCAAGGATACCACTGCCTCTGGGCCTGCGCAAGATTTCAGTAAAGAAAGAGGTGACGCGGGCATGTCCAGGTTGTTAATCACACCTAACAGCTCCAGGCGTGGTACAGTAATTACTTCAGGATGCCGGACGCCTAAATAACTACTGGTTTTGATTGCTGGGATCCTGGGAAAGGGTATAAGTGTTAAAATGCTGGAGTACTCCTTTAAACAATTTCCATTCAGAATTGATGCAATGCTAGGTATAAAAGTTATTTTTTTTTTTTACTTTTGCCCTCTGGCCACAAAAAGCTATGGGTAAAACCCTGTCAAATGACGGATCACTGCATTGAAAGCATTCTGTTTGTATGGGACTTACATATTTCTATATAGCTCTTAAAGGGAACATGTTAGCCCTATTGTGCTGTCTCTGAGGGCAGTATAAAGTAGTAACACATGCTGATCTTGTGTAAATAGGAAGCAGTTCATGAGAACTAGTTTTAAAGGGTGCAGGCAGTGTTGCTTGCAAGAAGTCCAATCATATGCATTATATGGCGATCAACTAATTGAAAGATTCCTCCCTATCAGACAATAGTCAGACAGGTTGGAAATAACACAGATTGTCTGGCCAAATTTGTGGGATGAAAATATGCAGCGTTTACGAAGGGAGCTCTACAGAGGTGAATCTGCGAATCAGTTTTGTGATTTGTTGCAGATTTTCCTACAGATTAAGATAAATGGCATTAAAATCTGCAATTGTGGCATTTGCTGCAGATATTCCACATCAACATTCACAACAACAATACATGTTCTTGCATATTCATTGCAGCTTTTACCAATTGGGAAAATTCTTACTAAATACACAACATTTTTGCAACTTGCATTAGGATACTGGATCCACACCACAAATGGTCAATTTCTTTGCAGATTTTCTGATGATTTTTTTCCACACCGAGTAGATATCCACAAAGAATTTGTCCACTTCATGTGAATATATCTTTATTTCTAAAAACGTCTTCACATTAGCTTATAAGTGACAAGTCAAAAAATTCAAAGTGTCACTACATTATGCTGCCTTCAAATTAAAAGCATAACAGAGCTGATGGACTCCTTTAACTCCTGTCCTGTCTAACATTACATGCAACTCTCACAGGCAGCACTGAGTCCTTTGTCTAAGAGCGTCACAGAATGCAGGAAAGAGACTGATCAGTGCCTGAAAGAAGACGCCTCCACCTCCGAGGTGGTGGTGTTAGATGCCCCTTTTCTGGGTGTAGGGTCACAGGCTGGGAAGAGTTCCCTTCCAAAGGTGATCTCTCTGTGTTCTTGAAGGCAACAGGAGAAACAAACCCTATTCTCCAGTTCCCGCAAGAAAACATTGTTGGTTTTAAAGAACAGATATACATAAGGGTTGACTGCACTGTTGGTCACAACAAAGATCCCTAGCACAGCCATGACCTTTTCATCCAGGCCAGTAATTGTGCCAAATGCTACTTTCATCTCTACAATAAAGTAGGGCAGCCCACACACAATGAACAGGATGATGATCACCAGGGTCATTTTTAGTGTCTTGATCTTAGCTCTTGGAATACAACTATTGGTAGCCATCAATTTCAAAGGTCTCTTGGTTACCTGAAGTTTCCAGTCACCAAAGTGGTGTTTTGGAGTTTTAGAGGTCCTGCCCTTTCTCCAGATGATCCACAATATACGAAGGTGTGCCACAGTCAAGATACAAAAGGGCAAGAAGAAAACCGTAACCGAGCTGTATATGATATAGATTTGGAAGTGCCACCTGGGGAGCTGGCCAAAAACATTGCGGCACCTGCTTCCCTCCTCTGTATAGACAGCTCTAAACACAAAAGCCTGTGGGACAGAGAGAAGAAGAGCTAAGAACCAACCCAAAGCAACAAAGTATTTGGTCGGCAGAGGGGTGCTTAAAGGGTTCATGATGGCATGATGCCTCTCCAGGGCAACTATGGCGATGATATTGGAGGATGCCATAAGTCCAGAAACCTGGAACACTTTGAAGATCCGGCAGGAGACATCCCCAGCCAACCACTCATCCTCCAGCAACTCCCACACAATCTGAGAGAAAAGAGTCATAAAAGACACGTACAGGTCAGCTAATGCCAAGTGGTTGATTAAAAAGTTAATTTTCCTCTTTTTGTCTTTGCCACGGCAGATCTTGTACAGAACTATGGAGTTCCCCACCAGTGCCACCATGAAGATGACAGTCATAGCGATGAGTCGCAGCTGCCTGTTGTACTTAGGGGCTTCTATCATTTTGTTTAGCTCAGACTTAGAGCTGTTGAGCAGTGACTGAGTTGGGGGCACATTGCTGCCAACCATAGAGAGATTATTGTCTTGAGCATAGAGAAATAATTCATCCATGATTCCGTAGAAAATGCCTGCTAGAGCTGTCTGATGTCACCGTGGTGCTGAGGTCTACAGCCAAGGAGCGGATTTGTAGAAGAGTCTGCAAAGTAGGAGCATTTCATGTGTCATCTGCCGCTGATGTGTGGGGTGTCTCCAGACATGCCCCTTTAATTTACATATGGTGGGGGCACACATCACTCAGGTCTGCACAGCCTTTCATCTTGCACAGATTTCCTCTTCCACAATGCAGTGAGGCTACCTGTTGCTGTTCTGATGATATACAGATCTATGCATGCCATGATAAGCAGGGCTTGTAGGTAAGTAATGAATGTGTATGGGTCTATGACATATGGAGAACTACCGATCAATTATGTTTACGGGATATTCACAGTATTTAACTGGGATAAATGCTATTTTGATCACAAACACGCCTTATGTGGTGGAGAACAGCATGGTTGCCACCTGCTAAACTATCACAATAGGACCACTGGAAATTTGGGGTTCAAGTTTTGATAAATCCCCCCTCTGTATGTCTCTGGAAGAGTATAAGTGCTTCTGTGTCGCTCCATATATTTTAACCCCTTAATTTCTATAAACATACTCTATTAGGTTCACAAGCTGTAAAGTTCCTCTGTTTAGTTGTGAGTAGTCAGCCTGCATGTAGGAGTTAGTAGAGCCCCTTTACTATCCTCCTTTCTTATTTTGAGCAGATTTCCTTGTTATTCATGCAGAGTCCCCACTCACAGCGATATATTGAGCTGAAAGCATACTGCTTTATTGTGCGTTCTGAAGTGCAGGTCTATATCCGCCATCGCTTTGTCCCTGTTACTGGGTTTCACTCTGCCTCCCTGCCCTGCAGATTGTCTACCAAGCCATTTTAACCCTCTACTCAGATCTACAGCTTCATTAGGCAGTGGACACTAAAATAAAATTTAAAATAATAATGCTAGAAGAAGAAAGTATCGTAGGTTTTTCTGGCAGATTTTGCTTCCGTTTTTAAGACAGAAGTGAATTAAAGAAGCAGAAGTAGATTAAAAAATAATGGGAAATATAAGGGAATGACAATTTAGCATCCTTCCTGCTGGATCCACTTCTGGTTTGGCTCCAAAAATTTGCACAAAAAAACTGAAAAGGCAGTTTTCCAAGAAAAAAAACTCTGTGTGACACCATCCTAAAGGACCTATTAACTCAAGCATGCAGGCTGGCTGCACATTAATAAACAGAGAAACCTAGTGGTACTTCGGTGGAATATATATATATATATATATATATATATTTACATATATATTTATAAATCAACTGGTGTCAGAAAGTTAAAGAGATTTGTAAATTACTTATATTAAAAAATCTTAATCCTTCCAGTACTTATTAGCTGCTGAATACTACAGAGGAAATTCTTTTACTTTTGGAACACAGAGCTCTCTGCTGAATCACAAGCACAGTGCTCTCTGCTGACATTTCTGTCCATTTTAAGAACTGTCCAGAGTAGGAGAAAACAACCATAGCTAACATATGCTGCTCTGGACAGTTCCTAAAATGGACAGAGATGTCAGCAGAGAGCACTGTGCTCGTGATGTCAGCAGAGAGTTCTGTGTTCTAAAAATAAAAAAAATAAAAAATTATTCCTCTGTAGTATTCAGCAGATACTAAGTCCGGGAAGGATTAAGATTTTTTAATAGAAGTAATTTACAAATCTGTTTAACGTTCTGGCACCAGTTGATTTAAAGAAAAAAAAAAGTTTTCCCCGAGTGCCCCTTTAACCCCTTAAGGACAATGGACGTACTCCTACGCCCCCGTTTCCGAGTCCTTAAGGACCGAGAACGTAGGAGTACGTCCTGTCCATTCCCAGCCCCCCGCCGCTAGCCGGAGGGGAGCCAGTGCCCGATGCTTGCTGAAATCGTTCAGCAGGCATCGCTGCATATCGCCCAGGGGGGCCATGATGACCCCCCATGTCGGCGATGGGCGCAGATCGCTGGACAATTCAGCCCAGCGATCTGCGGCAGATTCCGGGTCAATCGGGTCTCCAGTGACCCGGTGACCCCGAATTACTGGCTGATCGGGTCTGCCTCTGACAGCCATAGCCAGCAGGGGTGAGGTGGCACTGGTGCCACCTCAGGATTGCCCTGATTCGTCAGCCGGTTTACCGGCCGACCAATCAGGGCACCTGCTGCGGGTGTCACTCCCGCAACCCGCTCTGCCCCTCTTCCGGAGGACGTGAGCGGGTGCGGGAAGAAGACCCCGGGAGCTGGGGACCCCGATCCCCAGCGTCAGTGTTGGGATCGGGGCCCCAGGAGCGGCGGCGACGGCGAGGGACTGACCTGCAGCAAGCAGCAGTTGGAGGTGATTGACAGCCTCCTGCTGTTGCTTAGCAACAGCTCCCAGCATGCAAAAAGGGCATGCTGGGAGCTGTAGTTATGCAACAGCAAGAGGCAGACCACCACAACTCCCAGCATTCCCTTATGGGCATGCTGGGACTTATAGTTTTGCAACAGCTGGAAGCACATTTTTTCTATGGAAAAGTGTACCTTCAGCTGTTGTATAACTACAACTCCCAGCTTGCACAATCAGCTAAAGTGCATGCTGGGAGTTGTAGTGGTGCATCTGCTGGTTGCATAACTACAACTCCCAGCATGCCCATTGGCTGTCGGTGACTGCTGAGAGTTGTAGTTTTGCAACAGCTGAAGGCACACTGGTTACCAAACTCGGTGTTTCACAACCAGTGTCTTTCCAGCTGTTGCAAAACTACAACTCCCAGCATGCACTGATAGACCGTACATGCTGGGAGTTGTAGTTTTGCAACAGCTGGATGTTTCTCCCCCCCCAATAAGAACGTACTGGGTACACTCACATGGGCAGAGGTTTACAGTTAGTATCCAGCTGCAAGTTTGAGCTGCGGCAAATTTTCTGCCGCAGCTCCAACTGCCAGCGAGAAACTACTGTGAACCCCCGCCCGTGCGACTGTACCCTAAAAATACTACACTACACTACACTAACACAAAATAAAATAAAAAGTAAAAAACACTACATATACACATACCCCTACACAGCCCCCCTCCCCTCCCCAATAAAAATGAAAAACGTCTGTTTCCAAAACGGAGCCTCCAGCTGTTGCAAAACAACTACTCCCAGTATTGCCAGATAGCCACTGACTGTCCGGGTATGCTAGGAGTTTTACAACAGCTGGAGGCACCCTGTTTTGGGAATCACTGGCGTAGAATACCACTATATCCACCCCTATGCAAATCCCTAATTTAGGCCTCAAAAGCGCATGGCGCTGTTTCGCTTTGGAGCCCTGTCTTATTTCAAGGCAACAGTTTAGGGTCACATATGAAGTATCGCCGTACTCGGGAGAAATTGTGTTACAAATTTTGGGGGGTATTTTCTGCTATTACCCTTTTTTAAAAATGTTAAATTTTTGGGAAACCAAGCATTTTAGGTAAATGTCGTGAAACACATGTGGGGTATTAAGGTTCACATTACCCCTTGTTACGTTCCCCAAGGGGTCTAGTTTCCAAAATGGTATGCCATGTGTTTTTTTTTTTGCTGTCCTGGCACCATAGGGGCTCCTAAATGCGGCATGCCCCCAGAGCAAAATTTGCTTTCAAAAAGCCGAATGTGACTCCTTCTCTTCTGAGACCTGTAGTGCGCAAGCAGAGCAATTTTCACCACCATATGGGGTGTTTTCTGAATTGGGAGAAATTAGGCTTCAAATTTTGGGGGGTATTTTTTGCTATTACCCTTTTTAAAAATTTAAAATTTTTGGGAAACCAAGCATTTTAGGTGAAAAAAACTTTTTTTTTTTACATATGCAAAAGTTGTGAATCACCTGTGGGGTATTAAGGTTCACTTTACCCCTTGTTATGTTCCCCGAGGGGTCTAGTTTCCAAAATAGTATGCCATGTATTTATTTATTTTTTTGCTGTCCTGGCACCATAGGGGCTTCCTAAAGGTGACATGCCCCCCAAAAACCATTTGTAGCTCCTTCCCTTCTGAGCCCTCTAATGCGCCCGCCAAACAATTAACATAGACATATGAGGTATGTCCTTACTCGAGAGAAATTGGGTTTTAAATACAAGTAAAAATTTTCTCCTTTTTGACCTCTTGCAAAAATCCAAAAATTGGGTCTACAAGAACATGTGAGTGTAAAAAATGAAGATTTTGAATTTTCTCCTTCACTTTGCTGCTATTCCTGTGAAACACCTAAAGGGTTAAAACACTTACTGAATGTCATTTTGAATACTTTGGGGGGTACAGTTTTTATAATGGGGTCATTTGTGGGATATTTCTAAGATGAAGACCCTTCAAATCCACTTCAAAACTGAACTACTCACTGAAAAATAGTGAGTTTGAAAATTTTGTGAAAAATGTAAAAGTATAAGTAAAAGCATTCCAGAGTTATTAATGTTTAAAGTGACAGTGGTCAGATGTGCAAAAAACGCTCTGGTCCTTAAGGTGTAAAATGGCCTGGTCCTTAAGGGGTTAAGGACCCAGCCAATTTTCACTGTAGATCCATATATAAAAGACCAGCAAATGGAGGGTTAACTTAGTTTCTATACCAATAGATGGCCCCTAAGGGTCATCCAATAATCCCATTGTTCCCATATACTCAAAATAATAATAAGAGTAATCCCAAACAAAACTTTATTGATTGCCTTAGCACCTAATATTAAAAATACAGTGTACCAGCCTGTCACTGTAAACTCTGTATCTCATACTTTAGGTGAGACAAGTCTCATTTATTTGTATATGAACGTGCACTGAGTGTGTCTGCAGAACACACTCAGCTTCAATTGCAGGCCTGTAACCACTGATGTTTAAAATCTTGTTACACAGCCCCCCTCGACATGTTTCGCTACGACTGTAGCTTTATCAAGAGGCAGCGGGCATCTGAATAAAAACGCTGCGCTTGAGTTTTTAACACCTCGGGTGGTGGCGTAGATGATGGTATCTCAACCAATCATGACCCTACCCTGCTCTCAATCTATTTTCATTCGCCCATTAGCATTGTTGGACGGAAGATCTGTGCAAATAGACGATTGCCACTTCATTTGCATCATCTGCGCGTTCTCATGTGCGCGAGAACTTAGTGCCTGGCATGACGAATCAGACTGGATCCCGATGTTACGTCATCTGCGCATTCTCGGGTGCGCGAGCAGATAGAAAATCTCCTGTAGTCGTCTGCCGGTAAGTGTCCTGTTGCAATTGCCACGTCATTTGCGCACTTAGAAATAAATCCGGTGACTGTCCACTGGTATACACCAGGGGACTTTATTGGAAAATACTCTCAAAAAAGAACTTTATGCCATCAGGCATCTGCTTAACAGGCACTACATCAATTTCTTGTATTTATTCTTATTACTGATATCACTGAGTTCTCCTCACTTTTGTAATTATTTATATATCAATCTGTGTTCAACGATTTGATTTAGCTTAAAGGTGTTACTCCAAGAGTATATTGAGAATTAGAGGATATATTGTATTATGACAAAACCTGTCTGCGCAGGGACCTCTGTGCATCATGTCACACAGTTAATCTAGATAGTTACCTTAATGATCTTTATATTTGTATGTTTGCCCATTCTTGCCCATAATTTCTAGAAAAAATTAATAATAACTAATATCTGTCCACACCATGTGTGTAAATAAATTATATGTCATTTTGTTTTACTTATGAAATAGTTAATTCTTAGGTGAATAAAAATAAAATATTTTACCATATAATTCTCCAGCCAATGTATGTACTATTTCTTCCATATCAGATTATGTCTTGGTATCTATCACCACCAATTCACGCTATTTTCTCTTGGTTAGAAGTCAGAATATCTAAGTGTTTTATATTAGAGAACTCCTTGTTACTAGATTATTATAATAGATTGTCTTATGTTATAGAGCACCTACCTCTAGGTCCTCATTTCAGTATTAGTATCCTATGATCTAAATCATTTTCTTTTTTGGCAGCTTAATCAGGTGCTAAATGGTTTTATAACTGCTTCTCAAGATAATAATATCCAAATATAGGATGGCAGGTATTTATAAAAAAAAACGCTGTAACCGTGAACCCTTAATTTAGCCAATTAGGGCTCAGGGTTTTAAGCCGATGGATCCATTTGGCTTCTTCCATAAGCAATTTTTGATCCAAATTGCCCCCTCTGGGGCCCATGCGTGGTTTAGTGAAACCCCAGAATTTCAAACATGACAGATCTCCTCTATTCGTATCTCGGATATGCCTTGCTAATGGGGTATCTATCCCCATCCGAATAGTATAGGTGTTCAGACACCCTTCTCCTCAATTTTTGCATAGTTTTGCCCACGTAGAGCATTG
This sequence comes from Hyla sarda, assembly GCF_029499605.1. Classification (NCBI taxonomy): domain Eukaryota; kingdom Metazoa; phylum Chordata; class Amphibia; order Anura; family Hylidae; genus Hyla; species Hyla sarda. The sequence goes on along the minus strand of NC_079189.1, from coordinate 511,937,995 downwards.
GGCAACTGCATTCTGCAATATATATTACTCCTTGGGTCTGGCAATTTATGAAATCTCTGATTTTAAATGGATCATACTTTCTCTTCCTTGTACTGACTATGCACCAGTCTCTCCTTCAAGTTCCTCCCTCGACGGTACGTGACACTTGGAGATGGAGTAAGTACTTGTTTTAAGTCTTCGTCTGCCATCAAGATGGGCCAATATTTAGTGAGGATATCTATAATTTGTTTGTTGTTCTGATCGAACGTTCCGATGCAGCTCACAATCTTGGGTTGTTCTGTAGATGTCTTATTTGTTAATAAATCAGATCTAGGGGTATCTCTGGCCTTCGCATATGCTCTATGCAGTACTCTTTTTGGATATCATCTATTGATGAACCATTTGTAAAGTATTTGATTTCTTCAATAAAGGCCGCCTCACTGGAGCAATTGCGTTTGGCTCGCAGATATTGTCCTATTGGGATTCAATTTTTGAGTGGTCTCTGGTGATAACTTCTGTACTCCAAGAAACTATTAGTAGATGTTTTCTTTCTATATATCTTTGTATTGACACTGCCCCCAGGCCCAAGAGAGATCTCCAAATCAAGGAAATAAAGCATGAGTTTTTATTTCTGAAGTGAAGTGCATATCTATAATGTTGGTGTTGAGTAGTGTTGAGCGGCATAGGCCATATTCGAATTCGCGAATATTCGCGAATATATGGACGAATATTCATCATATATTCGCGAATATTCGCATATTCGTTATATCCTCGTTTTATTTTCGCATATGCGAAAATTTACAGATGTGAAAATTAGCATATACAAAATTAGCATACGCAAGTATTTGCATATGCGAAAATTCGCATATTCTAATTTTCGCATATGCGAATTCTTGCACGCCAGTCTCACACAGTAGTATTAGAGCCTTCTTTACACCACACAAGCTGGAAACAGAGAGGGGTGATCACTGTGATGTGTACTGTGAAGAAAAAAAATAAATAAAAAATATTCGTAATTACGAATATATAGCGCTATATTCGCGAAATTCGCGAATTCGCGAATATGCGATATTCGCGAATAATATTCGAATTGCGAATATTCGCGAGCAACACTAGTGTTGAGTGATTTTACAAATTCGTGAAAAAGGGTGATGGTGCCATCCCAAAACTAAATAATATGGTCGATATATCGACCCCAAAATAAAATGTGTTTAGTGTATTCCCCATGTGCATCAGAAAAAACAATCATGTCCTCCCACTACCCTAGAAATAAATTTGCAAAATTCGGTGCACAAGCTGTGCCCATCGCTGTGCATTTTGTTTGTAAATAAAAGTGACTATCAAACACAAAATAATTATGTGTAAGAAGAAAAAGTAAAAGTGTAGTGACAAATTCATTGTGACTGGTGAATTGTGTCCCACATGTACATAAAAACTTTACCAACGGTTCATCAATACAGGATATCCAAAAAGAGTAAATTGCAAATCAAGCGCTTAACTGGCATATTGTTTCGCTGCTGGATATCTGAAAAGTGCGCCATGGCCGTGTAGGAATGCCTGAAGTGGTCACACACCTTCCTGGCCTTCCAGGACGCCCTGTAAGCCTGGGTACTTATGCATAAAGCGTTGTACGATCAGATTACACACATGTGGCACATGTGTCAACTTGTCCAAATTCAATGCTGCCAACAAATTTCTTCCGTTGTCACAAATCACTTTGCTGATCTCCAGTTGGTGCGGAGTCAGCCACTGATCCACCTGTGCATTCAGGGCGGACAGGAGTGCTGGTGCGGTGTGACTCTCTGCTTTCTGCCGTATCCGGGATGTGGAATAGTACCTGGGGAGCTGGGGGGGGGGGTGCCGTTGATGTGAAGCAAGGCACAGCAGCAGAAGAGGACTCAGCCGAGGAGGTTATGGAAGAGGATGGAGTAGGAGGAGTAGAGGAGGTGGCAGCAGGCCTGCCTGCAAGTTGTGGCGGTGTCACCAACTCCTCTGCAGAGCCACGCATTCCATGCTAGGCAGCCGTCAGCAGGTTTACCCAATGCGCAGTGTAGGTGATATACCTGCCCTGACCATGCTTTGCAGACCAGGTATCAGTGGTCAGATGGACCCTTGCCCCAACACTGTGTGCCAGACATGCCATTACTTCCTTTTGCACAATCGAGTACAGGTTGGAGATTGCCATTTGTGCAAAGAAATTTCGGCTGGGTACCTTCCACTGCGGTGTCCCAATAGCTAAAATTTTTTTGAATGCCTCAGACTCCACCAGCTTGTTTGGTAAAAGCTGATGGGCTGAGAGTTCAGACAAGCCAGCTGTCAGATGCCGGGCAAGGGGGTGTCTTGTGACATTGGCTTCTTACGCTCAAACATGTCCTTGACAGACACCTGACTGTGGGCAGATGAGCAAGAACTGCTCAAGGCGAGAGACGGAGTGGCGGATGTTTGAGAGGGGGCAAGGAGGACAGCAGTGGTTGACGCGGAAGAAGATGCTGGACCAGGAGGAGGATGGCGGCTTTGAGTTTGAGTGCTGATTGTACTCATGTGTTGATCCCATAGGCGTTTGTGATGTGCGATCATGTGCCTTCGCAAAGCAGTTGTACCTAGGTGGGTGTTGGATTTCCACGACTCAGTTTCTTTTTGTCACAGGTTGCAAATGGCATCGCTGTTGTAAGAGGCAGACACACACAAAAAATGCCACACTGCTGAGCCCTGTAATGACAGCATTCTGGTCGTTGATTGGCATGCTGTCTGGCTTACCGCGGGTGCCGATACATGCTGTCTGACTGTGCCACTAGCTCCTTGCGACAACTTCCCCCTGCTTCCAACTCGTCTCCTCCTCCTCTCTGTCTCCCCATCTGAACTACCCCCTGTTCTTCTTCTCTTCTAGCGGGCACCCATGTGACATCCACGGATGCATCGTCATCATCAACCACTTCACTTGTATCTGACAACTCAGCAAAGGAAGCAGCAGTGGGTACAACATCATCATCATCACACCGTACATCCATGTGTGTAATGCTGCCTGACTGAGACATATCCCTGTTATCTACATCCTCTGGCAATAATGGTTGGCATTACTCATTTCTTCCAACTGATGTGTAAATAACTCCTCTGACATATCAAGTGAAGCGGCTGTGGTGCTAGTGTTGGTGGTGGCGACAGTCGGGGGAGTGGTAACTTGAGAGGCGCCCGAAGCTAAGCTGGAGGAGGATGGTGCGTCAAGGTTCCGAGCGGAAGCTGCAAAAGATTGGGTGTCCTGTTAGCCAGTCAACTATGTCCTCATAACTTTTTGAGTTCAGGGTACGTGGCCTCTGAACACTGGGCATTATTCTAGGGCCAAAGGGAATCACAGCACCACGACCAAGACAGCCCCTGCGGGGTGGCCTGCCTCAGCCTGTCATTTTCTTTTCGATTAGTGGTATGCGTGCAAGCTACTGTGACAACAGATATGAGTGGCACTGTGCACTGGCAGAAGTTGGCTGTAGGCCTGACACACACACTTGCAGACAACTAACTGCTATTCAATCTATTACAGTCAAAATTGTAGATATTTTTTTTATGTACACTACTGTTACACCAGATATGAGTTGCACTGGTGTGACACTGTGCCCTGGCAGGCCTTGAAACGCACACGTGTGAAGGAAACAGACTGCTATTTTTTCACAGTCAAATTTCCAATTTTTTTTGTTATGTACACAACTGTTACACCAGATATGAGTTGCACTGAAACTGACTGACTGCTATTATATTACAGTCAAAAAAGTTGTTTTTTTTTAAATGCAAGCTATTGTGACACCACTGATGAGTGGTGGCACTGGGAAAGTGGGCACAGTATACGCTGTGAGCCTGACACACACTCTGGCAGGCAGGCAACTGGAATTAGATTACACAGGTAAAAAATAAAAAGCAGACTGATGTTCTAGCCCTAATAAGGGCTTTTTGGGGTGCTGTCCTTACAGCAGAGATCAGATGAGCCCTTCAGGACTGTAGTGACACTGAATACACTAGCCTAGCTATCGATTTCCCTATTAAATCAGCAGCAGCTACACTGTCCCTCCTCTCACTAAGAATGCAGCTTCCGAATGAATCTAAAATGGATGCTGTCCAGGAGGTGGGAGGGTCTGCTGCTGATTGGCTGTAATGTATTTAACATTTGGCTGTATTGGCTGAATGGGTGGTACAGGGTCAAAGTTTACTCAATGATGACGAATAGGGGGCGCACCGAACACCGCATATGTTCACCCGCTGCGGCGAACGCGAACAAGCTATGTTCGCCGGGAACTATTCGCCAGCAAACTATTCGGGACATCATTCATACAGACACAAAACAACCAAGGCGTATACAGATCAAATATAAAAATATATCTTTATTGAAACACAAATGCAAAAGACACATACATTTAAAACTTATAAAATCAATGAACACACAGATAGTGATACTGATAGGAATCGAACAAAAAAGTATTGGCCCAGAAGAAGCCATTGGAGCATAGCATCGGGTTGTGGAGGCTTAATATTTACACTCTCCACTTGGTAATGACTGTTGTTACTTTACCTTCGTTCATTTTCTTTTACCATTAGACTATACTAATTAGTATTATACGTACTACTGTACCTTTGATGCATTATTAGGGCTTTTTTTTGTCATATGAGGGAATAGTATACCTATATCTCTTAATAATTTTATCCACTGTCTATTGGTATTTGTAAGCTTTCACTTTTTTGTTTAATTTCTACCAGTATCACTCTCTGGGTGTTTATTGATTTTACAAATTTTAAAAGTATGTGTCTTTTGCATTTGTGTTTCAATAAAGATATATTTTTTATATTTGATCTATAAACGCCTTGGTTGTTTTGTATTATATGATTTGAATAGCTACACATGGGAACTTTGCTTGTCTTTTCAATAAAATTAGCAAAGATTTTTAACATTCTGTTTTCATTTTGCCATTGTTGGGTACTGAGTGCAAAATGATGGGAAAAAAACATGATTTTTATTTAATATTAAAGCAGGACTCTAGTGCAGAGTATTCCTGCTCCATCCTGCCCGGGCTGCAAAATAAATGAAAATGAACCATCACTCACCACCCTGGGTTCCCGCGGAGCGCCACTACAGCTGATCGGTCCTCCGGTCCATCTCCTTCATACTTCCGGGTGTAACGAGGCGTCACATGGCGCTCAGCCTATCGCCGGCCGCCGCGATGTTCTACCTTGGCCGGCGATAGGCTGAGCGCCATGTGACACTTCGCTACACCTGGAAGTATGAAGGAGATGGACCGGAGGACCGATCAGCTGTAGTGGCGCTCCGCGGGAACCCAGGGAGGTGAGTGATGGTTAATTTTCATTTATTTTGCAGCCCGGGCAGGACGGAGCAGGAATACTCTGCACTAGAGTACTCCTTTAACACAAGGCAACAACATAACAAAATGTGAAAAAGTTAAAGGGTCTGAAAGCTTTCTGAATGTACTGTACAAACTGTAAAAAAGGAAGGACTTCCAGCGCAGTAGGTCCTTAGAAGCAATAAGTCTTTATTGTTTAAACCATTCACACGGTACAGAAAAGTGACACATTTCGGTTGACACAGCAATCTTAGTCAATATGACTCCGTATGACTCAGATTGCTGTGTCAATGGAAATGTGTCACATTACTGTACCGTGTGAACCTGTGTTTTAAACAATAACTCATCACTTCTAAGGTGCTACTGTGCTGGATTTCCTTCCTTTTTTCCAGGGTTCAGTTACGGTGTGGTCCACATCACTCTGGGTGCAGTAAAACACAGAGTGAGCTTTTAACGGCAGTGGAGAAATGGATACACTGAGCTTGTGTGGATGATGACATGGGCCATACCAGGGAGTAGAGTCTAAGGTGCCGCTGGTTTTCACCAGAGCCTGCTGCAAAGCGGGACGGACTTGCTGTGGCAGGCGGCACCCAGGTCGCTACCCCTGATAGGACTCATCCACACAGGCTGCCGAGGTGAAGCGTGGCACAGGAAGGATAAGGCAAACTCGTAGTTGGGGATAGGCGGGAAGGTCAAAACAGGAGGCACTGCAGCGTGGTCTGGAAAAGTAGCAAGGAGGTCTGGTACACAGTAAGGCAGAACACAATTATGGAATACTTTCTCTAAGGTTGTGGGGCACAAAGATCCGGCAGGGGTCAAAGGAAGTGCAGACATATATAGGGGCAGGAAACAACAAGGACCAATTAGTGGCATACTGGCCCTTTAAATTTCAGAGAGCAAGAGCTCACTTGCCCTGGGTGGTGGGGATGCACGCGCCGGCAGGCAGAAAGAACAGAGGAGACACGGGGACCACAGGAAAGGAATCAAAAACCAACCAAGAATAAAGCTAAAATTTAACAACCTTTATTCAAATCATTAAAACCTATATCAAAAATATTATAAAATGAATACAGAGTCATAGGTCTCAGTAATAGGAGACTCTACACAGGGACAGTCCCCTACAATTCACCCTTAGGACACCCAACGCGTTTCCCCGTAGACTAAATATGTTTACAGTTCATCAGGGGTTACTATATTAGCCCAGGATATATGATGGAAGAATTTCAACAATAACTTATTCCATTCTATATATGATAAGCAAAGAAAAGACAGACATCACACAGCAAGCAAGGTTAATGAATGCACAATGTAAAATTTGTGAGTTTCTTCCTTCTGGGAGATCTCCAATAAGATGTTGGCATCCAATGAGCCCTAAGTGCTTGATATCAACTCCTGGGATAGTTGTAGATCATAAAATGCAAAAGCAAAAAAGCAGGAGACAGCAACAGGACATACAGTTATCAACATATAAAGTGTAACAGACAAACTAAAACTAAGCGAAAAAGGCCACTTATATTTATAGTATACATTAATGCACATTGATACAAAACAGAGACCACCATTAATTCTGAATAGAATGGAATAGTTATGATAAGTACCTGGATAGATTACATCAGATTTTGCCCATGCTAGATAGCATGGGCTAACAACAAACAGATCGTCCTTCTCAACAATACTAATAGAAGCCAGAGGGACCTGTTACGCCGAGCGCTCCGGGTCCCCGCTCCTCCCCGGAGCGCTCGCTTCACTCTCCCTGCTGCAGCGCTCCGGTCACATCCTCTGACCCGGGGCGCTGCGATTCCGCTGCCAGCCGGGATGCGATTCGCGATGCGGGTAGCGCCCGCTCGCGATGCGCACCCCGGCTCCCGTACCTTACTCGCTCTCCGTCTGTTCTGTCCCGGCGCGCGCGGCCCCGCTCCCTAGGGCGCGCGCGCGCCGGGTCTCTGCGATTTAAAGGGCCACTGCGCCGCTGATTGGCGCAGTGGTTCCAATTAGTGTGTTCACCTGTGCACTTCCCTATATCACCTCACTTCCCCTGCACTCCCTTGCCGGATCTTGTTGCCATTGTGCCAGTGAAAGCGTTCCTTGTGTGTTCCTAGCCTGTGTTCCAGACCTTCTGCCGTTGCCCCTGACTACGATCCTTGCTGCCTGCCCCGACCTTCTGCTACGTCCGACCTTGCTTCTGCCTACTCCCTTGTACCGCGCCTATCTTCAGCAGCCAGAGAGGTGAGCCGTTGCTAGTGGATACGACCTGGTCACTACCGCCGCAGCAAGACCATCCCGCTTTGCGGCGGGCTCTGGTGAAAACCAGTAGTGGCTTAGAACCGGTCCACTAGCACGGTCCACGCCAATCCCTCTCTGGCACAGAGGATCCACTACCTGCCAGCCGGCATCGTGACAGTAGATCCGGCCATGGATCCCGCTGAAGTTCCTCTGCCAGTTGTCGCTGACCTCACCACGGTGGTCGCCCAGCAGTCACAACAGATAGCGCAACAAGGCCAACAGCTGTCTCAACTGACCGTTATGCTACAACAGTTACTACCACAGCTTCAGCAGTCATCTCCTCCGCCAGCTCCTGCACCTCCTCCGCAGCGAGTGGCCGCTCCTGGGCTACGCCTATCCTTGCCGGATAAATTTGATGGGGACTCTAAGTTTTGCCGTGGCTTTCTTTCCCAATGTTCCCTGCATCTGGAGATGATGTCGGACCTGTTTCCCACTGAAAGGTCTAAGGTGGCTTTCGTAGTCAGCCTTCTGTCCGGAAAAGCCCTGTCATGGGCCACACCGCTCTGGGACCGCAATGACCCCGTCACTGCCTCTGTACACTCCTTCTTCTCGGAAATCCGAAATGTCTTTGAGGAACCTGCCCGAGCCTCTTCTGCTGAGACTGCCCTGTTGAACCTGGTCCAGGGTAATTCTTCCGTTGGCGAGTATGCCGTACAATTCCGTACTCTTGCTTCAGAATTGTCCTGGAATAATGAGGCCCTCTGCGCGACCTTCAAAAAAGGCCTATCCAGCAACATTAAAGATGTTCTGGCCGCACGAGAAATTCCTGCTAATCTACATGAACTTATTCACCTAGCCACTCGCATTGACATGCGTTTTTCCGAAAGGCGTCAGGAACTCCGCCAAGATATGGACTCTGTTCGCACGAGGCGTTTCTTCTCCTCGGCTCCTCTCTCCTCTGGTCCCCTGCAACCTGTTCCTGTGCCTCCCGCCGTGGAGGCTATGCAGGTCGACCGGTCTCGTCTGACACCTCAAGAGAGGACACGACGCCGTATGGAGAACCTCTGCCTGTACTGTGCTAGTACCGAACACTTCCTGAGGGATTGTCCTATCCGTCCTCCCCGCCTGGAAAGACGTACGCTGACTCCGCACAAAGGCGAGACAGTCCTTGATGTCTACTCTGCTTCTCCACGTCTTACTGTGCCTGTGCGGATGTCTGCCTCTGCCTTCTCCTTCTCTACTGTGGCCTTCTTGGACTCTGGATCTGCAGGAAATTTTATTTTGGCCTCTCTCGTCAACAGGTTCAACATCCCGGTGACCAGTCTCGCCAGACCCCTCTACATCAATTGTGTAAATAATGAAAGATTGGACTGTACCATACGTTTCCGCACGGAGCCCCTTCTTATGAGCATCGGATCTCATCACGAGAGGATTGAACTTTTGGTCCTCCCCAATTGCACCTCGGAAATTCTCCTTGGACTTCCCTGGCTTCAACTTCATTCCCCAACCTTGGATTGGTCCACTGGGGAGATCAAGAGTTGGGGGTCCTCTTGTTCCAAGAACTGTCTAAAACCGGTTCCCAGTAACCCTTGCCGTAACTCTGTGGTTCCTCCAGTAACCGGTCTCCCTAAGGCCTATATGGACTTCGCGGATGTTTTCTGCAAAAAACAAGCTGAGACTCTACCTCCTCACAGGCCTTATGATTGTCCTATCGACCTCCTCCCGGGCACTACTCCACCCCGGGGCAGAATTTATCCTCTCTCTGCCCCAGAGACTCTTGCCATGTCTGAATACGTCCAGGAGAATCTAAAAAAGGGCTTTATCCGTAAATCCTCCTCTCCTGCCGGAGCCGGATTTTTCTTTGTGTCCAAAAAAGATGGCTCCCTACGTCCTTGCATTGACTACCGCGGTCTTAATAAAATCACGGTTAAGAACCGCTACCCCTTACCCCTCATCTCTGAACTCTTTGATCGCTTCCAAGGTGCCCACATCTTTACTAAATTGGACTTAAGAGGCGCCTATAACCTCATCCGCATCAGAGAGGGGGATGAGTGGAAAACGGCATTTAACACCAGAGATGGACACTTTGAGTATCTGGTCATGCCCTTTGGCCTGTGCAACGCCCCTGCCGTCTTCCAAGACTTTGTCAATGAAATTTTTCGTGATCTGTTATACTCCTGTGTTGTTGTATATCTGGACGATATCCTAATTTTTTCTGCCAATCTAGAAGAACACCGCCAGCATGTCCGTATGGTTCTTCAGAGACTTCGTGACAATCAACTCTATGCCAAAATTGAGAAATGTCTGTTTGAATGCCAATCTCTTCCTTTTCTAGGATATTTGGTCTCTGGCCAGGGACTACAGATGGATCCAGACAAACTCTCTGCCGTCTTAGATTGGCCACGCCCCTCCGGACTCCGTGCTATCCAACGCTTTTTGGGGTTCGCCAATTATTACAGGCAATTTATTCCACATTTTTCTACCATTGTGGCTCCTATCGTGGCTTTAACCAAAAAAAATGCTGATCCCAAGTCCTGGCCTCCTCAAGCAGAAGACTCCTTTAAACGACTCAAGTCTGCCTTTTCTTCGGCTCCCGTCCTCTCCAGACCTGACCCTTCCAAACCCTTCCTATTGGAGGTTGATGCCTCCTCAGTGGGAGCTGGAGCTGTTCTTCTACAAAAAAATTCCTCCGGGCATGCTGTCACTTGTGGTTTTTTCTCTAGGACCTTCTCTCCAGCGGAGAGGAACTACTCCATCGGGGATCGAGAGCTTCTAGCCATTAAATTAGCACTTGAGGAATGGAGGCATCTGCTGGAGGGATCAAGTTTTCCTGTTATTATCTACACCGACCACAAGAACCTCTCCTACCTCCAGTCTGCCCAACAGCTGAATCCTCGCCAGGCCCGGTGGTCTCTGTTCTTTGCCCGATTTAATTTTGAGATTCACTTTCGTCCTGCCGATAAGAACATTAGGGCCGATGCTCTCTCTCGTTCCTCGGATGCCTCAGAAGTTGAACTCTCTCCGCAACACATCATTCCACCTGACTGCCTGATCTCCACTTCTCCTGCCTCCATCAGGCAGACTCCTCCAGGAAAGACCTTTGTTTCTCCACGCCAACGCCTCGGAATCCTCAAATGGGGTCACTCCTCCCATCTCGCAGGTCATGCGGGCATCAAGAAATCTGTGCAACTCATCTCCCGCTTCTATTGGTGGCCGACTCTGGAGACGGATGTTGTGGACTTTGTGCGAGCCTGCACTATCTGTGCCCGGGATAAGACTCCTCGCCAGAAGCCCGCTGGTTTTCTTCATCCTCTGCCTGTCCCCGAACAGCCTTGGTCTCTGATTGGTATGGATTTTATTACTGATTTACCCCCTTCCCGTGGCAACACTGTTATTTGGGTGGTCGTTGATCGATTCTCCAAAATGGCACATTTCATCCCTCTTCCTGGTCTTCCTTCTGCGCCTCAGTTGGCTAAACAATTTTTTGTACACATTTTTCGTCTTCACGGGTTGCCTACGCAGATTGTCTCGGATAGAGGTGTCCAATTCGTGTCTAAATTCTGGAGGGCTCTCTGTAAACAACTCAAGATTAAATTAAACTTTTCCTCTGCATATCACCCTCAATCCAATGGGCAAGTGGAAAGAATTAACCAGGTCCTGGGTGATTATTTACGCCATTTTGTTTCCTCCCGCCAGGATGACTGGGCAGATCTTCTACCATGGGCCGAATTTTCGTATAACTTCAGAGTCTCTGAATCTTCCTCCAAATCCCCATTTTTCGTGGTGTACGGCCGTCACCCTCTTCCCCCCCTCCCTACTCCCTTGCCCTCTGGTTTGCCCGCTGTAGATGAAGTGACTCGTGATCTTTCCACCATATGGAAAGAGACCCAAAATTCTCTTTTACAGGCTTCATCTCGCATGAAAAAGTTTGCCGATAAAAAAAGAAGAGCTCCCCCCATTTTTGCTCCCGGAGACAAGGTATGGCTCTCCGCTAAATATGTCCGCTTTCGTGTCCCCAGTTACAAACTGGGACCACGCTATCTTGGTCCTTTCAAAGTCTTGTGCCAAATTAATCCTGTCTCTTACAAACTTCTTCTTCCTCCTTCTCTTCGTATTCCTAATGCCTTTCACGTCTCTCTTCTCAAACCACTCATCCTCAACCGTTTTTCTCCCAAATCTGTTCCTCCCACTCCTGTTTCCGGCTCCTCGGACATCTTCTCTGTCAAAGAGATCTTAGCTTCAAAAAAGGTCAGAGGGAAAACTTTTTTTTTGGTGGACTGGGAGGGTTGTGGTCCTGAAGAGAGATCCTGGGAACCTGAGGACAACATCCTAGACAAAAGTCTGCTCCTCAGGTTCTCAGGCTCTAAGAAGAGGGGGAGACCCAAGGGGGGGGGTACTGTTACGCCGAGCGCTCCGGGTCCCCGCTCCTCCCCGGAGCGCTCGCTTCACTCTCCCTGCTGCAGCGCTCCGGTCACATCCTCTGACCCGGGGCGCTGCGATTCCGCTGCCAGCCGGGATGCGATTCGCGATGCGGGTAGCGCCCGCTCGCGATGCGCACCCCGGCTCCCGTACCTTACTCGCTCTCCGTCTGTTCTGTCCCGGCGCGCGCGGCCCCGCTCCCTAGGGCGCGCGCGCGCCGGGTCTCTGCGATTTAAAGGGCCACTGCGCCGCTGATTGGCGCAGTGGTTCCAATTAGTGTGTTCACCTGTGCACTTCCCTATATCACCTCACTTCCCCTGCACTCCCTTGCCGGATCTTGTTGCCATTGTGCCAGTGAAAGCGTTCCTTGTGTGTTCCTAGCCTGTGTTCCAGACCTTCTGCCGTTGCCCCTGACTACGATCCTTGCTGCCTGCCCCGACCTTCTGCTACGTCCGACCTTGCTTCTGCCTACTCCCTTGTACCGCGCCTATCTTCAGCAGCCAGAGAGGTGAGCCGTTGCTAGTGGATACGACCTGGTCACTACCGCCGCAGCAAGACCATCCCGCTTTGCGGCGGGCTCTGGTGAAAACCAGTAGTGGCTTAGAACCGGTCCACTAGCACGGTCCACGCCAATCCCTCTCTGGCACAGAGGATCCACTACCTGCCAGCCGGCATCGTGACAGGACCATTATCTGTTCCTGATAATAACAGAAATGGTATATCAGAACTAGCAGAATCCATACCGTTACTAGAGTATATTACAATAAAAATATATAAACATCCAAAAGAAATCAGAAGATACTGCCTCTTACCTCAACATATCCCTGACCACAATAAGTCCACAAAGATAGATCTCCCTTTCTGCTGTATGTCTATCCTGTCTAGATAACAAAGGCGCTGTCATAAATAACACTACTAGAGAATGATAACAAAGATCTGTATTAAGAATGGTTCTCACCTCCACCATAATCCGGGCATGGATGATGACCATACCAAACTCTGATTCGGGCTGGCTGCATCTATGCGGAGTCCGGCTACTCCTTATATATGCCTCATAGCCGTGTTAATACACGCGCCAGATCGAGACGCCAACTGCGTCACTTCCGGCTTTGTGCGTTTCACTGCCTTGCCTAATGCGTTCCAAACCTCACCTCCTACCTCCATCTCCGGTTTCCAGACCAAGGGAAACCTCATGCATTCCACGTCTCCCTCTGTTGTATATTTGCGTCTCAGATCACTGTGTACCCGAACTTAATGTTTTATGCTCCACTACTTTGTATCAAACTGTTTTTTTAATATATTTACATGAATCATCATGTTTTCAACATATCTGTATATACACAGGGAGGTAATTAGTAAAAGTTGATTATTTAGAATTATTGTTAGTTTAGAATTATAAGGGCCATTGATGATAACAATAAAAAGATAACAGTGACATAAATACATACAAGTACTGATGACTAAATGTACACATATAGAAAAGGCATTGTGGCCAATTTATTCCTTCACTGACACCAACCTAACCAAACAAAATATAGGTATTGATATAAGACAACAATGTATTGGGGTGTAACTATAATTAATTATCCACCCCAAAAAGTATCGATATTTAACATTATATACTCCTATTTGCTCATTCGAGCCAATAATGTCGCTAACTCACATACTACGGAGACTCAGGTCTTAACAACATAAGGTAATGGGCAGTTGGCTGGGCGCAATCGTGGGATGCGAATTGCAGCGCAGACCACGCCAGGCAGCAGAGACGGAGTGTATCCGCGGCCAGCCAGAGGCAGGGAAGGAGACGGCAAGACACTCTTGGGCTGTGGAGTCGCCAGCCAGTGGTTCTGGCAGTAGGATCCCCAGCGGGTGATCTCACCAGTTTGCCAATCTAGAGCCGGGGTGTGAAGTTGTTGTCAAGGGAGACCGAGAAGAAGCTCTGAAGTACAATGAGGAAGCACATAGAACTCGATGTGCAAAACTCCCACTTGCAACAAAAGTGGTTCAGTGCGGTACTGTACCGCACAGTTCATGCATTCTCTGTTGATGGGGGAGATGTACAAAGGCTTAATGAGCCGTGTGACCGGGAGACGGTGTTTTTGGATCAGCAGATCCTGAATCCAGGAAGGCTGTGGCGTGGAACGATGCTCCAAAAGGGATATAGACTTGAACCGGTAAGGTCAGCCGAGGAGAGGTGGAATTCACACCTATGGACACCTATCCCACGTTTCCTAGGTGGTTGCTTTTCCCAGATATGGTGGTTGCAAAGGACAATCTTTGAGGAAACGCTGTGGGCTGGCACAACAGAGACACTTTTCGGTCCCAGAGCGGAGTAGCCCAGGCCAGGACTTTCCCGCTGATTATGCCTGCGAGACAGGATTAACAATGCCTGCGAGACAGGATTAACAAACACCGGAGCAATACTAATCTTGGGTTTACACTGCACAGTGTGTCTCGGCATTTAGTCTCTCATCATCATTCAGACTTTGGCTGCATTTAACTTGTAGCCATAGAAAACATTGCATTGGATAATCCCCAAAGATTTAATTTGTGGTCCAAATAGTATATATACATCTTATTAGGACTCTGTGCTGTTGTCCTTAGCAACGTCTCTGAGGCATTACAGTTTACTGTAAATAGTAGCCAGCCGGCTTCTATTATCTTATCTTGTAGTAAAATAATGTTTTCCTTTTCTTCTCTGATTGCTAATATAGCTGTGTTTCTTTTTCTTTTTTCTTTAGAACGACACCCCACAGCTGTAATATCGGAGATACAGTATGCGATCGTATCTCTCGCACTGCTGACGGCTCTCCGGCGCAAGCCGCGCCTCCGGCAATTTGATTGGCTGCCTCTGTGTTTACAGAGTTGTCAGCCTAGCGACGTGTCCATAGAGATGCCTGACAGTGAGAAGCTGGCACGCGCTGCGTGCGGAGATCCCGTCAGCTCTCTGTGTACATCGGGACTCTTATGTTTACAACTGTCCCCACATGTTGCAATGTTTACTATCGTGACGGCTCCCTCAACGGAGCCTCACTTTGATGTATTACTACCAGGTTGCACTTCCCATTGATACAGTGACAGCTATAAACGGTTTTTATGTATTTTATTGCATTTTGTCCTTTCTATTATTGGGTTTTATCTTGTATTTATACAGCTATACTGCATTGGTATATGATTTGCATTTTTCTCTGTATCTTCTACTATGCTGCTTGTAAGCGGACTGGATGTGACATCACATCAAGCCCACCCTCTTGACCTGTACTACCTTCATTGTGATACTATATAAGGTCTGCTAGTGTCAGTAGTTCCCTAGATCATCTGTGGAAGGGGTAGTAGACCCCGAAACGCGTCATGATCCTGCTAACTTGTATGCTATAATATAAATAAAAGTATCTGGTTAACAATACCTACCTGCATCCTTGCATCTCTGGATAAAGCAGCACCTGGATTCTAGTGGTCTTCTTCTATAATTGTTACCGCTGATTAGACTGGCCACGAATGCCACCTTAGCTCGCTCTGTCAGGAACTGGTCAGCCATTAATTCCAGATGCATGGAACACTGAGTCACAAATGCTCTGCACAATTTTGGATCCCCTTCGTACTTTGTTGGCAGGGACAGACATAGCTTGGATCTGATGTAGACCACGGAACCTGCAGACACCGAAGGAGCCACAGGAACAGGTAGAGGCTGCTGTGGCAGTTGAACGGAGAGGAGCTGCTGCATCATTGCGGATAATTGATTCAACTTTTGCACCTGATGAGCTAACTGCTGCCTCTGTTGAGCCACGACAGTGGTGAGATCAGCAACGTTAGGCAATGGGACCTCAGGGGGATCCATGGCCGGATCTTACTGTAACGACAGTGGAGAAGAGGATCTGCTGAGCCTGTGGATGATGACGTGGGCCATACCAGGGAGGTGCCGCTTGTTTTCACCAGAGCCCACCGCAAAGCGCTATGGACTTGCTGTGGCAGGTGGCACCCAGGTTGCTACCCCTGATACTGATAAGGATGACCCTTATGTTTCTGATGACTGATCAATATATTAATACTGATATGCCATTGCTGATGCTGGAGAAAGATATTTGTTAACTACCCTTAACCCATAAATCAGCTTGCAATTTGCTCGTGACTAGGATGGAGACCTTGAGATGACTTCAGGAGGACCATGATAGGAAGTCAAAAGACAAAATTTCTGACAGACAGAGAACTCTGGAATTTCCTGGTAGAAGAACTTCTTACAAGAAAGAAATGGATGCTAGATATGCTAATATATACAGATGGAATACTCAAACAACCAATCAAAATGTAATATGATGATTTTGACGTAATAACTAAACCTCCTCTTTTGGTCAAATGTAAAAACTAATGTGATTTTCTAATAAACACAGAACTCCTTGGGAGTCAGTGCTGAGAAGGGGATTTATACCAACATTGTCTGGTGTGAATTTGCTTATGTCGACACTCAGCAAAATAGCACAGCGGTAGTCACTCACAGCTTAGGGCCTCACTTGAGAGCATCCTTGACAGTTGGTGTTAGAAGTGGGATTCTGATCCCTGGTCCAGACTCGAGGGAAGAGAGAAGTCTGGTGGATGGACACTTTCCCAGCCGTCCAGGGGGAACCAGAACTGCCCAAACTAGGAGTTAAAATCTCAACAAGAACACAGTAAGTCTGTAGCTTATCGGTGTCATTTTCTGCAGGCCTTGGCGCTTGGGAAATGGCTTCTGTCGATCCTCTATGATTAGCCCTAGCGGCGGGGAATCTTCCCCCTTTGTGGTCTCAATTTCATAGAGGAGTTCTAGTTGCAGGTGACTGATTGCTGCTGTTTAAATCTAAGTCCACAGTTTAGCAAAATCGGGAGAAATTGTGAGAGAATCCGTAAAATGTTCTTTTTGCCAACCTGAATATCAAAACTGCTTAATAAGATTTCTTTTGGATTTTTGAGCTTTAGGGAATCTAACAGATATTTTCGATTCGGGTTAAACGTTTTGCTTGGATTTAGATTTTTGAGTTTCCTTGATCTACTCAGTGGATACAGTCAAGGGAATTAAGAGTGCCCTAGATTTTTGTGTTCAAAGTCCTTGGTAACTTTTGGTTTATTGTACTGCTGATATCTTTTGTGTCTATCAGATTTTAATCTGATGGCTTTTGATTTGTATCAATTCAGTATCTTTTTCTGTATCAGAGGACGTTTTTGTGGCGGCTTACTGATATCTTTTGTGGCGTACTTGAGCAAAAAATTGACTCTCGTATCTTTTGTGGTGTATCAGTAAAAGATTTAGATTAGAAGATAAGAGTAGTATTAGAGACAAATTTTGGTTGCACCTATGCACACCCTTTTTTGTTTGTGCTGAGTCCCAATCTTT
Organism: Hyla sarda; assembly: GCF_029499605.1. Lineage (NCBI taxonomy): Eukaryota > Metazoa > Chordata > Amphibia > Anura > Hylidae > Hyla > Hyla sarda. The sequence goes on along the minus strand of NC_079189.1, from coordinate 511,920,670 downwards.
GTACGCCCGATATATCCTCTGAGAGATCTTGTTAATAGGGTAATTACACGGTCCTCACTACTCGCAAAAATTCCTTAAAAAACTTTGAAATGGTTAAACTTTGATAGATGTGAACAGTCTGCAGCCAGACTTAGATGAAAAGGTGGAACTGAATTTAAATGTGTTATGTGTTAATTGAGCCCTAATGTTTTATCTCTAAAGAAATGGGTGAGTGAGTTGTGCAAAGGAAAGAAGTGTGCAGAGTGTGCAAAGAAGTTTCAAAACTGTGTTTGTGTTGTAAATTAAGTTGTTGAGTAGGATTGATTGTCTCAGTGTCTCCTAAAGAGGGTTCCTTGGTGATTTTGGATGGTAGTTTGAGTGGACAAATGGCTGTGTGCATTGTGTTGAGGAAGAGAGACCGGTGAGGTTGGAGTGAATTGTTGTAAGTAGCTTGATAGGATTAGAGAGAGAGAGAGAAACAAAATAGAGACTCAATGTTTTGATGGAAAAGCATGTGAAGAAGGAAAAGCATGTGGATATTAAGGCAGTTGAAAGTTTGGAATATACTGATGGTTAATGAATAGCGGTATTCATATACAGCAGTGTTATATACAGTATTTATATACAGTTATAAGCTGAAAGTCAAAGGTAAATGTAAAGGTTACTGCTGCTGTTTAGGAGGATGAGAAACAGCATGCTTCAGAAGACGCAGAGGAAGATTAGGATTAGCAGAGTTGAAAGTGTTCATGTAAGTGATATTATTATGGTACAAGAATGTAGAAGAGTCCAAAGAGTTTGTTGAAACTGTAAAAAGTGTTAATCCTTTGTTCAGGAATGTTTGGTGCTGTGGAATTCTGATGGTATGCTAGATCTCTGGGAAAGCTGTGTGTATGTAGTCATGTGATGATGTTCATAGAATGGGTCTTGTGAGATAAAGTATGTTGTATATGTGTGATGTGTATTAATGAATCCGGAATATATGGAATATGACCAGTGAATGTTTTCTCTGTGAAGCTGTTTGTGTTGTAATGGATCCTGTTTTTTAGCTTGATGTAGAACAAAAGAAAATCAATGTGGTATTAATTGAACTTATTTGATGATATTTCATTAATTTCCAAATAAGTTTTGTTTTCACAGGTGCACAGGATGGATTCCAAAAAATAAAATGTATCAGGAAATGCGATTAATTGTCTGATTATATTACAGGAGTAACAAGAGAAGAAGTTTTTAAAATAAGATAAAAAGGAAGAAAGTGATCACTATTTAATTTATAAATATTACCTAAATATTTAACCCTTTGGGGACGGAGCCCACTTTATGCATTAATAATTCTGGGATGCTTTTACTTATAAATTTGATTCCGAGATTGTTTTTTCGTGACATATTCTACTTTATGTTAGTGGTAAATTTTTCGTTGATACATGCATCATTTCTTGGTGGAAAATTAGAAAATTTCAGGAAAAAGTTAAACATTTAGCATTTTTCTAACTTTGAAGCACTTGTAAGGAAAGGGGACATGTCAAATAAACTACATATTTATTCACATATACAATATGTTAACTTTATGTTGGCATCATAAAGTTAACATGTTTTTACTTTTTGAAGACATCAGAGGGCTTCAAAGTATAGCAGCAAATTTCCAATTTTTTACGGAAATGTGAAAATCAGAATTTTTCAGGGACCTGTTACGTTTTGAAGTAAATTTAAGGGTTTTTATGTTGGAAATCCCTTATAATGGACCCCATTATGAAAATGTTACCTGTCAAAGTATTCAAAATGACATTCAAAAAGTTTTTTTTAACCCTTTAGGTGTTTTACAGGAATAGCAGCAAAATGGAAGAGAAAAATCTAAATCTCAATTTTTTTCACTAACATGGTATTGTAGCCCCATTCATTTTTTCATTTTTACAAGGGGTAAAAGGTAAAAAAAAAGGCCCCCAAAACAAGTAAGGAAATAGCTCATATGTGGATGTAAAGTGCTCTGTGGGTGCACTAGAGGGCTCAGAAGGGAAGGAGCGGCATTGGGCCTTTGGAGAGCGAATTTTGCTGAAATGGTTTGGGGGGGGGGGGGGGGAGGCATGTCGCATTTAGGAAGCCCCCATGATGCCAGAACAGTAAAAAAAAAAAAACACACGGCACACTATTTTGGAAACTACACCTCTCAAGGAACGTGTAAATTGAGTCTTTATATCCCACAGGTGATTGACGAACTTTCGCTAAGGTGGGACATGAAAATGAAAAATTAGATTTTTAACACTAAAATGCTGATGTTACCCCAATCTTTAATAGGAGAAAATGCCCCCCCCCCCAAAATTTGTAACCCCATTTCTCTCCAGTAAGGAAATACTCCATATGTGGATGTAAAGTGCTCTGTTGGTGCACTAGAGGGCTCAGAAGGGAAGGAGCGACATTGGGCTTTTGGAGAGTGAATTTTGCTGAAATGGTTTTTGGAGGGCGCGTTTAGGAAGCTCCCATGATGCCAGAACAGTAAAAAAGAAAAAAAAAACACATGGCAATCTATTTTGGAAACTACACCCCTCAAGGAATGTAACAAGACGTAAAGTGAGCCTTAACACCCCACAGGTGATTGACGAACTTTAGTTAAAGTGGGACGTAAAAATAAAAAAATAAAAAATTTTCAATAAAATGCAGGTGTTACCCCAAATTTTTCATTTTCACAAGGGGTGATAGGAGAAAAAGCCCCCCAAAATGTGTAACCCCATCTCTTTTGAGTATGGAAATACCTCATATGTGGATATAAAGTGCTCTGCAAGCGAACTACAATGCTCAGAAGAAAAGGAGTGTCATTGGGCTTTTGGTGAGAGAATTTGGTAGGAATAGAAGTCAGGGGCCATGTGCGTTTACAAAGCCCCTGTGGTGCCAGAACAGTGGACCCCCACATGTGACCCCATTTTGTAAACTTCACCCCTCATGGAATGTAATAAGGGGTGCAATGAGCATTTACACCCCACTGGCGTTTGACAGATCTTTGGAACAGTGGGCTGTGCAAAGGAAAAATAAAATTTTCCATTTTTTCGGAAGACTCTTCAAAAAAATCTGTCATACACCAGTGGGGTGTAAATGCTCACTGCACCCCTTGTTACATTACATGAGGGGTGTAGTTTCCAAAATGGGGTCACATGTGGGGGGGGGGGTCCACTGTTCTGACACCATGTGGGCTTTTTGAAACACACATGGCCTTCAATTCCAGCTTAATTCTCTCTCCAAAAGCCCAATGGCGCTCCGTCTCTTCTGAGCATTGTAGTTCGCTCGCAGAGCGCTTAACATCTACATATGGGGTATTTCCTTACTCAGAAGAAATGGGGTTACAAATGTTGGGGGGCTTTTTTCCTATTACCCCTTTTGAAAATTAAAAATTTGGGAAAACACCAGCATTTCAGGAAAATTATTATTTTTTAATTTTCACGTCCACCTCACTATACCCCTTGTTACGTTCATTGAGGGGTGTAGTTTCCAAAATGGGGGTCACATTTGAGTGGGTTTTTTCCACGTTTGTCAGAACTGCTGTAACTATCAGCCACCTCTGTGCGAATCACCAATTTAGACCTCAAATGTACATGGCGCACTGTCACTCCTGAGCCCTGTTGTGCATCCGCAGAGCATTTTACATCTACATATGGGGTATTTCCGTATTTTACACTAACATGCAGGTGTAGCCCCTAAGTTTTCCTTTTCATAAGGGGTAAAAGGAGAAAAAGCCCCCCAAAATTTGTAACGCAATTTCTCCCGAGTATGGAAATACCCCATATGTGGCCCTAAACTGTTGCCTTGATATACAACAGGGCTCTGAAATGAGAGAGCACCATGCACTTTTGAGGACTAAATTAGGAATTTGCAATAGGGGCGGACCCGGATTGGCGCTTGTCTCCACCAAAATCCTATGGCAGTGTTTCCCACACAGGGGGCCTCCAACTGTTGCAAAACTCCCAGCCTGCCAGGACAGTCAATGGCTGTCTGGCAATACTGAGAGTTGTTGTTTTGCAACAGCTGGAGGCTCTGTTTAGGAAACACTACTGTATGAGAAGTTTTTGTGTAGTGTAGTGTTAGTGTAGTGTAGTGTTTTTAGGGTACATTCACATGGGCGGGGGATCACAGTGAGTTTTCCACTGGGAGTTGGAGCTGCGGTGGAAAATTTTCCACAGCTGAAACTTGTAGAAGAAAGCTCACTGTAAACCACCGCCCATTCACATGGGGGGGGGGGGGGCGCTAACCTTCAACTGTTGCAAAACTACAACTCCCAGAATGCACTAACAGACCATACATGCTGGGAGTTGTAGTTTTGCAACAGCAGTAGGCACACTGGTGGGGAACCACTGAGTTAGGAAACAGACTCTAGCTCAGTGATTCCAACCAGTGTACCTCCAGCTGTTGCAAAACTACAACTCTCAGCATGTATGGTATGTCAGTGCTTTCTGGGAGTTGTCGTTTTGCAACAGCGGGAGGCACACGGGTTGGAATAACTGAATTAGGAAACAGACTCTAGCTCTGTGTTTCCCAACCAGTGTGCCTACAGCTGTTGCAAAACTACAACTCCCAGCATTCACTGACAGCCGAAAGTAGTAGTAGTTATGCAACAACTGGGGAAGAACAGTTTGGAGACCGCTAAGTAGTGGTCTCCAAACTCTAGACCTCCAGATGCTGCAAAACTACAATTTCAAGCATGCCCAGACTGTCCTGGCATGCTGGGAGTTGTAGTTTGGCAACATTTGAAGGGCCAGATGTTGCAGCACTACAACGCCCAGCATGCTTGACTGTCTGGGCATGCTGGGAATTGTAGTTTTACATCATCTGGAGGTCTACAGTTTGGAAGCCACTGTATAGTGGTCTCCAAACTGTGCCCCTCCAGATGTTACAAAACTACAACTCCCAGCATGCCAATACTGTCCAGGCTTGCTGGGAGTTGTAGCGCTGCAACATCTGAAGGGCCATATGTTGCAGAACTACAACTCCCAGCATGCCTGGAATGCCTGGGCATGCTGAGAGTTGTAGTTTTGCAACATCTGGAAACCACAGTTTGGAGACCACTTCACAGTGGTCTCCAATCTGTGGCCCTCCAGATGTTGCAAAACTACAACTCCCAGCATGCCCATACAGTCAAAGGCTGTCTGGGCATGGTGGGAGATGTAGTTTTGTATGTCCTCCTCCTCCACCGCCGCAGCTCTTCATGTGCCTGCCGCCGCTGCTCCTGACCTGCCTGCCACCGCTGTCCCTGCCAGGTAAGACCCCCGTGCCCCGTTCCAGTATGGGTGGGCAGAGCAGTGGATCTAAACTTTAATCCACCCCACACCCTATCCTGCCATTTGTCAGTCTGTCCGTCATGACTGACCGATGGCAGGTGATAGGAGGAGGTGGCATTCCTGTCACCTCACTCCTATCCTTTAGGAGGATCGGGGCTGTCTCTGACAGCTCCGATCATTCCTATTTTCGGGGTCATCACAATCAGCCCGGAATAACCGCGAATCGCTGATCTGAATTGATTGGTAATTTGCGGTTATCGTCGACATGGCATTTTTGGTGAGAATGTGGGCCCTGGTGTTGTATGTTGGTATTGTTACATGTTACATGTGTCTTGTATGTCTCTTGATGTAAAGTAACACAGAAATCCAGTCAGACACTGGACGTTCAAAAATTGTTGAAGACTGACCTAGCTTGAGGGAAAACAGAGGCCCAGGCTCGAAGGGGTGGTGACTGGTGATATAGAGTATTGAGAGGAGAAAGGGGGGGGGGTCCATCCTTGAAAGATGGGGCCATATAGGGAGAATGACAGCCTCCTCTTCTGAAATACAAAAATCACACTTGAAGAAAATGTATATATATATATATATATATATATATATATATTTACTGTTTTAAACTGAGTATGTTTTTAGGACCTGCATACACAATGTGATATACCTATACATTCCACATTGCAGTTATTTGAATAATACCAATTTTTGAGTGAATAACCATATAATGATAATTTTTTTCTCTTTCTCCTTCTTCCCCTTTTGGTGACTTTGCTACTCTCATATTATGATTAAAATTGTTTTTAACTTATGAGGTAAAAAATTCAAAAGCCATGCTAAAATATCAGAAAATCAATGGTTGATGCTGAGTTATAAATGTAAGCTTGTTCTAAGTAATGTAAAGATGTAATACATAAGACAGAATATATGGTGACCACACGCAGAATGAAGTTCTACTGCAATAAACCACTCGATCTGAGCTGGTGATTCAGAAAGTAGAGCTGAAGATATTCACTGATATATGTAAGATATTTGAAGGTATGACACAATGAGTATGGGTACACTTTTATTACCGCCCACAAGTATGGGCCTATTGAAGTAAAGGTTTTCTTGAATCCTGGGGTGAACCAATCTGTAGTTGGCAATTCAAGTGTTCAAAGTCCGAGAGCGGCCAGAGAAAGTAGCTATCATAAAGATCAGACCCACATGAAGGAAACAGCCCCAGAAGCCAAGGGGACTGACTGGTGAAGGAGGCTGCCAAGGCTGCAGTGCTCCTGTCCTCCCACAGTTATGGTACAGAGTGTACAGGTGGATTTGTTTGTTTAATTCTCTTGCAGGAACCAGCAACGCATGCTGGGAGAGACCAATGAAAGAAGACATAGGTGGTACAGGGCAAAGATGGCATCTGAAGGTGTGCCAGCAGTCTTGTACCCCATGGTAACATACCTAGCCTCATACGCTAAGCAGAAGGGAGTTATGTGTGTAGTAATGTCCATATATTGGGTGGCCTCAGGATTCAACAATTCAAAAAGAGGGTTTGTGCAGACTTCATTATCTGCATCTGTTATGACCCAGGTAAAACATGAAAGGTACCCGACCAACACACTCCATAATCATCTTACCTGTTTCAGAGACTATGAGTAGACTTCATCTGACTGCCTAAGGTGGGCCAATATAAGTATGTCCTTGTCTGACTTTACTGATTCCAGAACCATAAATACAATAAATGTGAGAGTGTGATGCAGGATAATAGAGGTACATTTTAATATATATATATTCTTTATAAATAATCCCTGATAAAGGAAAAAAATCTCTAAGAACGGCAGAGCTGTATACTTTAATTCTTAACAGCCCTCTATAATAGAAGAAGCAAAGAAGGAGGGGGCCATAGCGAAGGGAGAAATTGGCTGTCACATTTTTGCACCATTATGTAAACATTTTCTTTTTCAACTCATCTCTTATCTGCATCATGTATCAGTTTGTACCAAATCAAGGTCAAATGTAATTCTAAAGAAAAATCAACATGGACACACGCCTCGCACTGCAGGAGTGTTTCCTACACTCCTACACCATGTTCCTGATGTATATTCTTTTTAAATAAATAATGGTTTAATATGTGACAAAATAGATAATTTCATGGAACAAAAGGTAATTAATATTTGCAGTAATACATTTAGTAAATGAAAAAATTCCCATTTTTTTCCTGTATTTTTTTCTCTTCTTCTGTTTGTTTTGTTATTTCTCTCCCCTCAGTATAGCTTATCTCTTTGGCTCAGTTTGGAAGCAGTGTGAAGATAACACCAATGCTGTAACAAAAGAATACTTTTTTTTATTTTTGCAGAACTTTATAAATTATCCTAAATCAGACCTTTCATGAAGTACAGTTTTGATTTAGTGGAAAATTGTATAATTTACAGTTCTTTTTTTATGACTGTCAAAAAAACAACAAATGATTTTATAATCAGTATATTTCTATTCATGCTTAAATTTTCTACATGATTCATAATGTACAAAGTGAATGATAGTAATGGCAACGTTTAAATGCATGAACTCCAAAAGCCCTTGGTATTAGTTAAAAACGAAGTACTTTATTTAAATCATTGTTAAAGTTTAGTCGGCTAACCCACGTCTAACCCCCGTTTCGTGCAGATGCGCTTAACCCCTCAAGGACGCAGGGGGTATGTGCTGCTAAAATCATTCAGCAGGCATTCCGGCACATCGCTGAGGGGGGTCTTCCCCATCATCAGCGATCATCTCTAGTTACCCGATGGCACAGAAGATGAGGGAGGTGGCACTGATGCCACCTCCCGATCACCCTGATTCGCCCCCCCCCCCCTCTCCAAAAAAAGAAAAGTAAAAATAAAGAGTACATTCACGTGGGCGGGTTTACAGTCAGTTTCCTGCAGTGAGGTTAATATGTGAGTAGGGGGTGTTCCGTACAACTCCTTACTTTACCGTATGGCCATGAAAAGCTCTTGCCTCTTAGCAAGTCCAGTGGCTTTGTGGCTGCCCTTGCGCTAGTCGCAGAAATATACACCACATATAGAGGAGGTGTATATTTCTATGACTTTATGTGTTACAACTCGGCCCTAAAGTCGCATGTGACCCCCCAGACACCCCCTCCATGCAAGATCTTAACAATCCCTGCAACTGTTCGTCACCCCTGTACAAGTCCCTAATTTGGACCTCAAATGTGCATGGCGCTTTCTCCCTCCTGAGCCCTGTTGTATTTCAAGGCAACAGTTTAGTGTCACAAATGGAGTATTTCTGTACTCTGGAGACATTGTGTTACAAATTTTGGAGGGCTTTTGCTCCTTTTACTCTTTATGAAAAGAAAAACTTGAGGGCTACACCAACATGTATGTGTTAAAAAATAAAACATTTTACACTAACATACTAGTGTTTCCCCATATTTTTCTTTTTCACAAGAGGAAAAAGTAGAAAAAGACCCCCAAAATATGTAAGTCAATTCTCCATATGGTATGGAGTATGGAAATACCCCATATGTGGACATAAAGTGCTCTGCGGGCACTGGTAGATGCTGCCTGTGAGAAGCAGCGCAGACTGCTTGATCTGCAGCCGTGTAATGTGCCCCGTGTGCTCCAGTGTATGTCACTCACCTGTTCCCGCCGCTCCGGACCGTCCTCTTCATGCTCTTCTGCATAGCCGTCGCTCTCCTTCGTCATCACTACGTCACCGCGCACGCCGTCCCGTCATCCAGTAGGAGCAGCATGCGCGCAACGTGATGATGACGATGGAGAGCGAAGATCCAAGGCAACGGTGAGTATAACTTTGTATATTATTTTTGCATGGATCCCTCAACATATGAAAAATTCAAGTAACAATGGTTCATGTTGAAGGATCACTGTATATTTGATGCCTAAATTGGTAATTTGCATTGGAATGGCTGATGCAGATGTTCCAACCTAAAGGCTAAAGAAAAAAAAACTACACCCCTCAAGGACTGTATCAAGAGGTATTTACACTCCACAGGTGTCTGACAGATTTTTGGAACAGTGGTCCGTGAAAATTAAAAATTAAATTTTTCATATTCACAGCCCACTGTCCCAAAAATCTGTCAAACGCCTGTGAGGTGTAAATACTCACTGCATCAGAATGATAAGAAAAATCAGCTCAGTGGTATTAATGCATAAAGTCACACAGGTCAGATTTGCAAAAAATACTTAAAGGGGTTTTCCAGCCAAAGACATCTTATCCCCTCTCCAAAGGATAGAGAATAGGATGTCTGATCGCGACGGCCCCTGCTGGGTCCCCTGGCGATCTCCGTGCAGCACCGGCATTCTATACTGGGCTGCTGCTCCACTCTCAGAAATCTTTTTTTTTCCAGGACTGAAGACATGACATCACGCCATGATCCCTTGTGATGTCACACCACGCCCCTCCATTTATGTCTATGGGAGGGGGCAGACATCTTATGCCCTATCCGAAGGATAAGATGTCTTTGCCTGGAATACCGCTTTAAGGCCAAAGTGGGCTGAGTCCTTAACCCCTTAAGGACCCAGCCATTTTACACCTTAGGACCCGGCAATTTTTTGCACATCTGACCACTGTCAATTTAAATATTAATAACTCTGGAATGCTTTTAGTTATCATTCTGATTCCGAGATAGTTTTTTCGTGACATATTCTACTTTAACTTAGTGGTAAAATTTTTTGTTAACTTGCATCCTTTCTTGGTGAAAAATCCCAAAATTTGATGAAAAATTTGAAAATTTTGCATTTTTCTAACTTTGAAGCTCTCTACTTGTAATGAAAATGGATATTCCAAATATTATTTTTTTTATTCACATATACAATATGTCTACTTTATATTTGCATCATAAAATTGACGAGTTTTTACTTTTGGAAGACACCAGAGGGCTTCAAAGTTCAGCAGCAATTTTCCAATTTTTCACAAAATTTCCAAAATCACAATTTTTCAGGGACCAGTTCAGGTTTGAAGTGAATTTGAAGGGTCTTAATCTTAGAAATACCCCACAAATGACCCCATTATAAAAACTGCACCCCCCCCCCAAAGTATTCAAAATGACATTCAGTCAGCATTTTAACCCTTTAGGTGTTTCACAGGAATAGCAGCAAAGTGAAGGAGAAAATTCACAATCTTCATTTTTTACACTCGCATGTTCTTGTAGACCCAATTTTTTTATTTTTACAAGGGGTAAAAGGAGAAAATGTATACTTATATTTGTAGCCCAATTGCTCTCGAGTAAGCACATACCTCATATGTCTATGTAAAGTGTTCGGCGGGCACAGTAGAGGGCTCAGAAGGGAAGGAGCGACAAGGGGATTTTGGAGCGTACGTTTTTCTGAAATGGTTTTTGGGGGCATGTTGCATTTAGGAAGCCCCTATGGTGCCAGAACAGGAAAAAAAAAACACATGGCATACCATTTTGGAAACTATACCCCTTGAGGAACGTAACAAGGAATAAAGTGAGCCTTAATACCCCACAGGTGTTTCACGACTTTTGCATATGTAAAAAAAAATTGTAAAAAATTTAAATAAAATGTGTGTTTCCCCCCCAAATTTCAAATTTTTGCAAGGGTTAATAGCAGAAAATACCCCTCAAAATTTGTAACCCCATCTCTTCTGAGTATGGAGGTACCCCATAAGTTGACCTGAAGCGCACTACGGGCGAACTACAATGCTCAGAAGAGAAGGAGTCATATTTGGCTTTTTGAGAGCAAATTTTGCTCGGGTGCATGTCGCATTTAGGAAGCCCCTATGGTGCCAGGACAGCAAAAAATACCCACATGCCATACCATTTTGGAAACTAGACCCCTTGAGGAACGTAATAAGGAATAAAGTGAGCCTTAATAACCCACAGGGGTTTCACGACTCTTGCATACGTAAAAAAAAAAAAAAAAACATTTTCACTAAAATGTGTGTTTCCTCCCCAAATTTCACATTTTTGCAAGGGTTAATAGCAGAAAATAACCCCCAAAATTTGTAACCCCATCTCTTTTGAGTATGGAGGTACCCCATAAGTTGACCTGAAGCGCACTACGGGCGAACTACAATGCTCAGAAGAGAAGGAGTAATTTTTGGCTTTTTGAGAGTAAATTTTGCTCGGGGGGGCATGTCGCATTTAGGAAGCCCCTATGGTGCCAGAACAGCAAAATAACCCCCACATGGCATACCATTTTGGAAACTAGACCACTTGAGGAACGTAACAAGGGGTACAGTGAGCATTTACCCCCCACTGGTGTCTGTACAAAATTTTTAATTTGCGCAGCCCACTATTCCAAAGATTTGTCAGACACCAGTGGGGTGTAAATTCTCACTGCACCCCTCATTACATTCCGTGAGGGGTGTAGTTTCCGAAATGGGGTCACATGTGGGTTTTTTTTTTTTTTGCGTTTGTCAAAACCGCTGTAACAATCAGCCACCCCTGTGCAAATCACCTCAAATGTACATGGTGCACTCTCCCTTCTGGGCCTTGTTGTGCGCCCCCAAAGCTTTTTGCGCCCACATGTGGGGTATCTCCATAGTCGGGAGAAATTGCATTACAAATTTTGGGGGGCTTTTTTCCCTTTTACCTCTTGTCAAAATGAAAAGTATAGGGCAACACCAGCATGTTAGTGTAAAAAAATTATTTTTTTACACTAACATGCTAGTGTAGACCCCAACTTCACCTTTTCATAAGGGGTGAAAGGAGAAAAAGCCCCCCAAAATGTGTTAGGCAATTTCTCCCGAGTACGGCCATACCCCATATGTGACCCTAAACTGTTGCCTTGAAATACGACAGGGCTCCAAAGTGAGAGCGCCATGCGCATTTGAGGCCTGAATTAGGGATTTGCATAGGGGTGGACATAGGGGTATTCTACGCCAGTGATTCCCAAACAGGGTGCCTCCAGCTGTTGCAAAACTCCCAGCATGCTTGGACAGTCGACAGCTGTCCGGCAATACTGGGAGTTGTTGTTTTGCAACAGCTGGAGGCTCCATTTTGAAAACAGTGGCGTACCAGACGTTTTTCCTTTTTATTGGGGAGGGGAGGGGGGCTGTGTAGGGGTATGTGTATATGTAGTGTTTTTTACTTTTTATTTTATTTTGTGTTAGTGTAGTGTAGTGTTTTTAGGGTACAGTCACACGGGCAGGGGGGGTTACAGCGATTTTCCCACTGCGAGTTTGAGCTGCCGCGCAAAATTTGCTGCATCGCAAACTTGCAGCCTGATACTCACTGTAAGCCCCCTGCCCATGTGAATGTACCCTGTACATTCACAGGGGGGGGGGCGGGACCTCCAGCTGTTACAAAACTACAACTCCCAGCATGCACAGTCTATCAGTGCATGCTGGTAGTTATAGTTTTGCAACAGCTGGAGGCACACGGGTTGGGAAACACAACAGACAATGTTTCCCAACCAGTGTGCCTCCTGTTGTTGCAAAACCACTACTCCCAAACATTCTCAGGCATGCTGGAAGTAGTAGTTCGGCAACATCTTTAGAGCCAGATGTTGCCGAACTACAACTCCCAGCATGCTTGGAGTTGTAGTTTGCAACATCTGGAGGACTACAGTTTGCAGACCACTAATACAGTGGTTCCCAATCTGTGCCCTTCCAGATGTTGCAAAACTACAACTCCCAGTATGTCAAAACTGTCCAGGCATGCTGGGAGTTGTAGTTCTGCAACATCCGAAGGGCCAGATGTTACAGAACTACAACTCCCAGCATGCCTGGACAGTAAGGGCATGCTGAGGATGTGTAGTTTTGCAACATCTGGAAGGGCACAGTGGTCTCCAAACTGTGGACCTCCAGATGTTTCAAAACTATAACTCCCAGCATGCCCAGATGCCAAGGGCTGTCTGGGAATGCTGGGAGTTGTAGTATACAGGGTCCTAATACAGCAATGCATGTCGCTTTACGGCGACGTGCATTGCTGTAAAGGGCCCGACCGCGGCTGAAGATCCACTCACCTGTCGCCGCCGCCGCCATCTTCCTTGCCGGGATCCGGGTCTTCAGGGACGAGGTAAGTACCGGGGCCGGGCCCCAGCACTCCACCGTCCCCCGTCGCGTCCTCCGGTCTTCCTCCCGTCCTCTCCGGACTTCCAGGGGCCGGGCAGGGCAGGAGGAAGTAACCGCCCCCCCGAGATTGGTCGGTTAGTTAACAGAAGAATCGCAGGGGATCGGAGGAGGCAGGCAGGCCACCTCGCTCATAGCCTTCAGCATGGTCCTGGCTGTCTGTGACAGCCGGGATCATGCAAAATTACCGGGCGGTCGGGTCCCAGAGACCCGATCAGCCCGGTATTGCCGCAGATCACAAGGGCAATTTCCCTTGCGATTTGCGGCGATCGCTGACATGGGGGGCCTACATGGCCCCCCACGGCGTTTGCCCTGGATCCCTGCTGAAGGATTTCGGCAGGGATCCGCTTCCGATCTCCGCCGGGTGAGTGGCGGAGACCAGGAAAAGACCATGACGTATGCATACGTCATGGGTCCTTAAGAGGTTAAGGGGTTAATCATGGTCTGATGTCACATGGTCTTGATGTCACTGATGACACAGGTTAAAAACATAAACTAACCAATAAAAAACAAGTACCTCATTAGTCACATAATCGGAGCTCAAATTGAAGTTTGGAGCAGGGACTTGCACAGACATTTTGAGGGGCAGGGGCTCAAGTAGAAAAAAGGACACTTCTCATTATTAAAAAAAAAAGTTTGTAAAAACCTTACATATGTTAACACAACACAATTCCTGAGGTAAGGGACATCTGGCAGTCATGTCAGCTGAATGGGACCCGCATCACTCCACAGAGGTCCCAATCAGTAAGGGCATCATAGGGCAGATGCATTAAAAGGACAGGGGCTAGAGTCCCCTTTTGATTCTATGTGTGCCCATCCCTGGTTTGGAGCCTAAATACTGATTATACAAAAATAGAATGTAAGAGCTGTACAACAAATTGATAACTGCTTCAAAAGTAAAAATGGAACAAAAAGTCTAAACCACTAGAGGATGTATTATACAGGCGAAATATATATTCTGCCTGTAGGCGCTGCCTCCAATTCCCTCTCTGATCAGGTTTCTTAACCTTTTTTATACCATAACAAAGAAAAGAGAGACTACCCCAGTGGACATTAGAAAATTGTCTGACTGCAACAGAACTATTTGAATTTGTACCTATTGCAATATTTGCAACATGTTCGCCAATTAATTTTTTAAATGCAACAAAGATCGTCTGAAGCACTCAAACATGTTGTGTCCGTGGTTTAAGAAATTATACCCTCTACTTACAAAGCTACTCTTCTTCTGGTGGTTGCACCGTACACCCAGGATTTTCTTTTTTTAGCTCCACCCTCATAGGGTCTTAAAGAGTAATAATGCAGGGTTGGTAAGGAGGGGTAAGTCAGTTAGAAAGAAGATAGTAGGTCCCCCCATTAGGTAAATAGGTTGCTATAGTATGTAGAGTGGGGCAAAAAAGTATTTAGTCAGTCACCAATTGTGCAAGTTTTCCCTCTTAAAAAGATGAGAGAGGCCTGTGTGATTTTCATCATAGGTATAACTCAACTATGAGAGACATAATGAGAAAGCTATGGCCAAGACCAAAGAGCTGTCGAAGGACACCAGAAACAAAATTGTAGACCTGCACCAGGGTGGGAAGACTGAATCTGCAATAGGCAAGTAGCTTTGCATGAAGAAATCAACTTTGAGAGCAATTATTAGAAAATGGAAGACATATAAGACCACTGATAATCTGGGGCTCCACAAAAGATCTCACCCTGTGCTGTCAAAATGATCACAAGAACGGTGAGCAAAAATTCCAGAACCACACGGGGGACCTAGTGAATGACCTGCAGAGAGCTGGGACTAGAGATGAGCGAACTTACAGTAAATTCGATTTGTCACGAACTTCTCAGCTCGGCAGTTGATGACTTATCCTGCATAAATTAGTTCAGCATTCAGGTGCTCTGGTGGGCTGGAAAAGGTGGATACATTCCTAGGAAAGAGTCTCCTAGGACTGTATCCACCTTTTCCAGCCCACCAGAGCACCTGAAAGCTGAACTAATTTATGCAGGAAAAGTCATCAACTTCCGAGCCGAGAAGTTTGTGACGAATCGAATTTACTGTAAGTTCGCTCATCTTTAGCTGGGACCAAAGTAACAAAGGCTACCATCAGTAACACACTACGCCGCCAGGGACTAAAATCATGCATTGCCAGATGTGTCCCCCTGCTTAAGTAAGTACATGTGCCGGGCCCTTCTGAAGTTTGCTAGAGAGCATTTGGATGATCCAGAAGAGGATTGGGAGAATGTCATATGGTCATATGAAACCAAATGAGAACTTTTTGGTAAAAACTCAACTCGTCGTGTTCGGAGGAGAAAGAATGCTGAGTTGCATCCAAAGACCACCATACCTACCGTGAAGCATGGGGGGTGGAAACATCATGCTTTGGGGCTGTTTTTCAGCAAACGACTGATCCGTGTAAAGGAAAGAATGAATGGGGCCATGTATCGTGAGATTTTGAGTGACCCTCCTTCCATCAGCAAGGACATTGAAGATTAAACGTGGCTGGGTCTTTCAGCATGACAATGATCCCAAACACATCGCCCAGGCAACGAAGGAGTGTCTTCGTAAGGAGCATTTCAAGATCCTTGAATGGCCTAGCCCAGGGGTCAGCAACCTTTAAGACAAAAAGAGCCACTTGGACCCGTTTCCAAAGAAAAAAAAACTGGGAGCCGCAAAACCCCCCTCCCTTCTGATGCCCTGGTTGGGATACACTGGCATACACACACAAAAGGGACTACAACTCCCAGCATGTGTCATTCAGGAGTCTTCAGTCTGTGGTATAACACCAGCATGCTGCCTCTGTAGTCTACTGGGAGTTGTAGTTCACCAACACCTCTATTGTATCTTAGTAGTCTCCTGGGAGTTGTAGTTCATCAACACCTCTATTGTATCTCAGTAGTCTCCTGGGAGTTGTAGTTCACCAACCCCTATATTGTATCAGTATTCTCCTGGGAGTTGTAGCTCCCCAACACCTCTATTGTATCTCAGTAGTGTCCTGGGAGTTGTAGTTCACCAACACCTCTATTGTATCTTAATAGTCTCCTGGGAGTTGTAGTTCACCAACACCTCTATTGTATCTCAGTAGTCTCCTGGGAGTTGTAGTTCACCAACACCTATATTGTATCTTAGTAGTCTCCTGGGGGTTTTAGTTCACCAACATCTCTATTGTATCTGAGTAGTCTCCTGGGAGTTGTAGTTCACCAACACCTCTATTGTATCTTAGTAGTCTCTTGGGAGATGTAGTTCACCAACACCTCTATTGTATCTTAGTATTCTCCTGGGAGTTGTAGTTCACCAACACCTCTATTGTATCTGAGTAGTCTCCTGGGAGTTGTAGTTCACCAACACCTCTATTACGGTATATCAGTAATCTCCTGGGAGTTGCAGTTCATACACCAGTGTTTCCCAACCAGGGTGCCTCCAGATGTTGCAAAACTACTACTACCAGCATTCCCTGGTTGGGAAACACTGGCATACACACACATAAGAGGGACTACAACTCCCAGCATGTGTCATTCAGCAGTCCCCGTCCCCCCATCATTCCCAGAATGATATTTATTCCCCTGCAGTCTTTACATCCCCAGCCTGTGTAATATGTCTCCTCACACATAGAAATCTTCCCCAGCCCCTGCAGTGCAGTATGTCTCCTTTCCCCTCACCCGCCCTGTGTTTCCCCTGTGCAAACATGAAACCTCCCCGTGAAAAATGAGGTCCTGTGTGTACAGAGCTGGGGGAGGGGAGGAGCTTTTCCCCCAGTTAAAACATGAAACCTCCCCGTGAAAAATGAGGTCCTGTGTGTACAGAGAAGGGGGAGGGAGGAGCTGTGTCCATCCCCACTCTCCCACTGTCTCCTTATATTATGCAGAGCTGTGCTCTTGCGCTCTCCATCCTCCATGAGCGGGCGTGGCTTAATTATCTGCAGACGTGCGGTGAAAAAATCAAACCCATCACTCTGCCCTCGATCCTCCCAGCTGTAGCTTCGGAAAACTTGCCCCTCCCTTTTTCACCTCACACCGGAGCCGCGGCAAAGATGTAAAAGAGCCACATGCGGCTCCGGAGCTACGGGTTGCCGACCCCTGGCCTAGCCAGTCTCCAAATCTCAATCCCATAGAAAACCTTAGGAGAGAGTTGAAAGTCTGTGTTACCTAGCGACAGCCCCAAAACATCACTGCTCTAGGGAAGATCTGCATGGAGGAATGGTCCAAAATGCCAGCAGCAGTGTGTGAAAACCTTGTGAAAACTTACAGAAAACGTTTGACCTCTGTCATTGCCAACAAAGGGTATATTACAAAGTATTGAGATGAACTTTTGTTATTGACCAAATACTTATTTTCCACCAGAATTTGCAAATAAATTCTTTAAAAATCAGACGATGTGATTTTATGGACTTTTTTTTAAATCTCATTATGTCTCCCATAGTTGAGGTATACCTTTGATGAATATTACAGGCCTTTCTCATCTTTATAAGTAGGAGAACTTGCACAATTGGTGGCTGACTAAATACTTTTGTGCACCACTGTACTTTTCCCCATTAGGTAGAAGTTCCCGGGTATGTTGATGCCCTAATATGTAGTTTCTCTTGTGTAAATAGGACCCCTCTGTATGTGGTTTGTCCCCTGTTGCCCCCCCCCCCCTATAGTCTTGTGGTGTCCCGGTACCGTATCCTATCTGGTACCTTCTATTGTGGTCCCCATAGCCAGAGTCCCTAGGACATCGGGTTCCCAATTGTCTGGTTCACCCCTAGTCACCTCTTATCCAGATAGTAACTGTCCACTAACCATTTAGAAGTTATGTCTATAGGATTGTATAAATGTAAAAAAATAGTTAATTACCTTGCCATAGCGTAGCAGGACCTGCGAGTCATGTGATCATGTGGTATTTCTGCTTGAGAACCTTTGGAGGTCCCTGTGACGTAGTCAAACCTATCACACTGTGTAACAGTGAGTGACAGATGTTCGGACCAATGGGATTAGCTCTGCCCCCTGCCCATATAAGGGAGCGGCGGCCATCTTCGCGCTCTCTTGTTCCTGTGCAAGCAAGCAAGAAACATCTGCGCTGCTGAGATCTGTGAGTCTAGGCCTGAACCTTGCGGCGACGGCCGATAACTTCTAATTACTGAGTGTATCAATCCCCACGCACTATGCAGGATCACCGGACCTTATCTATCCCCTAAATCCGGACAGATCTGCAATAACTATCCTAAATTCAGAGACTTCTAATATCACTCAAGGTCCGCAACAATTGTCAGTCATGAGATCTATAGAGACTGTTTGCCTGAGACTGTCATTGTTCATTGGATGTACTGCAAGCACTTAAGTAAAGTTTGCTCAAGATCAAGTACCTTTTGGACCTTCAGTCATTTTATTACATGCACCTATCGTTTCTGGGAAGGGTGGCGATAGGCCGGTGTATTACCTCAGTATACCAGCCCTCAGCCTGGTGTCACGAACTCTAGGGTTAACATTAACCCCTCACCTACCACAACATCCCAACTACCCTACACCCCCCAGGGCTACCACAGTCTCATATGTAAAGGGCACGCATCATTCCAGTATATAATTTATGATTCCTATGTATAAAATACAAATTTTGTATACAAATTTACCAACACCATATTTCCCTCATGAACACCAAGAGGGAATATGACAATCAGTCACCCCCTAATAAGCTGAATAATAGTGCCCTTGGAGAAAACTAATCAAAAAATACTAGGAGCAAACTCTACCAATAAGGTGCAGATATTTTAGATTAAGATTCTATTAAAATTTAGGCATGTTCACCAATAAGATAGTACAAGATATGTACAATGAACATTCAAAATAGCCTCGACATTAATATACAAGACAGCTCAGCACCATAGTGTCAATAGATGTCATATGATAATGTCGTAAGTAAACCTAAAAGGAGCGAGGTTAGGATACAGGTGAGTAACCTAACCAATATATTACCCTACCCATTCTAACCCTTACCTTCACTAACCATAAGTGTGGATAGAGAAAAGGATATATTAAAAAGTACCACAATAATTATACAATGGACACGTGGAACCCACATGTACATAAATTCTCATACTCCTTATTCCAATGTGTTTCTCCCATATGTTTTATAATGGGTTTATCAGGGGTGGGGGAGAAATTAAGGCATATAGAAGATAATGTAAATGGCAATGAATATGCTTGTATATGCAGCACTGTGATACTTTTCATCAGATTACATTTTTAACTAATCAACTCTGGTCTTTGATCTCTAAATATATGAGCTCACCTTTCTGAAGGAAGCTCTGGTGAAACACGTTTATCAAAGGGTTAATTTGGTGACTTGCTGGGACTAGGAGTAGATACCCAGAGGTCTGGTGGCTTTAACCCTTGCACCATCACACTCTCTTTAGCATCTTGGCTGGACCGATAGGGTGTGATCGTGACAAATATGCTTGAGCCAGATGCAAATAATGCAAAATTATAAAACAAAACATGATATAAAACACTGGTAGTCACAGTCAAGGTTAGTCACATGGTATGGGGCTAGTCACATTGGTTACATATAATACATCGTCCCCTGGGGTTAATCACATAGATGGTGTACTGTTCAACACAAGGTCCAATAGAGTTAAAGGGGTATTCCAGGCAAAAACTTTTTTAAATATATCAACTGGCTCCAGAAATTTAAACAGATTTGTAAATTACTTATATTAAAAAACCTTAATCCTTCCAATAGTTATTAGCTTCTGAAGTTTTCTGTCTAACTGCTCAATGATGATGTCACGTCCCGGGAGCTGTGCATGATGGAAAAAATTAAACTGCACAGCTCCCGGGACGTGAGTTATCATTGAGCAGTTAGACAGAAAACAACAACTCAACTTCAAAAGCTAATTACTATTGGAAGGATTAAGATTTTTTAATAGAAGTAATTTACAAATCTGTTTAACTTTCCAGAGCCAGTTGATATATAAAAAAAAGTTTTTGCTGGATAACCCCTTTAATATAAACAGCACAGATTCCAATATAAATGGTATAGTGAGTCATATTAGTGACACTTGAACAGACGTCCTTGGTAAAAACAAAACAAAAAAAACACATATGCTAGTACGCTGACTACTAAGCCAAAAGATTGTGTTGTGGAAGCATCGTGGACATTCTGAAAAGAAAAGATAATCCCAATCACTGCACTCGTCGGTCATAATTCTAATGATGTATGTGATACAATTGTCGTGCATTATAAATACCTTACAATAAAGAAAAGGTCTTGGATTTCCTGGAAACAATTGTTATAGTGATAAATTGTTGCATGTGTAGAAACGCGTTGGGATGGGATTATGTGCATTTTTGGTTGGATTCTTTACTATGAGAGATGCTATGCGCACCTCATATGTACCATATTTTTCACTCCATAAAACACACCTGACGATAAGACGCACCCAGGTTTTAGAAGAGGAGAACAAGAAAAAAATATTCTGAACCAAACCCCCTTGTGGCCAGCAGAACCCCCCTTGTAAACTGCAGGATCCCCCTTGTGGCCAGCAGGACCCCCATTGTGGCCAGTAGGACCCCCCTTGTAAACAGCAGGACCCCCCTTGTGGCCAGCTGGACCCCCTTGTAGTCAGCAGAACCCCCCTTGTAAACAGCAGGACCCACCTTGTAAACAGCAGAACCCCCCTTGTAGTTGCTTACCGGTACTTATCACTACCGCTGCCCTGTTCTGCCGTCCGCATAATGGAGTCTATGGAGGAGAATGTGACACACTCATCACTCTGCTTCCTCCGTTCCTCCGTAGCATCACGCTGAGCGCAGTGGAGAACGGGGCAGCGGAGCACTTCACCCTACAGACCCAGGAGCAGGTAAGCTTAGCAGCCTCCCCTCTGCAGCCTTTCCTGCACTTAGGCCCACACATTTGCTCCATAAGACGCACAGACATTTCCTTCACACTTTTGGGGGAGAAAAAGTGCATCTTATGGAACGAAAAATACGGTACTAGAAAATAAGATTTGTATACTAGTGACCAAGTACAAATGATGATGGTTGGTTGGTGACTCGTGCCATTTTAGCATATTTAAAATTTCCCTTTTTTGTTAATTACTATTTGGGTATCACTTCCTAGTTATTAGTTGTTTGATGATTCTTTTAATGAACCAATAAAGGTTATGTTTTAACCCCTTAAGGACCAAGCCCATTTTGGCCTTAAGGACCAGAGCGTTTTTTGCACATCTGACCACTGTCACTTTAAACATTAATAACTCTGGAATGCTTTTAGTTATCATTCTGATTCCGAGATTGTTTTTTCGTGATATATTCTACTTTAACATGGTGGTAAATTTTTGTGGTAACTTGCATCCTTTCCTTGTGAAAAATCCTAAAATTTTATGAAAAATTTGAAAATGTTGCATTTTTCTAACTTTGAAGCTCTCTGCTTGTAAGGAAAATGGATATTCCAAATAATCTTTTTTTTGGATTCACATACACAATATGTCTACTTTATGTTTGCATCATAAAATTTACGTGTTTTTACTTTTGGAAGACACCAGAGGGCTTCAAAGTTCAGCAGCAATTTTCCAATTTTTCACAAAATTTTCAAACTCACTATTTTTCAGGGACCAGTTCAGGTTTGAAGTGGATTTGAAGGGCCTTCATATTAGAAATACCCCACAAATGACCCCATTATAAAAACTGCACCCCCCAAAGTATTCAAAATGACATTTAGTCAGTGTTTTAACCCTTTAGGTGTTTCACAGGAATAGAAGCAAAGTGAAGGAGAAAATTCACAATCTTAATTTTTTACACTCGCATGTTCTTGTAGACCCAATTTTTGAATTTTTATAAGGGGTAAAAGGAGAAAATGTATACTTATATTTGTTGCCCAATTTCTCTCGAGTAAGCAAATACCTCATATGTAAAGTGTTCGGCGGGCTCAGAAGCGAAGGAGCGACGAGGGGATTTTGGAGAGTACGTTTTTCTGAAATGGTTTTTGGGGGGCATGTTGCATTTAAGGAGCCCCTATGGTGCCAGAACAGCGAAAAACCCTCACATGGCAATAAAGTGAGCCTTAATACCCCACAGGTGTTTCACGATTTTTGCATATGTAAAAAAAAAAAATGTTTTTCACTAAAATGTGTGTTTCCCCCCAAATTTCCCACTTTTGCAAGGGTTAATAGCAGGAAATACCCCCCAAAATTTGTAACCCCTTCTCTTCTGAGTATGGAGGTACCCCATAAGTTGACCTGAAGTACACTACGGGCGAACTACAATGCTCAGAAGAGAAGGAGTCATATTTGGCTTTTTGAGAGCAAATTTTGCTCGGGGGGCATGTCACATTTAGGAAGCCCCTATGGTGCCAGAACAGCAAAAAAAAACACATGGCATACCATTTTGGAAACTAGAACCCCTTGAGGAACGTAACAAGGAATAAAGTGAGCCTTAATACCCCACAGGTGTTTCACGACTTTTGCATATGTAAAAATAATTTTTTTTTTTTACTAAAATGGGTGTTTCCCCCCAAATTTCACATTTTTGCAAAGGTTAATAGCAGAAAATACCCCCCAAAATTTTTAACCCCATCTCTTCTGAGTATGGAGGTTCCCCCTAAGTTGACCTGAAGTGCACTATGGGCGAACTACAATGCTCAGAAGAGAAGGAGTCATATTTGGCTTTTTGTAATGTACATGGTGCACTCTCCCTTCTGGGCCTTGTTGTGCGCCCCCAGAGCACTTTGCGCCCACATATGGGGTATCTCCGTAGTCGGGAGAAATTGCGTTACAAATTTTGGGGGGCTTTTTTCCCTTTTACCTCTTGTGAAAATGTAAAGTATAGGGCAACATCAGCATGTTAGTGTAAAAAATAAAAAAAATTTACACTAACATTCTGGTGTAGACCCCAACATTTCCTTTTCATGAAGGGTTAAAGGAGAAAAAGCCCCCCAAACCTTGTAACGCAATTTCACCCGAGTACCCCATATGTGGCCCTAAACTGTTGCCCTGAAATACGACAGCGCTCCGAAGTGAGAGAGCGCCATGTGCATTTGAGGCCTAAATTAGGGATTTGCATAGGGGTATTCTACGCCAGTGATTCCCAAACAGGGTGCCTCCAGCTGTTTCAAAATTCCCAGCATGCCTGGACAGTCAATGGCTGTCCAGCAATACTGGGAGTTGCTGTTTTTCAACAGCT
Source organism: Hyla sarda (assembly GCF_029499605.1). Taxonomy (NCBI): domain Eukaryota; kingdom Metazoa; phylum Chordata; class Amphibia; order Anura; family Hylidae; genus Hyla; species Hyla sarda. The sequence continues at coordinate 511,897,268 of NC_079189.1, read as the reverse complement.
GGAGGCTCTGCTTTGGAAACAGTGGCGTACCAGACGTTCTTATTGGGGGAGGGGATGGGGGCTGTGTAGGGGTATGTGTATATGTAGTGTTTTTAACTTTTTATTTTATTTTGTGGTAGTGTAGTGTAGTGTTTTTAGGGTACAGTCACACGTGTGGGGGATTACAGCGATTTTCCCAGCGCAAAATTTGCTGCATCTCAAACTTGCAGCGAGAAACCCACTGTAAAACCCTCGCCCATGTGAATGTACCCTGTACATTCACAGGGGGGGGGTGCACCAGCTGTTGCAAAACCACAAATCCCAGCATGCATGGTCTGTTAGTGCATGCTGGGAGTTATAGTTTTGCAACAGCTGGAGGCACACAGGTTAGGAAACACTGAGTTAGAAACAGACAATGTTTCCCAACCAGTGTGTCTCCAGTTGTTGCAAAACTACAACTCCCAGCATGCCCAGACAGCTGAAGGGCATGCTGGGAGTTGTAGTTCGGCAACATCTGAAGGGCCAGATGTTGCTGAACTAAAACTCCCAGCATGCTGGGAGTTGTAGTTTTGCAACAGCCGGAAGAGCACAGATTGGAGACCATTATACAATGGTCTCAAAACTGGGGCCCTCCAGATGTTGCAAAACTACAACTCCCAGCATGCCCAGACAGCCAAAGGCTGTCTAGGCATGCTGGGAGTTGTAATTTTCAGACTCCTAGAAGCAGCAGTGATCTTCACTGCTGCCTCTGAGGACCTGCCGGTCCCGTCGCTGCTCGTCCACGTGGCCGGTCCCGCGCTGCTCCTCGGTCCCGCCGCTGCTCCAGGTAAGGCCGCCGGTCCCCGCGTGTTCCCCCCCTATTCCGCCGATCCCCGCGAGCCCCCGCAGCCATCTTCCCCCGTTCTACCCGACTTCCAGGGGCGGGCAGTGCGGGGATCTGAACTTTCACCCCAGGTCACTGTGATTGGTCCACAGGGACCAATCACAGTGATCGCTGACCAGGACCATCAATGGATGGTCCTGGGGGGGTGAAGCAGAAGTTGTCTCCTGCTGGAAACAGCGGGACTTCTGCTGGTTAACCCGTGCGATGCTGCGCATCGCCGAGTTAACTGAATGTCATTTATAAACGTCGGGATGCGCGAACGCACTGCACAACCCGGCGTTTATATACGACATTCTGCGGGAAGGGGTTAAACTGCACCTCAGACTATAGGGACAACTTGATTTTCTTTATTACATTCCGTGAGGTTCTCTGATCTGGCATACGTGTGGCTGCTACTATATACACGGATACATATTTGTACAGAAAAAGGGCAAAGATAAAAAGTGTGTACAAAAATAAAATGACACAATCAAAAACTAAATGTGAATATTAATAAATGTTAGATGATAAATAAAAGATAATTTTGATAGTAGATAATAATAGTATTACCGTATATGCCAGCGTATAAGACGACCCCCAACTTATACAGTTAAAATATAGAGTTTGGGATATACTCGCCATATAAGACTACCCCTTCTACCGCGATGTACAGTACCTTGTAGTTCCCCCCACATCAGGTAGGCAGTATAGTTCCCCCCACATTAGGTAGATAGCATGTTCCCCCACATTAGGTTGCAGTTCCCCCATATTAGGTTGGCAGTTCCCCCACATTAGGTTGGCAGTTCCCCCACATTAGGTTGCCAACTCCTTCTCATTAGTAGGCAGTTCCCCCACATTAGGTTGCAGTTCCCCCACATTAGGTTGTAATTCCCCCACATTAGGTCGGCAGTTCCCCCACAATAGTAGGCAGCTCCCCCACATTAGGTCGGGAGTTACCCCACATTAGTAGGCAGCTCCCCCACATTAGTAGACAGTCCCCCCCCCTCACAGACATACAGCCTCCAGCCATATACAATGTATGGCTGGAGGCTGTATGTCTGTACTGCCCCCACAGTGTTCTGATTACCGCTCCTCCGGCCCGGGGTCACCATTTACTGCTATGGACCATAGCAGCAGTCCCGGGCCTGTAGGAGCGGTGACCGGATCACTGAAGAAGATGACGCGCCGCCGGTCCCTCACCAGGCCCCGGCCGGCGTGCATAATCCTGCGATGGTCTTGCGGTCCTCCTGGTCCTCCTGCGTCTCTATGGTCGCAGGAGGACGTCACTGACGTCCCGTGCGTACAACCATAGAGGCGGAGAAGCGGAGGAGAACCGCAGGAGGAAGTGCGGGGAATGGTGAGTGACCGGCAGACATCCCTATGTCCCGAAAAGATCTTTCGGAACACAGGGATGTCCGGCATAGGAAATCCGGGCATGCTGGGAGTTGTAGTTTCACAACAGCTGGAGACACCCTGGTTTTTAGTATCAGTAATTAATTTTTATCTGCTCTCTCCAATATTTATTTTTACCAGCATACAAAATGACTGTTGTCTAAGATTTTTCCCAGGTTGCAATGCGGCCTAGACCTGACTCACTAGTCAGCTGATGACAGGGAGCCTGTCTGCTTCAATGATTGGAGTGATCGCTTGGTGGGAGAGAGATCAATCTGCAACTAATGCAACAACTGTAGACACCCTGATTGAAAACCACAGGTCTTTTGAATGGATTCAGCTCATTTATGCTTCAATGGGTGGGGTGGCTGATGTGTAAGAGGGAGGAAAATGGAGTCAAAAAAAGAAAAGTCAAACAGGAAATACCAGTTCACAAAAGCTAGCCACAGTGTTATAGTAATCTCACAACATAGCCATTTAGCCGCAAGACAACCACAGATCCTTCCTAAGCATGTCCATTACTGTCTGCCAGGTACCTACTAAAATCACCTGATGGATGGCCCCTTTAAGTAATGGCACTAGTATGTTAGAGAGGCAGGGAATAAATTATGCTATTCAATATTCTAGTGCCATTACTTAAAGCTTGCCTTATCTTAACATTACTACCATCCATTTTTACCTTAATATCATATAATACTATTATCATCTACTATCAAAATGATCATTTATTTATCATCTAACATTTATTAATATTCAGATATAGTTTTTGGTTGTGGTGGGATGGTCTTGCAGCGGCGGTAGCAACCAGGTCGTATCCACCGGTAACAGCTCAACCTCTCTGACTGCTGAGATAGGCGCGGTACAAGGGATTAGGCAAGAGCAAGGTCGGACGTAGCAGAAGGTCAGGGCAGGCAGCAAGGATCGTAGTCAGGGGCAACGGCAGGAGGTCTGGAACACTGGCTCGGGACATACAAAGAACGCTTTCACTGGCACAATGGCAACAAGATCCGGCAAGGAAGGGAAGGGGAAGTGAGGTTATATAGGGAAGTGAACAGGTGAATACACTAATTAGAACCAGGCGCCAATCAGCGGCGCACTGGCCCCTTAAATCGCAGAAAGCCGGCGCGCGCGCGCCCTAGGGAGCGGGGCCGCGCGCGCCGGGACAGTACAGACGGGGAATGAGTCTGGTAAGCGGGCTGGGATGCGAACCGCGAGCGGGCGCGTCCCGCATCGCGTATCGCATCCCTGCTAGGGACATTATCGCAGCGCTCCCGGTCAGCGGGTCTGACCAAGGCGCTGCGAACAGGAAAACGCTGCGAGCGCTCCGGGGAGGAGCGGGGACCCGGAGCGCTCGGCGTAACACATATGGGAGAAACGTGTTGGATTAGGGAGTATGAGAATTTATGTACATGTGGGTTCCACGTGTCCATTGTATAATTATTGTGGTACCTTTGAATATATCTTTTCCCCTATCCACACTTCACTTACAACATTATCACATGACATCTATTGACACTATGGTGCTGAGCTGTCTTGTTATGCCAAGGCTATATTGAATATTTATTGTATATATCTTGTACTATTTTATTGGTGCACATATCTATATTTTAATAGAATCCTAGTAAAAGTTAAGTTTCACAAAAATATCTGCACCTTATTGGTAAAATTTACTTCCATTATTTTTTTAAAGGACATAAAATCAGAACACTCGGGAGGAGCTTGGCCGGAGATGACATAGGACGCTGGTGTTCCCTCTGCCTCATGATTCTCACCCTGCTTCCATGATTTTCCCTGGATGATTGCTGGCTTGTAAATCCTCAGTTTACTGGTCTTTTTTGGGCATAGATATTGTCTGAACCCCCAATACTTTGGCCCCCCTGTACCTCTGCCCTGTACCTCAGCTTTGGTGCGAGAAGTTCCGGGTGCCGAGAATCGTCGGCTGACTGCCTCTACTGCTGGGACCGGAGACGCCGTGAGATCTGAGACGCTGCGTTGCTGTGACTACAGCTTGGAGATGGCGATCTCCGGCGGTTATTGGCCGCCTGTGCTGTCAATTAGACAGGGACGCTGCGCTTACGGCGAGTTGGTGAGATCCCGCCGGAGCGGCTCCGCTGATGAGGGCTCCGCTGCTGTTTGTCCTGACTTGCCGATAAGGAACGTGTGTGAAATATTCCAGCCTGAGGAGAGGAGGACCAGGTGACAATAAAAATTGCCTTTCTTACTCTTTCTGTGCTGGATCCTGGGAAGGGCTAGCTGCCTGGAGCACTCTGGTCACCTGGATAGTAGTACTGTATGCTATACACACGGAGACATTGAAGGCTATTTCTTTCTGTGGTGAACTGTAGAAAGGATTAGCTGTGTAGAGCACCTTGGTTCCCTGGCTAGGCATTGCAGGGCATAAACAGGGGGGCGGCTATATAATAGCTACCAGCAAAAAGAAGGGCTAAAGCTTTAGATAAGGCCCTAGCAGTTCAAGAAGCTGTAGTAGCTGAAACCTCTAGGAATATAATGGAGGAATTTAATGAGGACTGTGTGCATACGGAGGTTTCATCATTTTTAAGGGAACAACAGGGTCTCCCTAATCTATCTTTAGCAGAAAATACTCCTATGGGAGATGATGAAATTTTTCAAGAGTTAATACCTGAGGCTAACCCCCTTCAGCTTATACAAGATACTCGCGTACATCACCTGGGGGATAAAGAGGCTAATAATACAAATGGGGACTATGGTCATGATAATAGCCAAGAGAAAGAACCCACTTTAAGGGATATTTTCTCAGCAATAACAGGCCTATCTACACAAGTGGGACACTTACAGCAGGATATATCTATACTCCATATTACCTACAAGCCTAGCGGCTAATCCAAAACTCAATTATATACCTACAAAAATTAGCCCAGAAAAAATTATTTTATGTAACCAACATCTCTTTATTAATCACAATAAATAACAAAAGGTAGAAAAAACCCATAAAAAATACCCACTCTTAAAAATGCCCCCCCACACACACACAAAGGCAGGATGTGGGGAACCTAATATATAGATACAATAGAAATGTACAGTATCCCTATCAGCATGCCATCATATAATAATTAGATCAAGTACTGTACCTGTCGGTAGCATGCTGAACACGTCCCCACGCTCCTACCACCTCGACACATGTTTCGGGCAATCCCTTTCTCAAGAGGCTCATGGGAGTGAGGAACTGATGGCCCTTTATGTAGCATGCCCTCCAATGGCGGATGAGAGCAGTCCGAACGCCGCGCGACTTCCGGGCGGCGTCATTGTCGGAAGTGTGTCATAATGACAACATCCGCCAATACTGACTGCCGAACGAAAGATTGCGCTACGTCGGAACCACGCGCATGCGCACCGGGCAACACATAGTTATAATGAGGAATAGTCGCAATGAGGTGCTGTTCAGCATCCCACCGACAGGTAGGTAAACCAAAGGGGAGATACAAACATATGTATATTCTAATCCCTTTATACGACCTATAATCTATTAATAACAATAATATAGAATCACTAAACATTAGCGTCACATATGCGAACTAATAATTAATGTATTTTTCTATGTTCTAAATTATCCAAAAAGTTAAATATCTCTTTTTTTCCATTGTCCTTTTTTTCATTTTTTCCCCCCCTTATCTTTTTTATTCATTATACCACCTCCACATTATTATATTGTATATGTTATTATGATAATCCATCATCACATCTTACCCCTATAAACAGTATGCCAAACCTTCATGGCCCCTCTTCATTGTCCCTCAAACAGTGAACATAGCATAATGGATACTGTTCAAAACTATGGAGTGGTTAATAAAAGTACCCATGGAGATAACACTACCCCCTCACCCCCACTACACAACCCTGTGATCCCCACACTTATCCCCTGTGTTTATATTTAAATTATACTAGTAAGAGGGCCACAGACCCATATAATATATGTGATTACTAGAAAAATAATAACTGTGTACCCACTATGGTGGACTGTAAAATTATTTATATACCCCAAGTGTTTAAATTATATACTCTAAGTGTATATATTATGTACATGATCATACCCTCTCACCCTATAGTGTACTCCAAAGCTCTCCCCTCCCCCCCCTTTTCCCCCCCAAAAACCAACCATACCCCACACGAACCCCCCCCCCTACACACACACATCCCACACACCATCCTACCACACCATGATACACATCCCAAATACATCCATGAGACCCTATACCATCCAAATTAAATACAAGATCAAGGTGTGCATCCCAATCCTCTAACAATACCCCACCATATACATACACCAAATAGCCAATCCAAATAACATGTCGTAAGTTCCTATTTGTGTAGCGTCCATAATGATATAGTCCACTCCACAGTCCTGTTGAGGGCCCACAATCATATCCGCGTGGTTCAATGAGAGAGCATATTGATGTATATAAATTCATGCTTCTTCCCTCCTTCTATATGAAATTCTTTAACTTCTTTTTCTTCCATATGTTGTGTCGATCCTCCTACGACAATCCTCCATAAATCATCAATCCTCACAAAGGGCACAGCAATACCTCGATTAAAAGAAACAATATTTAAAACCATAGCAGATTACAAAAAGGGAGAGAAACTCAGGTGCTCGTTAAGTCCCCTAGGGGACATTGTGTCTAATTTAACAATCCATTTAGTCTCTTTGCGTAAGAGGGCTCTAGTAGCATCACCACCCCTATTTCCCATATATATTCTGTCAATTCCCTTTACTCTCAAAAGTCTCCAATTTGATTGGTGCAAGGCTTTAAAGTGTCTCGCTAGTGGCTTACCACGTAGCCCACCTTCATCCCTCCAGTTCTCATGTGCTGAATTTTTAATGTCTCTGATGTGCTCCATCACGCGCACTCGCAACTCTCGAGTTGTCATGCCCACGTAGATCTTATTACATGGGCAGCGCGCGTGGTAGACCACACCAGAGACCCCACAGTTGACATTATGGACAATTCTATACTGATGCGTACCATCCTGATCAGAAAAACTCTGTGTCCTTTCCATTACAGCACAAGCCCCACATTTCCCACATGGGTAATTTCCCCAGGGTGGGCCCCTGGACCCAAACGGGTGTTGTCTTATTCTCTGAGGGATGTAAGGACTTGTTACCAGAAGGTCCCTAAGATTAGGGGCTCTTCTTGATGTCATCAATGGTCTCTCGGGTAACAACTGCCTCAATTTGTTGTCACTGCGCAAAATATGCCAGTGACGTGAAAGTATGTTCCTCGTGCCCGACCACTGTTTATTGAAACGTGAAATGAATCTTGTATGTCCACTATTTACATCCTCCCTCCTTTCCTTTTTAGTCAATAACCTCTGTCTTGGCATTTGTCTAACTTTGATCCATTCCTGTAGTACCTCATTCCGTGAATATCCCCTCCTTGAAAATCGATCAACCATGTCACCTGCCTGCCTATCAAATAGAACATCATTGGAACATATCCGTTTGGCACATATAAGCTGGCCACGTGGTATTGCCCCCACTACATGTGGTGGGTGGAAAGAGTTTGCCCTGAGATAGGAATTGACGGAGGTGTCCTTTCTATAGATGTCAGTGGAGATTGTTCCTTCTGCATCAAAAGATAACTTTACATCCAAAAAATCTATATTGGTGCGACTCCATTTGCTAGTTAACCTTACATTCATGGTGTTATCCTGTAGGTACCTCAAATCGCCCGTCGATCCCTGCCATACAAAGACGATGTCGTCTATAAAACGACACCACATGATGACTGACTGCATGCATGTCTGTTCACCATTCTGGATCATCACTCTTTCCCAGTACCCCATGAATAAATTAGCGTATGGGGGCGCGCAAGGCGCCCCCATTGCGGTGCCACTAATCTGTAAATAAAATTTGTCACAAAAAACAAAAAAAAATGCTGATAGGGATACTGTACATTTCTATTGTATCTATATATTGGGTTCCCCACATCCTGCCTTTGTGTGTGTGTGTGGGGGGGGGGGGGCATTTTTAAGGGTGGGTATTTTTATGGGTTTTTTCTACCTATTGTTATTGATTGTGATTAATAAAGAGATGTTGGTTACATAAAATAATTTTTTCTGGGCTAATTTTTGTAGGTATATAATATATATATATATATATATATATATATATATATATATATATATATATATATATCTATACTCCATCTAGAAACTTTCAGAAAATCTCACTGAGAGTATTCCACACAGAACAAAGGCTAACCACGGTCGAGGAGAAAGTGTCTGAATGTAGTAAACAACATGATACATATATTAAAGAAATTTCGGTTTTGTCTACTAAGATAGATGATATAGAAAATCGTGCAAGGCAAAATAATATTCACATCCTTGGATTACCAGAAAAAGTGGAAGGTCAATGTATGGTTGAGTTTTTGGAAAAATGGTTTGTCGATCAATTTGGGAGAGACTATCACCTGTTTTTGCTATAGAACGCACCCATCCGGTGCGGGACTTGCAATATAATGTTGCACGAATATCTCTTTTTCCTGATTACTCTATGGATGTTCAAAAACACAGGACTCAATTTAAAGATGTTAAAAAAAGACTTCAACAACTAGCTGTTAAATATGCCATGTTATATCCAGCACGTTTGAAAATAGTTGCCTTAGATTCCACTATTTTCTTTGAAACGGCAGAAGAAGCCTTTGAATGGCTGGACACTAATGAGGGCCCCATTAGGAACCATAGGGTTGAAGTGGGTTCTTGATAGCAACTCTCAATAGTTTTGTTAAGGGAGTGTGTTACACCATAGTGGGAAATATGACTTATATTGACATAGTTTATTAAGGGGGGATCTGAGGAGGTGTTTAGGAGGTTTTAGCTCCGGGGTCCTATGGTTGTCTTGATAGGGTCAGGTACGGAATATAGTACCTCCCACTCTCCAAAACTGGAGAGGGATTGTTGGGTGGTGGGTTGAGCATAACAAAGGTTTCTGAACGGTATAATATAGTTTTTCTCTTTTTAACTATGGGCACCTATAAAATAAAAATGTTCCTTCCCCCCCCCCCCCCCTTTCTTTCGAGACTTGATTTGGAATGGGCGAAATCCAAAATTGAAATTAGAATATCACCAGAAGCATGAGGGGGGGCTTGCTTTGCCCAATCCTTGGGTGTACTTTTTAGTGGCGCAAAAGAGGATAATTGCCCCCTGTTTAGACATAAAGTTTGGTCTAAAGTTAAGCAAATTAGGAGGGTTGGAAAAATCAGTACATATACTCCGTTATGGGATAACTTATTGCTCCCTGAATTATGTAAACTGGAAAATTCTGCTATGTGGAATAGATTGGGGGTAGTATGGGTTAAAGATCTTTTTAAAGGGGATGAGCTGCAGACTTTTGGGGATTTCCAAGAGGACTTCCATGCCCTGTTGGAGCGTTTCTTCAGTACTTTCAGCTGTCCCATGCGATTGGGGCTCAGCAAAAGTACCTTCCTCTGCGTGTAGGTAGGGATTCCGCCCTGGATTTAATTATTAAATCAGAGAAGCAGAGGGGGCATATTTCTAGAATTTATCAGCTGCTAGATGAAAAGCTTTCTGTGAACTTGACACCGGTATTTGCTAAATGGCAAGCTGAAGCTAATGTCACCGAAGAGCAATGGAAGTCTATTCTTGCTAATACCCCAAAGCAGGCACTGGGAGAAGGGGCAAGATTAACTCAAATATATATTTTGTATAGGTCATATAGAACCCCCACCCTTCTCTACAAAATTGGTTAATGAGGGGATGCGAAATGCCTGCGGTGTTCACATGATAATGGAGATATTATGCATATGTTTTGGGAGTGTATATTTATTCAAAGATACTGGGAACAAATAATAGACCTTGTTGCAGAGGTATGGGATATTGTAATCCTGATGGAATTAAAAATCTGTATACTGGGATATTTGAATAGTTTAATAATACCAGCCTTTACTAAAATTGCTCTTGGAAGATTGTTATATAATGCAAGGAAATTAATAGCACAATTTTGGAAAGCCTCAGATCCCCCGACCAAAAAACATTTTATCAGGAAAATGGAGAAGTTGGTGGTTTGGGAGAAAGCAATTTATACGAAAAGGGGAAGAAAAATTTGGTATTATCTGGAATAAATGGTTAAATAGAGGGTGAGGCTGACTGTGGAGTTGGGGAGGTGGAGGTGAATGGAGGAATTCCCCCCCCCCCCTTTTTTTTTTCTTTTTTTTCTTCTTCTTCCTTTCTTTTTGTGTACAGTGCCTGGGTAATTTAGATGATCAGGAATCAATGCTAAATATTGTGTAAAATTTGGAGGATTATGTGTGTTGGGATGATATCCTGTAATGTTTTGTTATGCTAATAAAAAAATGTATATAAAAAATTTAAAAAAAGGACATGAAACAGCATGTTATATATTTTTACTTGGAAATAATTTTTACTAAAAGTTCTTAAAAGGGTTAGTATTTTTTGTAAAATACATTGCATATGGGTCACTTAAATATTTGCATATGGTATCCTGATGAGACTATTTAATTATTTTTAGGATGTGTGTGTTGCAACTGTGCATTGTCAAAAAGAGCGATTTGCTAAACAGATATAAAAAAAGAGCGATTTGCAAATTGGTAAAGCTTTCACAGAGGTTTTTTTGGTTGCAAATGTTGTATGCAGTGTGTTTGGCTGAAAAAAATAGGCATATGGCATACGGTAATTGTCTAAATTCAGCCATTTTTTTTGCCATTTTGTGCAAGCTCACTAATCTGCCAGTTTAGTCAGTTTTTTTTTTTTTCTTTCTTTGCTTTGCAGGCCAATAAATGGTTGAAAGTTGGTGGAAACATCTCTGGGAAACCCTTGCTGTGTGGGCCAGTTAAAAGCCCTGCCATGAGAAACAACATATGTGGCTGCAGATGTCCTGCACAAATCACAATCTCCAACTGTTCAGAGCCTTCCACTCTGTCTGTATATGTGTGTGCTCTCACGTAACCAAAGCTCCCAATACCTCCTAACAACTTGATCAGAACGGCTTAGATGGTGGCCAATTTGTTGACATAACCAACCTGCTCCTCTCAGTCTAACAATGTGCCCTCTCAGTCTGTCAACTGGACAAAATGTCTTTGAGTGTATTGGAAGCATGTCTAGCAGTTTAAATCTCTCTGCACAAGATACACTACCTAAAAGCAGCCTTTGAATTCAGTGGGGGGAGCACTTCCCTCTTGCGTTCTTATATACTTACATAACTGCCCGAAACATAACTCCATGCAGCAGTCCAACTTTTTATATGGGTGCATTCTTTTTTTATTTTTATTTTTTTGTCAATAAGGATAGATATATATATATATATATATATATATATATATATATATAAAATAGTATATCACCATTCATTAACTTAATTGCTTGCAAGTCCTAGGGAGCTCAAGGGCCTTTCTCTGACACAGGCATAACTATTATAAATAGCACATGGAAAGTAGTTGGAGGCCCTGTTTTAAATTTTACAGTGGGGACCCAAAGCTTATAGCATAAAAAGTTTAAAATAGCTAAAACATTCACATCATTTGTTGATTTCGTATTTAGAAGTTAGAAATAGCAGTGGTTTTCCAACAATTTTCAACAGTCCTATCAGCAAAAAAACAACAACCTAAAAGAGCAGATTTCTGTGTCCTGTTCCTGTTATCAGTTGGGCGGGACATCTGGCAACTGACTGCCTGCAATTACTTGTGTCACTATCTCTCATACAGGAGGACTGGGGCGTCCATCAAGATCCAGTGAGTAATTTGAATAGTAAAGAAAGGTATATTCATTTTTTTATTATTATTATTTTTATTGTTATTATTGTTGGTAGTAGTAGTAGTAGTAGTAGCAGCAGTAGTTATTTGTTTATTGTTACAAATTGGGGTGGATTTACACATTACAGATTTTGTTATATTAATCTAAAGAGTTTTGTGTTCTGTGGCAAGCACTTTGATTTCCATAAGTTCCATTCAGATGAATTCATAAAAATACTCACTTAATGATCTTCCATATATGAATTCACGCCTATGCTATATGCCCACAACAGTGCTGTGCCAACTGGCCTGTTGCCTGTAGCATTTAGAACCACCAGGCACTCCTTTTGAGGCTGTATAGTGACTCTGTGAGAGTGCTAGAATTCTAGGAGAAAACCTCTGTACTTTCTCTGGTGAAACAAAAATCTCTGTGTATCTCTTTGTAAAATCAGATGCACAACTACGATGGTTGCTGTGCATGAGTCCTAAAAGGGACACTCTATGCAAAATTAATAATTGTTAAAATTGGCCGACCAGGGGCCAATTTTAACCTCTTAAGTACGTAGGGCATACCTACCGTGACCCCGCATGACACCGGGTCGGTCCCGGCTGCTATTCATAGTCGGAACCCTGGGCTAACAGCTCATGGCATCGATCTTTGTACCACGTGCTGTTAACCCTTCAGAAGCGGCGATTAAAGTTGACCGCCGCATCTAGAAGTGAAAGTAAACGCTTCCCGGCAGCTCAGTCGGGCTGATCGGAACATCGCGATAAAATCTCGATGTCCCGATCAGCTAGGACGCAAGCGGAGGTCCCCTTTCCTGTCTCCACGGCGTCCGATCGGGGTTTGATTGCTCCAAGCCTGAGCTACAGGCTTGAGCAATCGAGCCCCTATCTCGCTGGTCCATGCAAAGCTATGGCTTTGCAGGGATCAGCATAAGAGATCAGTGTGTGCAGTGTTAAAGGTCCCTATGGGAGTTAAAGCACTGCAAAAAAAAAGTGAAAAAAAAGTTAACAAAGGTCATTTAACCCCTTCCCTAATAAAAGTTTGAATCACCCCCTTTTCCCATAAAAAAAAACTGTGTAACTAAAAATAAAAATAAACATGTGGTATCGCCGCGTGCGGAAATGTCCGAACTATAAAAGTATATAATTAATTCAATCGCACGGTTAATGGCGTACACGCAAAAAAATTCCAAAGTGCAAAATAGCGTCTTTTTGATCACTTTCTAAAATCTTCAGAACACTGCGCAAAAAATGAGTCCTCATACCAGCCTGTACGTGGAAAAATAAAAAAGTTATAGGGGTTAGAAGATGAGAAATTTTAACATAGAAATTTTCCTGCATGTAGTTATGATTCTTTTCCGAAGTACGACAATATCCAACCTATATAAGTAGAATATCATTTTAACTGTATAGACCTATAGAATAGAGATAATGTGTTATTTTTACCGAAAAATGCACTGGGTAGAAACGGAAGCCCCCAAAATTTACGAAATTACATTTTTTCTTCAATTTTGTCGCACAATGAATTTTTTTTCCGTTTCGCTGTGGATTTTTGGGTAAAATGACTAATGTCACTACAAAGTAGAATTGGTGGCGCAAAAAATAAGCCATCATATGGAATTTTATGTGCAAAATTGAAAGCGTTATGATTTTTAGAAGGTGATGAGGAAAAAAGGAAAATGCAAAAGCGGAAAAACCCTGTGTCCTTAAAGGGGTTCTCCGGTGCTTACACATCTTTTCCCCTATCCAAAGGAAAGGGGATGAGATGCCTGATCGCGGGAGTCCCGCCGCTGGGGACCCCTAGGATCATGCACGTGGCACCCCGTTTGTAATCAGTCCCTGGAGCGTGTTCGCTCCGGGGACTGATTACAAACGGGGTACCGCGTGCATGATCCCGGGGGTCCCCAGCGGCGGGACTCCCGCGATCAGGCATCTCATCTCCTTTCCTTTGGATAGGGGAAAAGATGTGTAAGCACCGGAGAACCCCTTTAAGCGGTTAAAACCTATAATGCATGTTTTGACATTCTACTGAATAGCACTAGGCTTTTCTTGATGCATTGTTTTTCTCTTCACATGTGTTTTTTTATCTTAATGTGTATAATAATCTTGTGGACAGGTAATGTGTATCAATAAAATGTATGCTTGTATATCCTTATAAATGACTTATTAGGCTTTTGCTTGTGGGTTTGTATTTGGAGTCTTATAATAATTAGGGGTATTATTTATTGGGGTGGTGCAGTGGTCCTTCCTTGTACTAAACACCTACTACCCCTGCTTTATTTGCCTGTCTTTCTATACTTATATGAATATCACTGGGCTGGCATAATTGGTTCTCATTAACAAACCCAAAATGTCTTACAGCACTAACTTTAACCCCTTAAGAACTCTGCCTGTTTTTACCTTAATGACTAGGCCAAATTTTTCAAATCTGGCATGTCTCTTTAAGTGATAATACCTCTGACATGCTTTTACTTAGCGACACAACGCCACACCATTGTGTGAGGACTTATTTTTTGCAGGACAAGCTGTACTTTTTATTGGTACCACTTTTGCGATTATGCCACCTTTTGATCTTTTTTATTCCGAGTTTTGGATCAAAATTTGCGTTGTTTGCATTTTTTTTAACAGTGTTCACAATGTCCACCATTATCGTTTTATTGTACAATTCATTACGGATGTGACAATACCAATTATGTATAGGTTTTGGCGATTTTTATTTTTTGAGTGATAATATAGGATTTTATTGGGAAAGGGGCATTAAAGGAAATCTGTCACCAGTGTCACCTGCACATACCTGTCGGTGCCGACAGGTAGTGCAGGTGACATTGATAATAACGGTACTTACCATGTCCCAGTTGTTATTTGGTAATAACAGGGGGACCCAGCAGAGAACTGCAGTGGTGACGTCACTAAGCTCCACTCGTGCTCCAAGCCAGGTCCAGAGCTGAAGATACCGAAGAAGATTACCGAAGAACGACTGCATGGACCGGGACAAGGTAAGTACAGTGTAGGTAACACTAGTGACAGATTTCCTTTAATTTATTTGAAATCCTTTTTTATTTTTTTTTATTTTTTTTTTCTTACTGCCATGACATCCAACAGGTTGATGGCTGTTGGTTGACAGGGGGAGCCACCTCCTCATACATGCATGGGATTAATGCTGCCGAGACCGGTGCGATTGACAGCCGGGTCCCACCGGCGATCTCCTGCAGCGCAATGTGCTGTGAAGGAAATCGCTAAGACGTATGCATACGTCCAGTTGCGCTAACTAGCTAGCAACTTGGATGTATGCATATGTCCAATGGCGGGAAGGGGTTAATGGGATACTGCTAAATATGTTGTCACTGTATGCATACAATTATTCACAAATGTGGATGAACCAGCGAGACTAACCATTGGACCCTTGTAGTTAAAGGGGTATTCCAGGCCAAAACTTTTTTTTATATATCAACTGGCTCCAGAAAGTTAAACAGATTTGTAAATTACTTCTATTAAAAAATCTTAATCCTTCCAATAGTTATTAGCTTCTGAAGTTGAGTTGTTGTTTTCTGTCTAACTGCTCTCTAATGACTCACGTACCGGGAGCTGTGCAGTTCGTATGGGGATATTCTCCCATCATGCACAGCTCCCGGGACGTGACATCATCATTGAGCAGTTAGACAGAAAACTTCAGAAGCTAATAACTATTGGAGGGATTAAGATTTTTTAATAGAAGTAATTTACAAATCTGTTTAACTTTCCGGAGCCAGTTGATATATATATAAAAAAAGGTTTTGCCTGGAGTACCTCTTTAACTTGTATATAGGGCCCCCTGTAGTTACTGTGCCCCTTGTATATACGGCTCCCCTGTAGTTAGCTTGCCCCCTTTATATAGGTCCCCCGTAGAAGGCTTGCCCCATGTACATATGTTCCTTCTGTAGTTAGCTTGCCCCCTGTATATATGTCTTCCCTGTAGTTAGCTTGCCCCCTGTATATATGTCCTCCCTGTAGTTAGCCTGCCCCCTATATATACTGTATATAGATGGCCCCCTGTAGTAAGCTTGCCCCCTGTATATATATGGCCTCCCCTTACTCACCTCGGTTCTCTCACAGTCACTTTCGTCTTCTCCCCTTCTCCAGCTTCTTCCTGGGCCCACTAGAGGCTGGTCAGGAGTTTCTTTACCTATGACGGGGCCTGTCTCTTACCTTGGAGTGTTCTGGCCCCCACCTTCTGAGAAACAATGGTCTCAGAAGTGAAGGCCTACTCCACCAATCACCAGCTAAGATGGGACATTGCTGTGGCCAGTGATTGGTGGAGCCAACCTTGACTCCAGTTCAACTCAGAAGGCAGGAGCCTTAGTGGTCTGAGGTAAGAGACAGGACTCATTCTGCAGATTGTGGGGGTTTCCAGCGGGTTCCATATGGATAGAGGATGCGTTTTATTCGTCAGATAACCCCTTTAAACTTATACTCCTCCTCTTTATTTGGATCCAATCTTGGTTCAGGCAACCCACAACCAGCAGTTATTTTCATGGACTTTTGGCCTGGACTGGTATATTCTGCATATTCTGGCTTGGACAATGACATATTCTCACACAGCAGATTTGTTTGGTTTGTTAAAATTTCTGTGAATATCCCATTTATCACAAAAATACATGCACCCCCTGTAACACAACCCCAAAAATGTCTGCAATATACATCCCTGTAAACAAACATGTAGCAGAGTAGATATATGTGGTTTAAATTAGGAACATTTTGTAGTGAGAGTCCTGCCTGTTTGAATTTCAAACTTTAAGGTTATGATATTTTTTCTAATTGTATTATTTTCTGATTTTTGCCATTCACTATTGATATTAGAAAGGAAATGGGCCAGCAGCAAGCCATCATTGCCGAGCCAGAAGAATTGGAAGAATCTGCTGTTCTTGTGGGGAAGGTGGAAGACTTTAAAGTATCTAAGCGGATGAGAACCACTGTGAATGATAAAGAAGTAGTGATATTTCATCATCTGGGCACATTCCATGCTCTGGATCTTCGCTGCTATCGTGAGTACATTCTAGAAAGTAAAAAAAAAACGATTATTCAGATGATCTTTTGGCCTTGAGGACACAAGAAAGTTTCATTTTTGTGTTTTCGTTTTTTTTCCTACTCACCTTCCATCCACTAAGCCATATGGAGCTTATTTTTTGTGAAACCAATTGTACTTTGTAATACTATCTTCATTTTACCATAAGATGTACAGCACAATATGGTGGAAAACCACAATTTTGAGACTTTTGGGCAGGGTTTCGTAAACGCACTTTACAGTAAAACTGACATGTTATTTTTATTTTTGGGTCAATACGACTAAAATTATATCTTTACACACTTTTCTATTATTGTACTACTTTAATAAAAAAAAAACACAAACTTTTCTAAAACAGAAGTATGTTTAAAATTGCCCTATTCTGACCCCCTATATCTTTCTTATTTTTTTCTATATGGGCTGTATGAGATGGGCTGTATGAGAGCTCATTTTTTGCTCCCTGATCTGTAGTTTTGCGTATATGTTACTTTTTAAATGCTTTTTATTCTTTTGTGATGTGACAGAAAAATAGCAAATTCTGACTTTTTACGTTAACGTCCTTCACTTCACATTATTTTAGTAGATCGGACATTTCCGCATGTGGCGATATCAAATATGTTGATTTATAAAAATTTTTGTCATTTTTTTGGTAAAATTGGGAGGGGCTTATTCACTTTTATTAAAACTTTTTTTTTTTACTTTTATAAAAAAAAAAATCCTTTTTTTCCCCACTTTGTTAGTCCGCATAGGAGACTATTTATTACAATCTTTAGAGTTCTAATACTGGTCAATTTGTGGGTATTGTAAACTCTATATACACTTAAATTTTTTATTTCAACACTTCTTGTTTTCTCAGGCTGGGTCACATGACTACTCCACCCATGACTTCTTTATAATCTTTTATGTCTGGCATCCCTGCCATGGACTGGCTGGAATTCCACATAGATTTTAACCCCACCCTATAGGGTCTATTCACATGTACAGTATCCTTCTCATATTTGATGCGCAGTATATGATGCACAGGATTTTATGCTGCAGAAAAGTGTTATAGGGATCAGAAGCAGACAATTTTTAAGCATACTTATTGTGGGAGATTTATCAAAACCAGTGTAGAGGAAGAGTGGTGCAATTGCCCATAGCAACCAATAAGATTGCTTCTTTCATTTTTCACAGGCCTCTTTAAAAATGAAAGAAGCAATCTGATTAGTTGCTATGGGCAGCAGCACCGCTCTTTCTCTACACAGGTTTTGATAAATCTCCTCTAGTATTAAATTGTAAGGTAGTAAAATCAAACAAAATCTATATAAACTGGGTATCATTTTAATCACATGGACCTACAGAATAAAGAAACCGTATTCATTTAGCCATAAAGTGATATGCAGAGAAAATTTTTCTTAGCCGTAGATTTTGTGGAAAAAAGCGATGTCAGTACAATACAGTACAATACAGACCACATATAGGTCTGTAGATGGAAAATTGCAAGAGTTATAGATTTTAAAAGGCAAGAAGTAAAAATTGAAACGTAAAGACAAAAAATTGTTTCATCATAAAGGGATTAATAAAAACACTGGTTAAACTAGTCTAAAGCCTGTTTTAGTTTACATTCTTTTTTTTGTTATAGATGCTGGAGGTCCTCTTCATCTTGGAGAAATAGAGGTGGGTTGTTTTAAAAACATAATAAACTATAGATTGCTTAGAGTTAGAAACGTACATAGTTACTGTCTTGAGAAAAAAACATTTCACATGTCATAGAGACATGTAAAAAGTTTTGTTTGGTCAGGGTTGTTTTATGACTAAAATGAGCAGTAAGAAGCAGAGAATAAGTGTACAGCTTCTCATTGCTCGTTCTATGGATTGGTGGGAGTCTTAGCATCCAGACCTTGATCGATCAAACTTTTCACGTATCTTTAAAATTTTAGACATTGTCCGAATATAGCCATAATAAAATGCATCACTCATAAAAAGAAACAAAACTAAATATGCTGAAAAAAGCCCAGCATAAAGGTAGTTGCAGGGGCGGATCCAGAGTCTAGTCTCAGGAGGGGAACTATCAGAGTATTGTGCGGTGGTCGACACGCCCCCCCATAGACTTGCATTGAGAGGGCCTGGTGTGATTTCACAAGGGGCGTGGCTGTGACGTCACAACCCCCACAGCCCACACCCAAAGTTCGGAACAGAATGTTCCAAACAATGGGGCAGTGGAGTACCCCTTTAAGTACGCAGCATAGTTCCCCCCACATTAGGTTGTCAGCACAGTTCCCTCCACATTAGGTTGTCAGCACAGTTCCCCCCACATTAGGTTGTCAGAACAGTTCCCCCCACATTAGGTTGTCAGAACAGTTCCCCCCACATTAGGTTGTCAGCATAGTTCCCCCCACATTAGGTTGGCAGCATACTTCTATCCACATTAGGTTGGCAGCATATTTCCCCTACATTAAGTTGGCAGCATAGTTCCCCCCACATTAAGTTGGCAGCATAGTTCCCCCTACATTAGGTGGGCAGCATAGTTTCCCCCACATTAGGTTGGCCGTATAGTTCCCCCCACATTAGGTTGGCAGTATAGTCCCCCCCCCCCTACATTAGGTTGGCAGAATGGTTCCCCCACATTAGGTTGGCAGTATAGTTCCCCTCACATTAAGTTGGCAGTATAGTTCCCCCCACATTAGGTTGTCAGCATAGTTCCCCCCACATTAGGTTGGCAGTATAGTTCCCCCCACATTAGGTTGGCAGTATAGTTCCCCCCGCATTAGGTTGGCAGTATTGTCGTCCCCCCCCCCCCACACAATAGTTTGGCAGTATAGCTCCCACCAAATTAGATTGGCAGTATAGTTCCCCCACATTAGGTTGGCAGTATAGTTCCCCCACATTAGGCTGGCAGTTTAGTTCCCTCCACATTAAGCTGGCAGTATAGTTCTCCCCACATTAGGTTGGCAGTATAGTCCTCCCCCCCCCCCCACCACCACCACCACATTAGACTGGCAATATAGTTCCCCCACATTAGGCTAGAAGTATAGTTCCCTCCACATTAGGCTGGCAGTATAGTTCCCCCCACAATTGGTTGGCAGTATAGTCCCCCCCCCCCCCCACATTAGGCTGGCAGTATAGTTCCCCCCACATTAGGTATACACTATAGTTCCCCCACAGACATACAGCCTTCAGGCATATACAATGTATGGCTTGAGGCTGTATGCCTGTGTACTGCCCCACTTCAGTGCTCCGACCACCGCTCCTCCGGTCAGGGGTCATGATCTACTTCTATGGCCTATAGGCCATAACAGTAGGTCCCAGGGCCAGAGGACAGGTTGTCAGAGCACCAAAGATGACGTGCTGCTGGTAACTTACCATACAAGCATCCTCCTCCTAGCTGCTCTGCTCTTTTTCTATGGGCGCACGCACGGGACGTGAGTGACGTCCCTGTGTGCGCTAGCTTCCGGCGGCCCCTGCCTTTTTAAAGTTAATGTGGGGCCGCAGAAAGGTAACCGGAACATCCAGGATGTCCCGAATGTGATGGGGGAAATTGCCCCTTCGCCCCCCCCCCCCCCCCTGAATTCACCACTGGGTAGTTGTACAAGTGCTTTTGAAAGCAATTTATTTAAAAGCTAGATGTGTTGTCATAGTGAAATGAAGAAATCTCTGGGTTCACACACAGTAATTTGGTCAGTATTTTTAGACAAAACAAGGAGTGGAACTGACACACAGAAAAACTGTAATAGAAAGCAATGCAGCGTTTTCTGTGTTTTGAACCCAATCCTGGTTTTGTATATAATATTGACCAAAAAACAATGTGCAATTCTTTCAGGGCATGGTATTTTATTTTTTTTTACCTCTCACAGTTTTGGTGTGGATTTCATACCGTTTTATCCTCACTGAATAAAGCATTGAAACCCACATGTTCTGTATATGCTCTACCTGTATGCAGTTTTTCATAGAAGAAGCTCTAGGAAGAATTTCCAAGAAACTGCACTCAACATGATTTTTTTTTTTTTTTTTTTATAAACGTGCCTCACCCTCCTACTAGAAACTGGATGAAGGGGCAAATTGCCCACAGTGTTCTATGTATCACAACTTGCTACTTGAATATTTGTGATTCATGTTTGTTGCGGTACAGTATGTACCCAGTGTAAGAAAGAAGTGATATAGTTATTAGTGGAAGTTAGTTATGACGTAGGATATCTCATGTTCTTTGTAGAAGTATTGGTGCTTCATGGTAAAGGCAAGATAGTTTCTTATCTGTCTATGCAGACTTGAGAAAAGTTGCTGGTGGGTGTTATCTCTGCCAGCTAGGCATGTACCAGCTCTGAAGGATATGAGATTTTCTGTTTAGCACATGAGTTTGGAATCAGCTTTGTGCTGAGTATTTGTTTTACAAATTAGGCCTTACTTCTCTGAATTAATAAATGTTTAAGGTTTGTTTATATTTTTTGCAAAAAATTATACATTTTCTGTGTTTCTTTAGTACAAGTTGTATAGTTCAACTGTGAGGTGGTTGTGTAGAATGGAAAAAAAATCAGTACATACTCAACCTCACATTACAGATTAAACAAAACATAATATAGAAAAATGTAAAAACTAGATCTTAATTGTCCATCATGTATTTATATTTTTCTAATAATAATAATAATAATTCTATTGATAAACATAAATCATCATCAGGTGAATAGCGTATTTCTAGTAAATAACTTTCTAAGGGGGTACTCCAGGGAACTGAAACTTATCCTCTATCCGCAGGAGTCTGACTGGACGGACCCTCTGTGATCTCCTGTATGGGATCCCGCTACTTACCAATCCCTGGAAAAATATGCATTTGCTACGGAGATCAACAGATTTAGGCTAGGCTTCCACACAGGTTTTTTCTGGCATTTTTTGGGAAAACTACCACTGCAGTTTTTGAGACATAGTCAGAAACATATTCAAAAGAAATGGGAAAATAAAGGAAGAACTTATACTTCTTCCTGTTGGATCCAGTTCTGACTTTGGCTCAAAAATTGCAGTGGCAGTTTAAAAAAAAAAAAAAAAAAACGTCAGAAAAAAACCTGTGTGGCAATCTTGTCGACAAAATTAGGGCCTGCAATAAGATCTGTTTTTTGTTTTGTTTTTCCTACAGGATATTAATGGACAAGCATGTATTGTTTGTCCATGGCACAAATATAAAATAGTTTTGGAAAATGGTGAAGGCCTGTACCAAGGGGTTGACCCTAAAGATCCAAAACGATCAAAGAAGTGGTTCTCCAAAGGAAGGAAACAAAGGACTCACAAAGTGACTGTGAAAGATGGGAATGTTTATGTAATGCTGTCAGATCCGAATATGAAATGTGATTCTGATTTCTTTGCAAAAGAAAAGTTCAATGACGAAGTGTGTCCTGATCCTGTTTAAACCTATGCTTGCTAACTAAAAACTCTATTGAACTCTATTTTACTCTACGATCGGCAACCAATAACTCATGCTCAGGGCTGCCATAAATCAGAGATGAATCACATCCACATCAAATTTAAGTACAGTAAATACAGAACAAGGCTATGACCAGCTGATCCAGAAAGCACAATGGGGGGAATTAATCGTTCTTTTTACCCTTTTCTTCAGGTTGTTCTCTGGCGCATCTGTTTGTCACATTGTCATTTTTGCAACGTTTGGTTGCGCCAAACCGTTTATGTGCTTTTAAAGGGGAAGCTGTGCTGGATGACATTCCACGTTACTATTTGCAGTGGTAATGAATTCAATAATTGCGACAATATGGGGCGTGTCTCTATGTCGTTTGTCGCAAATCTATACCATCTCTATCTTGGTGTAGAAAAGTCACTCAAATAGGTATATATAGACCCACTCTACTTATGTAAGCCATAGAGGTTTTGTTATATTTTATATGACTGACAAAAAAAATTGGAACATTCTATCTGATGCTGTGTTGCAGAGCAATTTTTTTCTATTAGCATTTCATGGTCTAGATACATAACACAGCGCAAAGCAGCGGGACTCCATGCACCTAAGTAGAGGCTCTGTACACATTGCTCTACAGATATTGGGATGGTTGGTTTGCTGTTAACTGCAGTCTGAATCTGGATTTGGTATATGCAATATGACTGGTTGCTGTTGTCTGTTATAATAAAGTCCCACAATTCACAATATAAAACGATTTCTTACAATGACACATAGTGTGAGTGTTTTTTTTTCTAATTAAAGATATACAATTCAACCATGAGCCAAATGGTCAGGTTAACCTTTACTAGATTGGGTGCGTACTTTAGGTTTTCACTATTGTCTTTTGCAAAACACTTTTTTTTATTTTAATAAACTTTTAATCAAACTTATTGTGGGAAATAAAGTTTTCTGAGTTATGGCCTATATATACAATATTTTCAACTTGCAATGGTCTCAGAGCCAATTAATATTGAAAATTGAGGGACCACTGCATTGGAGTAAAAACCCCAGTCATATGGTTCTACAAATTGTAATTGTTTGTAATATAGGTAGAAGAGTCACAACTTTGTTTAAACATGGGAATCTATTCTTTCTTGTTTTAATGATTTAAAAGGTATTCAGGTATCAGAAAATTGCATTTAAATACATAGTTGGATACAACTATTAGAGATGAGTGAATCGAAGCTGAGGTCCGAATTCGTTACGAATTTCATGAAAATTTCGATTCACAACGTATGTGAATATGGCTGTTATTCTATTGTGCTAATCGCTTCATTAAACTCCATTTAGTGCGGTCCAGGCTCCAGGACATCTAAAATGGCAAATCCACATGTCAGGACATGGGGCAAGGAACCATGGGAAGCCGGGAAGGCAAGGCAGGAAGGCGGGTGGGCAGGATGACCCTGAATCACATGCAGGATGCAGCCTATCAGCCCCTGTGTTGTCACAGCCCTATATCTTCGGCAGCCATATTCCGGCTCGTCATTTCATTCATTACACTGCAGTGAGATAGGACGGACATTGC
The DNA here is from genome assembly GCF_029499605.1 of Hyla sarda. Lineage (NCBI taxonomy): Eukaryota > Metazoa > Chordata > Amphibia > Anura > Hylidae > Hyla > Hyla sarda. The sequence continues at coordinate 511,873,298 of NC_079189.1, read as the reverse complement.
TGTGTGTGTGTTACACAGAAAAGCTTTTTTCAGCAGCGTTTCACCTTCTAGTCACCTCATCCTTCTGTTGGACACAGAGCACAGCATTTTTGCACAGAAATGAAAGGAGTAGTCCGGTGGCGCTCTTTTCTTAATTTTATCCTGTCCGGGCTGCAAAAAAAAAAGAAAACAAACTTTCTCTTGCCTGCCTACGCGCCCCCGGAGCTCTGGTACAGGTGTTCAGTTGCCGTGCTGTTTGCTTCTTACTTCCTGTTAGCCCAGCACATCACACGGAGCTTCAGCCTATCACCAGCTGCAGCAATGTCCCGCCTCGGCCGGTGATAGGCTGAAGCTCTGTGTGACGTGCTGGGCTAACAGGAAGTAAGAAGCAAACAGCCCGGCGACCGAACACCTGTACCGGAGCTCCGAGGGCGCGTAAGCAGGCAAGAGAAAGTTTGTTTTCTTTTTTTTTTTTTTTGCAGCCCGGACCGGATAAAATAAGAAAAGTGCACGCTGGACTACTCCTTTAATTTTTACTGCAGCAATTAACCCCTCAGCCACTGTGAACAGCATTGTATTACAGAGAGGGGCAGAGAGATGTGTGTTGCCACAGCTGAAGAAATGTTTTTAGAGGAGGGAGAAATCATTTTTTAGGGCAAATCTGTGTCTTTGTTCCATAACAACTGGACAAATCCCCTGCAGCCCATTCCTAATAGTATTTGAGAGAGAGTCTTTTTGAAATTTTGGGTTTAGTACACAGTGACTGTGTGCTGCAGCACTGTTGTGTATTGCTGGTTTTGTGGGCAAAAAATATTTTTTTGTGTACTGTAGTGCATTTTTCTGCCCTCATAAGTGCATACCACATACCTACATTTAAATGGTAAACTATTTTGTACCTAATAATCTGTCAAGGGCCTACATACTGTGAAAGGACAGCCAAAAGTAATCACTGGCTGGTGTTTAATTCAAATAATTTTTGAAGCGTACAGTAGCACATTTTTCTGCCCTCATAAGTGCATACCACATACTTACATCTAAGTAGTGTACTATTTTGTACCTGTTAAACTCTCAAGGGCCTACATTCTGTGAAAGGCCAGGGAAAAGTAATCACCAGCTGGTGTTTTACTAAAATACGTTTTTTTTAAGCATACTGTAGCAAATTTTTCTGCCCTCATAAGTGCATACCACATACCTACATCTAAGTAGTGTACTATTTTGTAGAAGGCGTATCTGCCGAAACGGATGTTGGAGTGTGGGTGTCCCTCTGGTAATAACTTTAGGCAATCTGCTTGACTCATGCTCTGTTTATATCTTTAAGGTTATGCACTGCACTTTATACTTTAAATTCTTATAATCTTGTATGTGTCTTGACATTCCGATTGCCTCTTACTGCTACTGTCTATACTATATACATATTTTTTGTTGTATTGGTCCTTATGTAACCACCATTATTTATGTAATTTTATTGTTACTTGTGGTGCATTATAGTATACATTACCATATATAGACAGTCCTTCATTTCCCTTACCCGGGAATTGGGATTTTACCCACTATATTTTTCTTGCTGCTAGATTCCTCTTGATATTTTATTTTTGTATTTTAGTCTATCTTTTGACTTCTTGATTTCAATAAAGACTATTTTTCATTTTTTCTACATATGACTCCATTGGTTCTTCTTGTTTTGTATTTTGTACCTGTTAAACTCTCAAGGGCCTAGATACTGTGAAAGGACAACCAATAGTACACACCTGCTGCTGTTCTAGACAAATACTGTTTTAAGAGTAGTGAAGCGTATTGTACTTCCCTCATATACGCAATAAGTATGTCAGGCAGAGTAGTGCCAGGACATGCACAGAGGAGTGGCAGAGGCCTAAATTCATCAGGCACAGGGAGAGCTCGCTGCAGAGTAGGGGTGTGTGCCAGCCGGAGTCGCAGCGAGAGGTCTGAGCTCCCGGTGTCAGCTTGCAGTCGTGACGCGACCAGCAACCCAGCAGCTGTGATCAGTGGCGTACGAAGGTGGGGGCAGGGGGGTAGGGGGCGGCGGCCCGCCCCGGGTTCCACTCACAAGGTGGTTGCCAGGGGCGGACTGACCCGCCGCTGCTGCTGAGGTCCGAGACGCTCGTCCCAGATACCCAGCAGACAGCGGTACATTCTCCTGTATGCGCGATACACGCACATACAGGAGAAGGCGTCCCCTCTGTGTGAGCCGCATCTGCAGCTCACACAGAGGAGACGTGACCTCTTCCCCCACACAGCGCGCAGTACAGGCACTCATTGGCGCCTGTACTGTGCATATACTGTACCTATAGGAAAGGGGGGAGGGGGGGTGCTCTGCATATCCTAAACCTATAGGGAAGGGGGGGTAGAGGGGGGGTGCTCTGCATATACTATACCTATAGGGAAGGGGGAGAGGGGGGGTGCTCTGCATATACTGTACCTATAGGGAAGGGGGAGAGGGGGGCTCTGCATATACTGTACCTATAGGGAAGGGAGGGAGAGGGGGTGCTCTGCATATACTGTACCTATAGGGAAGGGGGGCTCTGCATATACTGTACCTATAGGGAGGGGGGGGAGAGAGGGGGTGCTCTGCATATACTGTACTTATAGGGAAGGGGGGATGGGGGGTGCTCTGCATATACTGTACCTATAGGGAGGGAGGGAGAGAGGGGGTGCTCTGCATATACTGTACTTATAGGGAAGGTGGATGGGGGGTGCTCTGCATATACTGTACCTATAGGGAAGGGGGGTGCTCTGCATATACCTATAGGGAAGGGGGGAGAGGGGGGGTGCTCTGCATATACCCATGGGAAAGGGAGGGAGAGGGGGTTGTAGCTCTGCATATACCTATGGGGAAGGGGGGTGTAGCTCTGCATATATCTATGGGGAAGAGGGGGGGTGTAGCTCTGCATATACCTATGGGGAAGGGGGGGTGTAGCTCTGCATATACCTATGGGGAAGAGGGGGGGTGTAGCTCTGCACATACCTTTGGGAAAGAGGGGGGTTGAAACTCTGTATATACCTATGGGAAAGAGGGGGGGAGTGTAACTGCATATACCTATGGGAAAGAGGGGGGGTGTATCTCTGCATATACCTATGGGAAAGAGGGGGGTGTAACTCTGCATATACCTGTGGGAAAGAGGGGGTTACCTGGCTACCTATCTACCTGCCCTTTTACTGTGCATGACAGCAAGGAGTGCATTATTACAGTTTGTGGGCCTATAGATGGAAAGATTGTGTAGAGGAGGGCACTGAATATATGCAGAGTCTGACATGTTTTTCCTGCAGATGTTAAGAGATCCACATGGCGGTCTTATCCGGACAGAGAAGAAAAGGAAAGAGGACGCCGCTGATCACAAAATATGTAATTGTGAGTCCAAAAATGTAACTGTAATCACTTATATGGTATACACATCAGGTGTTCAGCTGATATCTACCGCCATATGGTCCTGTATATAATAACTTATATTGTATACAGATTCTTTATAGTATACTGGTCTGTGTATAGTGGCTTTATTCAGTACAGTATGGCGGTATTATCCAGTTATTGAGTGGTGGTATATATTTACTCCTTGTATACCAGTATTATTGGTCATGGAAATTTACCTACATTAAAGTGTTTCTTACATATATAAATTTTTATTTATTGTGTGTGGGATTTGGGTGGTATAAGGGCGTGGCAGAAGATTGACGAGCTGCAGAGCCTAGCAGGGGCCCTTGCCTTTTTTTTGGTTCAGTTGGCATGGCCCTCATGCTGCTGCTGCCACCTCCAGGCTCTGTCATTGTGCTGCTCTATGGTCTCCTCATGCTAATGCTACCTCCTCTAGGCTCTGTCATTGTGCCACCATGTGACATGTGACTCCTTGTTAGATTTGGTGCTTTGTAACCACATGCCGGGGCCCAGGACATTAAAACTTGGGAGTGTAATCTTAACCTCTTAAGGATGTAGGGCGTACCTGTACACCCTACACCCGGTCCCAGTGATTAAAATGGGGTCACGCCGTGACCCCGCATCACACCGGGTCAGTCCTGGCTGCTAGTCATACCTGGGACCCTGGGCTAACAGCACGCGGCATCGATCGTTTGCCACGTGCTGTTAACCCTTCAGACGCGGCGATCAAAGTTGACCGCCGCGTCTGAAAGTGAAAGTAAACGCTTCTCGGCAGATCGGGACATGGCGATAAAATTGCGATGTCCCGATCATCTGGGATGCAAGCGGAGGTCCCATTACCTGTCTCCATGGCATCCGATCGGGATTTGATTGCTCCAAGCCTGAGCTACAGGCTTGAGAAATTGAGCCCCTATCTCACTGATCCGTGCAAAGCTATGGCTTTGCAGGGATCAGCATAAGCGATCAGCGTGTGCAGTGCTATAGGTCCCTATGGGAGCTATAGCACTGCAAAAAAAAAAGTGAAAAATGTTAAAGGGGTTCTCCACTGCTTTAACCTTCTTTGGCCAGTTAGTTAGTACTGTGGCTATATGTCATTAACGCTTTCTTTCCTGTTGCTAACGCTACTATATGTGTTTTTTTTAAATCTATTTTAACAGACCCGGAAGCTGGTTAATTCCTTAGTTTGCTGGCTTGCCTCGACCACTTTTTTTTTTCTCCCACCACCATCTTGCCATCGATACGTCACCCTGCAGGGTGTTGTGTGGGAGGCCGGCCTGCCCCTCGCTTAGTTCATGCCCGCCTCCCGCGCTAATGAATATTCTGCCGTCATAAGCGCGCACCTCCTTACTTTCAGCTTCTTCTAGCTGAATGCTGATTGGGCTGCTTGCGGCGAATCGGCTCCGGTGATTTGCGCATGCGCAGTTCGTTCTCGATCGTGAGGGTCATCTGCGCATGTGCCATTGTGATGTCAGCCTCGGGCTTGATGCGCTGGGGGATTGTTAACACTAACCTTGCCAGAGGGGAGTGCCTGAGCGCTGGACAGCTCTCGAAGGTTTGCTATGGGCTCTCTGGCAGATGTTCGCGCCGCATGTGATCCTAATTTTTCAGATCTGTTTTACTGCAGGTGTTTTAGGGATTGGACTATTTAAATAGGATATTTCAAAATCTGCCAAAAAACCACCACAAACATACCAAAAATACCAGGAACAAATTGACTTGCCAAAACACTATAGACAAGGGAAAAATGCAGCATACACACTGACACCTTGCCCAGAGAAAAGAGGTTTATTGCAGCACATGTTCCCCTTAAATAGTCCAATCCCTAAAACACCTGCAGTAAAACAGATATGAAAAATTAGGATCACATGCAGCGCGAACATCTGCCAGAGAGCCCATAGCAAACCTTCGGGAGCTGTCCAGCACTCAGGGACTCCCCTCTAGCAAGGTTAGTGTTAACAATCCCCCAGCGCGTCAGGCCCGAGGCTGACATCACAATGGCACATGCGCAGATGACCCTCACGATCGAGGACGAACTGCGCATGCGCCAATCACCGGAACCGATTGGCCGCAAGCAGCCCAATCAGCATTCAGCTTAGAGAAGCTGAAAGTAAGGAGGTGCGCGCTTATGACGACAGAATATTCATTAGCGGGGGAGGCGGGCACGAACGGAGCGAGGGGCAGGCCGGCCTCCCACACAACACCCTGCAGGGTGATAAAACCGATGGCAAGATGGCGGGGAAAAAAATGGAGAAAAAAAAAAAAAGAGGTCGAGGCAAGCCAGCAAACTAAGGAATTAACCAGCTTCTGGGTCTGTTAAAAAAGGTTAAAAAAAAAACACATATAGTAGCGTTAGCAACAGGAAAGAAAGCGTTAATGACATATAGCCACAGTACTAACTAACTGGCCAAAGAAGGTTAAAGCAGTGGAGAACCCCTTTACCAAAGGTCACTTAACCCCTTTCCTAATAAAAGTTTGAATCACCCCCCTTTTCCCATAAAAAAAAACTGTGTAAATAAAAATAAACATATGTGGTATCACCGCGTGCGGAAATGTCCAAACTATAAAAATATATCATTAATTAAATTGCACGGTCAATGGCATACGCGCAAAAAAATTCCAAAGTCCAAGATAGCGTATTTTTGGTCACTTTTTATATCATGAAAAAATGAATAGAAAGCGATCAAAAAGTCCGATCAATACGAAAATGGTACCGATGAAAACTTCACAACGCGGCGCAAGAAATGAGTCCTGAATGCAGAAAAAAAAGTTATAGGGGTTAGAAGATGAGAATTTTTAACATATACATTTTCCTGCATGTAGTTATGATTTTTTTCCGAAGTACGACAATATCCAACCTATATAAGTAGGGTATCATTTTAAGTGTATGGACCTACAGAATAAAGATAATGTGTACCAAAAAATGCACTGCGTAGAAACGGAAGCCCCCAAAAATTACAAAATTATATTTTATTTTTCAATTTTGTCGCACAATGAATTTATGTGCAAAATTGAAAGCGTTATGATTTTTAGAAGGTGATGAGGAAAAAATTGAAAATGCAAAAACAGAAAAACCCTGTGTCCTTAAGGGGTTAAATTTCAATTTTAAAATCTTCAATTTTAAAATTAATCTTTTAATCTTAGGGATTGTGAAGCCCTATTGTCTACTCATGCTGCCGCCAGCTCTAGGCTGTGCCATTCAGCCACTATATGGTTTACTGATGCAGCTGGGCCTAGGACATTACCTAAAAATATTTTATGGTAACACTAGCTACCATAAATCTTCAATTTCAATTTTAAAATGCATCTTTTAATCTTAAATGGGTACTCCACTGGAAAAAAATCAAGTGGTGCCAGAAAGTTAAACAGATTTGTAAATTACTTCTATTAAAAAAATCTTAATCCTTCCAGTACATATCAGCTGCTGTATGAGCCACAGGAAGTTCTTTTCTTTTTGAATTTCCTTTCTGACTGACCACAGTGCCTTGAGTTTGTGGCAACATGAGGAGACCATATAGTGTCTGAATGGCACAGCCTGGAGGTGGCGGCAGCATGAGTGGACAATAGGGCTTCACAATCCTTAAAGGGGTACTCCACTGGAAAAAGTAAATTCAAATTAAATTAAATAAAAAATTACAATAAAAAATCTAAACATCTAAAAATCATTTATGCCTTATGGTCTCCCTGCTGCCACATTTAGACGCTCTGTGCCAGTGATTCTAATAGTGATGCCTGTAATCTGCATGTCATGCTGAATAACAGTATTATTTCACTAACACAGCACACTCCCTATGTGTGTTAGAACAAAGCAAACTGTTCTACACCCCTATTGAGACTCTCTGTAGGCCAGAAATAGACGTTTTTAATACTGATTCGCCATGAATAAATTTGACCCGAAACAAATTTTTTCGGAAAACTCTGCAAATTGGCCGAATCCAATTTTTCAAAAGTTCGCTCATCTCTAACAACTATCACCCCAACACATATAACTTACCAATATAGTGTCTCAAATTGTACTAGCATGGAGACCCCCACTGATCAGCACAAAGGGGCATGAACATCAGGGGCATGAGCCCCACATCATATGTTTTGTCCCCCATAACCAAAACAAATGGAAGACAACAGAGCTATAAAATAAATAAACAACCTTTACAATATGACCGGCTTAGGTAAACATTTACAGAACTCCCCTGGATATAACGTTATCATAAAACCTGTAGAAATAAATAGTTCAGCCCTGCCCCAAATAATTTTTATGCACTTAATAAAATATACAAGGGCCAAATAATCTCTCCACATACATACTACACATACTAGTATAACCAATAATATCACTGTACAACACCCATATAGGGGTCTGGTTGGGTATAATAATGCTCCACCCCAGATACCTTGTACTAGTGATTCCCTGAGTGACCTGCTCATTGTTTACACAGATACAATCTCAATTCCTTGTAATATTAATAAACTATTTATAGAAAAAAAAAAAGTCTTAAGATGGCCATACATTTTCAATAACTGTCCGACCCTACTCTTTACACATTATCTGTCGGTGGAAAGTCAGGAGTACAATGAGTTATACACTTATTTAGCAGGATTGACCGACTTTAATCTAAGGTATATGGACACTATTACTGGGCCATGTATAGGTTGCATACATTTTTTGTTGCTTGTTTGCCATTGGAAAAAGTTTACAAAATAACGTACAAAAAAAAGTAAAAAAATATTTTCAGTGTACAATTCAGCATAGAATTGTACACTGAAAATATTTTTTTTTTTACTTTTTTGTTAAAAACCATTTACATTGTGCAAGTAGTTATAGAGAATGGATAAACTATGCTTTCAATTGGCTTATTAACATGAAAGCTTTGAGTTAAAAAAAAGAAAATATGCATTGTGACTTCTAGCTGTGGTGCTCTGTGTACTCCTGTGGGGGCTGCTGCTGATGACAGAAATGTTCATTCCTTTCTTGTTGTTACTTTTTTGCTACTGTTATTACTTGTTCTTTTTACAGGTCACTTCTGCAGTATTAGCAAGCAACCTGTGGAGTAAAATAAACTGTTCTTAATGCTATGAACTTTTTTAGGTTAATATATTTTTTCTTATGTTTGCTGTACATTTTACTTAGTAACAGACGTTCCAACAGACATTAAACTGTGTAGTATTATGAATTATATGTTTAGAGACTTAAGACTACTGCTTAATCAGCTGCTGTATACTACAGAGGAAGTGGAGTTGTTCTTTTCTGTCTGACCACTGTGCTCTCTGCTGACACCTCTGTCAATGTCAGGAACTGTCCAGAGCAGGAGCAGTTCCTGACATGGAGAGAGGTGTCAGCAGAGAGCAATGTGGTCAGACAGAAAAGAATAACTTAACTTCCTGTGGAGCATACAGCAGTTGATAAGTACTGGAAGGATTAGGATTTTTAAATAGAATTAATGTACAGATCTGTATAACTTTCTGGCACCAGTGGATTAAAAAAAAATCATTTCCACCGGAGTACCCCTTTAACTCACCTTCCTCCCTCAGTTCCCCCGTTGCACTGCTACAGCTGTTCTTTCTTCTGGTCTGGTCTTCTTCCTTCTGCCACGTGCACGGATCTTTGTGTTTCTTGCAATACAAGTGAGGAGGAGTGGCAACCCTCCATAGCCATGCACCCCTTCCTGTTCACAGGAGTTTTTTTGACCCCAAAGCGTCCAGCGTTGGATATATACGGCGCGGCTGTGAGGCAGGTCTATGAAGCGAGTTCAGGAGCTGAGCTCGCTTCATATCTGTTTGGTCCAGGCTGCTATCAGCAGCCAGGATTTGCAGCTAATGCCGGACAGGGTGATCAGGATGATGCCTGGCATTAACCCTTCAGACGCATCGATCAAAGTTTATTGCAGTGTCTAAAATGCTGAAAATACACTTCCGGGAGCTTAGCAGAGCTGATTGGGATCATCGTGGGGAAATAGCAATGTCACGATCAGTTGAGAGGACGGCGGGAGGGCCCTTACCTGCCTCCTTGCCGGCCGATCGATTTTTCAATGCTCCAATCAGCCTCAGCAGGCTGGAGTAATGAAGTACAGATAACTCTGATCAATACTATGCTATGGCATAGCATTGAACAGTGTATGCAATCTAATAATTTTCCCCTATGGGGACAAAAAAGTTAATAAATGGGAGTTAATCCCTTCCCTAAATAAAGTTTCAATCACTCCCCTTTTCCCATAAAAAAATATAAACATGTCAACAAAATAAACATAAACATATGTGCTATCGCCACAAGTATAAATGTCCGAACTATAAAATATAACATTAATTAAAGCACACGGACAACGGCGCGTATACGTAAAAAAATACCAAAGTCCAAAATTGCATATTTTTGGTCACTTTGTATACCCTAAAAAATTTATAAAAAGCGATCAAAAAGTCCCATCAAAAAAAAAATGGTACCAATAAAAACTACAGATCATGAGACCTCCAACATCCCTGTATACAGAAAAATGAAAAAATTATAGGGGTCAGAAGAGGACTTTTTAAACATGCTAACTTTCCAACAAAAAGTTATAATTTTTTTTAAAGAAGTAAAACAAAATAAAAACAAAATTAAAATAAAACAAAATTCGGGTATCACTGTAAGCGTATAGAATAAAGATAAGATAATTTTTACCGAAAATTGCTTTGCGCAGAATCAGAAGCCCCCAAAACTTACAAAATGGAGGGGTTTTTTTTTTCAATTTTGCCCCACAAATACATATTTTTTTGTTTTGCCGTAGATTTTCGGGTGAAATGATTGATGTAATTACAAAGTACAATTGGTGGCGCAAAAAACAAGCTTTCATATGGGTCTGTAAGTGGAAAATTGAAAGTGGTATGATTTTTAGGAGGTGAGGTGGAAAAAACGAAAGTACAAAACTGAACCGTAGCTTTGAAATTTAAAGGGCCAGTGCGCCCATAATTAGTGTATTCACCTGTCACCATATTATACGTTTTTTGCACCTCCCACACCCCCCTGCCAGATCTTAAGTGCTCATTGCCTAAGAGAAAGCGTTCCCATTGCCTGTTTTGCCTACCCGTGTTTCCAGACCTTCCTGCTACGTTTCTTGACTCCGAACCTCTGCCGCCTGCCTAGACCTTCTGCTACATTGACTACGCCTCTGCCTCATCCTCTGGTACCCCGCTTTACTCAGTTAACTGTGTGGTTGAGCTGTGTTGGGGGTAGCGACCTGGGTGTCGCCTGCCGCAGCAAATCCATCCTGCTTTGCGGCGGGCTCTGGTGAAGACCAGCGGCACCTTAGACTCCGCTCCCCGATACGGTCCGAGTCATCAGCCACACAGGTAAAAGATCCACATCCAGTTTCTCGACAGCCCACATTCAGTTGCGTGACAAAAACAGGACTAATTTCTTTCAAAGACTGCTCACTGTCTGTCTCCTCTTTGGGTGTGGTATTACAACATGGTTCCATTCACTTCAATGGAACTGAGCTGCAGACCACACCAATCTGGGGACAGACAGGGTGCAGTCTTTGAACAAAATTATCTCTGTTTTTAAATTCCTGGATAACCCCTTTAAATTGATAGTGGATCCTGCGTATAACCCAGTCAGAGGCCATATGCCCAGCAGAGGTAAGTAGAGTGAACGTGTTAGGATCCCATCCGAAGTGAGGCCACCTCCACGTGGTGAATGGGGACACATTTTAATCAAAAAGTGCACTGAGTCTCCATTTTTTGACCAAGAGTGCTGCTGCAACCTTTTATTTGTATACTAAATTAAAATAGATATATTATTATAGTATATATATACACACACACACAGTTTAAACATACCCCAGGAACGAAGCCAAAAATGAAGCTTTTGTGGCATCTTTTGGTACCTTTTTTAAACCTAAGCCAGATGTTTAATTAAATGTAATTGGAAATATAAGGTTTCATTCATACTACCGAATCTCCGTCCGGCACAAAATATTTTGGCGATAGGATGGTGTAGAGATGCAGCGCCACCATTGACAGCAAAGCAGTGCACATAGAATTCATGATCACAGTTCATGTTCACAATTGAATAAAACCGCAGAACAGGCCTTTCAATTAAATTAACCCCTTAAGGACGCAGGACGTAAATGTACGTCCTGGTGCGGTGGTACTTAACGCACCAGGACGTACATTTACGTCCTGTGCATAACCGCGGGCATCGGAGCGATGCCCGTGTCATGCGCAGCTGATCCCGGCTGCTGTTCACAGCCAGGGACCCGCCGGCAATGGCCGACACCCGCGATCTCGCGGGCGTCCGCCATTAACCCCTCAGGTGCCGGGATCAATACAGATCCCGGCATATGCGGCATATGCGGCAGTGCGCGATTTGAATGAATGATCGGATCGCCCTCAGCGCTTCTGCGGGGATCCGATTATTCAGAACGGCGCACGGAGGTCCCCTCACCTTCCTCCGTCCGGCTCCCGGCGTCTCCTGCTCTGGTCTGTGATCGAGCAGACCAGAGCAGAAGATGACCGATAACACTGATCTGTTCTATGTCCTATACATAGAACAGATCAGTATTAGCAATCATGGTATTGCTATGAATAGTCCCCTATGGGGACTATTCAAGTGTAAAAAAAATGTAAAAAAATGTAAAAGTAAAAAAAAAGTGAAAAATCCCCTCCCCCAATAAAAAAAGTAAAACGTCCGCTTTTTCCTATTTTACCCCCAAAAAGCGTAAAAAAAAAATTTTTTTATAGACATATTTAGTATCGCCGCGTGCATAAATGTCCGAACTATTAAAATAAAATATTAATGATCCCATACGGTGAACGGCGTGAACGAAAAAAAAAAGTCCAAAATTCCTACTTTTTTAATACATTTTATTAAAAAAAATTATAAAAAATGTATTAAAAGTTTTTTATATGCAAATGTGGTATCAAAAAAAAGTAAAGATCATGGTGCAAAAAATGAGCCTCCATACCGCCGCTTATACGGAAAAATAAAAAAGTTAGAGGTCATCAAAATAAAGGGATTATAAACGTACTAATCTGGTTAAAAAGTTTGTGATTTTTTTTAAGCGCAACAATAACATAAAAGTACGTAATAATGGGTATCATTTTAATCGTATTGACCCTCAGAATAAAGAACACATGTCATTTTTACCATAAATTGTACGGTGTGAAAACGAAACCTTCCAAAATTAGCAAAATTGCGTTTTTCGTTTTCATTTCCCCACAAAAATAGTGTTTTTTGTTTGCGCCATACATTTTATGATATAATAAGTGATGTCATTACAAAGGATAACTGGTCGCGCAAAAAACAAGCCCTCATACTAGTCTGTGGATGAAAATATAAAAGAGTTATGATTTTTAGAAGGCGAGGAGGAAAAAATGAAAACGTAAAAATTTAATTGTCTGAGTCCTTAAGGGTTAAGGACCCAGCCCTTTTTCACCTTAAGGACTGAGCACTTTTTCGCAATTCTGACCACTGTCACTTTACGTATTAATAACGCGGAAACTCTTTTACCGAATATTCTGATTCTGAGATTATTTTTTCATGATATATTCTACTTTATTTTGGAGGTAAAATTTCGGCGTTACTTGCATCCTTTTTTGGTGAAAAATACCATAATTTCACGAAAATTTTGAAAATTTAGAATTTTTCTAACTTTGAAGCTCTCTAATTGTAAGGAAAATGGATATTCCAAATAAATTTTTTTTTCTTCACAAACACAATATGTCCTCTTTATGTTGGCATAATTAAATGGACATATTTTTCCTTTTTGAAAAAAAGGCCTTCAAAGTAGAGCAGCAATTTTCAAAAATTTCATGAAAATTGCTAAATCTGAAGGGACAGATGTTACAGAACTACAAATCCCAGCATGCCTGGGCAGTCGAGGCATGCTGAGAGTTGTAGTTTGGCAACATCTGGAGGGCTACCATTTGGGCACCACTGGAACAGTGGTCTCCAAACTGTGACCCTCCAGATGTTGCAAAACTACAACTCCCAGCATGCCCAGACAGCCTTTGGCTGTCTGGGCATGCTGGGAGTTGCAGTTTGGCCTTCCTAGTGGTTGCCACAGTAAAGATCGTTTTACTTTCACTTTCAATCCCCCCCCCACGACGATTCCCTACCTGATCCAGTCTCCAGCAGGCTCCAGCGAAGATCCCAGGTCCCCAGGCATCTTATCCTACAGGTACGGCATCCATCTTCTTCCCAGATCCCCTCGACATCCAGGGGCGGGCAGAACGGGGGTTGCCATGGCAACCCCCTGTCCTGCGCCTCCATTGGTCAGAACTCCATTTTGCTAATGGCAGGGGATAGGAGGAGATCGCAGCTCTGCGACCTCACTCCTATCCCTTAGGCTGATCGGGGCTGTTGCTGACAACTCCGATCAGCCCTATTTTCCGGGTGATCGGGTCACCAGAGACCCGATCAGCCCGGAATTGGAGAAAATCGCATGTCTGAATTGACATGCGATTTTCTCCGATCACCGACATGGGGGGGTCTCAGGACCCCACGGGCAATGTGCCGGGGTGCCTGCTGAATGATTTCAGCAGGCATCCGGCTCCGGTCCCCAACCGGCTAGTGGTGGGGACCAGATTTCCCATGGGCATATGGATACGCCCTGTGTCCTTAAGGACTCGGAATGCAGGGCGTATCCATACGCCCTGTGTCCTGAAGAGGTTAAACCCCAGTGCAGAACCCTAACTTAATATACAATCCTGACCAAACCTCCTAATTTCACACCCCAGACCAAACATGATTTTCTCCAATATTTGCAACTTTGTACAGCAGAAACCTGTCCTGAAAAAAAGAGTCACAGATGCAGTTTTTGGGGCATTTTTTTTTTTATAGTGAGTTTTAGTCTCAGCATTTTTTGTTGTTGTTTTTTTTCCCTGCATAATTCAAGGAATTCTATTGAATAATTAGGGGGAAAACACCAGATGTTTAACCCAAATTGTATTTCCATAGAAGTCTATGGGAAAATAAAAATAAAAACACTAAGATTCCCGGAAAAAACGCCATAATCTCAGCATGCTGTGATTTTAAAAAACTGCCACTTTGCCATTTTTCCACTCTTCGTTTGTGTTTTTTGGCTAAGAAAAAAAAAAAACAGCAAGCGAGTTTGGTTTTTCACTCCAGCTAACATTTGACTGTGGCATTTTTACCCCAAGAAATGCTGCGTGATGAATTTGCCTTTTTTTTTTTCCCCATTAAAATAAAAAAAAAAACTAGTAGAAATATAGGTTAATGAAGATTTTTTGGGAACTGTCATGCAGTTTTGATTATGTTTAAAGGGAATATATGTACTAGATTTTTCCTGATTACAGGCAGATGGTGAAAGGTGTTCTTTTTTTTTTCCTAATCAGTTTCTATTTTCTGTAATTATTTGTACATTATTATGGTGGCTGCTGTCTTGCCTGATATTTTTTTAAATCTATTCGCTTTACAGCAGGACCCATGGACATAGACATCAATAGACAGGACCTGTCCCATTCAGATAAATTGAAGACATTACTAAGCAATCTCTGTGAACTTTTCAGAGGTCATTTTATAGGGAGGGGAATATTGATATCTGCTGTGAATGGTGGTGGATTCAGGTTTTTTTTCCTACTGGTGTCACCTTGGCTTTTCCCATAGAAGTCTAAATGCCACTGGCGCTTTTCCGCCCTCATTTTTATAATAGAATCACATGACTTGTCATAAAAAAAAAACACATGGGGAAAAAAACGCCAAAGACAAAAACCCACTATTTTTTTTTTAAACGCCACACAATCTGCATCTTATGAGTGCATACTAACAGTATTTGAGTTGTGGTGCTGCAGTCCACACAAAAATCCCCCAAGCCTACAACCACCCATCCCCCATGGTGTTTCACCACACACTGGTTTTCTTAAGAGCAACAAACCATATTGTTCTGGAAAAAGCCACTGGGCCTCATTTACTATTGCAAACCCGTGCCAGATTTTGCACCAGAATTTGCGCCAGAATTGAAAAAACCCCGACTAACTCTCCATTTTGCTGAGAAAACCAGAAAAAGGGGCATTGCCGCTGGGGAAAGGAGGTGTGGTCACCAAAAAGGGGCGTGTTCCTGACATTTTCACAAAAACCCAACATATTTACTAAGGTTTCCACATAAAATGTGGTGGATTTGAACTGAGGAAAACCCTACAGATCAGAGCAGGTGTAAAAAAAAGCAAAGTGTATGGAAAGTGGAAAATGTAGGGAAACCTTAGTAAATACCGTGGAAAATAAATTGTAGGAAATTAAAACCCACAAAGAAACCTACACTCCACTCTTAGTAAATAAGGGCCACTGTGTGTGGTAAAATGTCAGAGGAGTTTATGCAATAAGTTAACCCTTCTAGGTCCAGTGAGTTGAGTGTGGACTGCAACCACACCACCCAAATACAAAGTCTTGTGTGCACACTAATATGTTGATATTGTGTGAAAATACATACTCATGAGACCTGTGGGTTCAGGTTTTTAATTTTAAAAAGGCATATCATTTAAAGTTATTTCCTATCTTTATTTTTAAAGGGTTTAAGTGACCACCTCGGTGGTCAATTGTATGTATTCTACAGATGAACGTTTTCTCAGAGTGTGAGCCATAGGACTTGCACTCTACACTATAACCAATGCAGTGTAGGGGACTTCACTCATCAGCGCCTGCATTGTGGAGGAATGAAGACGTGGCCAGGCTGTATTGTGGCAAATATTGCTGCGTAGGACATGAAGTAAGATTAGTTTAGTTTTTTGCATTTTTCATCCTGGCATCTTGGAGGGGCATGGGGTGGGCGGGGGAGAAGCTGGCCACCTACTTAATTACCTACGTACCTACTTATATACCTAGCTAGCTACTTACCTGGCTGCCTACCTACTTATTTATTTACCTACCTAACTACTTACCTTTTTACGTACCTGGCTACCTACCTACTTACCTGTCTAACTACCTATGTACCCACCTATCTACATAGCTACTTACCTAGCTTCCTGGCTACCTACCCACATAACTACCTACCTAGCTATTTATCTACCAAGCTACCTTGCTTCTTACCTACGTAGCTACATACCCACTTACCTACAAAGCTAATTACCTACCTACCAACATATTAACCTACTTGGGCGAGAGGGGGGTCGATCTAACTAAAGATGCATTTAAATACTTGCATATATACCTGCCTTTGGATAGGGGATAAGATGTATAGGGACGGAGTACCCCTTTAATTTAACTATATGGGAAAGGAGGGGTAGGGCGTTGATGCACACGTTCAGGGGGTGAGGAGGGTGAGCGGTATAGGGGGTGTCACTGATACAGCACTTCGCCAGGGGCCAAGGGGCACTGGGCACACCTTTGTCTGGACGATGCTCTGACCAATATACGTACAACATTGTGTGTATACTATTATAATGTTGAAATGGGACCCTGCTGCAATTTCCTGTACAGTGGGTGGCCGGGCATGGCATCCAAAGTGAGAAGTGACCTTGAGCTAGGCAAATTGGAACAGCATTGTTGTGGTAAGTAGGACAGAAGGTACAGCCTATTGGACAGGGACACAAAAGTGAGCTACAATTTTATTTCTGTTAGGGTACGTTCACATGAGCGGATTTTTGCAGCATATTTCGCTGTGGATCAGTTGGCGAGGGCCCGCTCTATGCTGTCTTTACATGTGCCTGCTCGTAGCGGCAATACGCTGCTATGAGCAGACACACTGCGATGTGCGAGTTGCAGTATACTTGCACATTGCGGGAGCTCTCAGCCTAGCTCAGAGCAGGGAGAGTGGCCGCGATGTGCTAGTACGCCGCGCACATCGCTGCAGGGTGTCTGCTCGTCGCGGCATATTGCAGCTACGAGCAGGCACATGTAAATACAGCATAGAGTGGGCCTTCACCAGCGGATCCGCAGCTTAACATACGCTGCAAATCCGCTCGTGTGAACGTACCCTTAGATGAGAAATAGCAAGGTGTGTTCCAAAATTGACAATGGTTTTCATTAGGAAGAGATAAGTATTCAAATGGTAGTTGTGATAGGGATGACCCTTATGTTTCTAATGACTGGTCAATATATTAATATTTAAATGCCATTGCTGCTGGAAAAATATCTGTTCCCTTACCCTTTAACCTAGATACATCAAAATGCTAAATGCAAACATTTCAACTTATCGCTTTGCCTGTAATTAAGACTAGAGCCTTGAGATGGAGACTATGGATACAAGACGTCTAAACATTGGACTTTGTGGAAAGATGCTGAAATCTTAAGCTAAGAGGACTTGCAAGATAATGACTTATGCTACGCCACGCTCAAATGATCAGAATGCAATATGCTAATTGTGATGTCATAATGCACCTTCCTTCTTTGTACAATGTAAAAACCAAATTTACTTCCTGTAATAAAGCAGAACTCTTTTGGGAGCAGCAGAGCTTCCTGCCCAGAAAGAGTGAATACCAACATATCCTATGTGGTGTATATCTTTTTGTGTCGACACTTGGCAAAGTGTATAGCAGCACAGTCAAGCACATTTGAAAGCCCCCACTCGGTCGATCCTTATCAGTTGTACTGCAATTTCTATATCATATGTGGTTAGCAAATGCAGACATCCAAAGCCAGTAGTGCAAGTGATGATGTTCATATGTAAGATCAAAGCAAAGACCATTTATTTGAGATAAGGGGAGGTATGGCAGATGCTGATAAAATGTCACACAGGAAATGAGAACCAGGTTCTGCTTAGAAGGAACTGGGTTTGGCAGGAGTGGCATCTCCAGAGAGGGGCCACAGGGGACCATGGCTCAGGCTGTGCCCCCCCGCTATTTAAATGCCCATTATTTATGGGCCGTCACCCTGGGCTGTCACCTTGCCCATGCTGTTGTGCAGTGGCAGTGAAGTGACGCAGTCTTGGATGCATTTAACTATAAGCAGGTCTCACTGACGCACTGTAATGTCTGTTTATCTGTATTGTGTATTTTCTGCTTTGGGTCCTGTTCAGACATTGTTTATGTCTGAACAGTTTCTTTGTTAATTCTCCCTGGGATGGGAAGAGTTAACCTTCTTGACTTCAGCACTGGGAGGATATATAAGATATCTTCAGGTGCTGTTCTGTTTTAGTGATTAGACCTGTACTCTGTTCATGTTGGCATGTTATTTCACTGAAATAAAGTATGTTATTTGAATAGTAATGCAGCCCTAAAACATAACCTTAACTCACAACTAAAATCAGCCAAACAGCGTGTTAAAGCAATCGTGAACACTCCACCCCAAAACAATTACAATGAAATGTCCCAGGGGTCACAAGCCACGAAAGAATGTAGTTGTAACAGTGATGAGAATGTTAGGTATGATAGTGGACCTATACAGCTAGTACCATGGTCATATGGATAAATACTTTGCTGAAGTATTAATGGTCAGGAAACCGGAATGGGGGTAAGGGTAAGTGCACTCTGGATCTATACACCTCGCCCCTCTGTCCCTGCCTTTTGAGGGACCCACCTCCTTAACAGGGTGGCCTCAGCCACAGTGCCATTCCCTGACCTATGTAAGTGAGGGAAGAAATAATAAACAGCAGGATAGAAAATAATACAGATGGGTGACTTAAAGTGCTCCACCGTCTTTGACCGCCAGGACATTCAAAGATACAAAAAAACAATAACCATGTGTGTAGTGATATAAAAACCACATTTCACTGGTACACAATCAGATACTAGAGAAAAATCTAAAATCATATTGATCCCAATAGCAGTTCTGACGCATTTCCACCATCCGGTGATGACGGATTCATCAGGGAACCAACAAAGCAACCATAGATACAAAACCTGTGAGGGTACTACAATGGTAGTAGCTGGATAAGCAAGGGTGATATTGGTCAGTCTGACCTGGCCTTATAATCAGAATATAGACAATAGAGAGTTCTAATTCAAATGAATGTAATGAAATATTATATCATTCATGGAAAACATGTCATGCAGTAAGTAGCTCACAGTGCCCTCTATATCTTGTATAAACAAGTACATGCAGGATATAAAACGAGTACATGCAAGGTATATTACATATCTTTCTTTATGATAAGAAATCCGAGAAACAATTAGGCCCTGGAATTTGAATGATATTACAGTAATATGATAATATGTAAATGCTAAATGGAGCACTGTTGGAAGGAAGAGAGCCCTTTTTTTCTGGGAATATGAGACAAAATATATGTCAAAAAAGGTGATAGCAATTACTGATAGGGTTTGGCTCCTAGCCCCTTATACAGGCTATAGAACAAATGTAATGCTCTCTAGATGTGTCCAAGCACATCCATGCCTACTATTCAGGCTTTTTTTGAATGCTTAACCTCTTAAGGACGCAGGGCGTATGGATACGCCCTGCATTCCGAGTCCTTAAGGACGCAGGGCGTATCCATACGCCCGTGGGAATTCCGGTCCCCACCGCTAGCCGATTGGGGACCGGAGCCGGATGCCTGCTGAAATCATTCAGCAGGCACCCTGGCACATCGCCCAGGGGGGGTCCTGAGACCCCCCATGTCGGCGATCGGAGAAAATCGCATGTCAATTCAGACATGCGATTTTCTCCAATTCCGGGCTGATCGGGTCTCTGGTGACCCGATCACCCGGAAAATAGGGCTGATCGGAGTTGTCAGCAACAACCCCGATCAGCCTAAAGGATTGGAGTGAGATCGCAAAGCTGCGATCTACTCCTATCCCCTGCCATTACTCAAAACGGAGTTCTGACCAATGGCAGCGCAGGACAGGGGGTTGCCATGGCAGCAGGCATCCGGCTCCGGTCCCCAATCGGCTAGCGGTGGGGACCGGAATTCCCACGGGCGTATGGATACGCCCTGCGTCCTTAAGGACTCGGAATGCAGGGCGTATCCATACGCCCTGCGTCCTTAAGAGGTTAAGCATTCAAAAAAAGCCTGAATAGTAGGCATGGATGTGCTTGGACACATCTAGAGAGCATTACATTTGTTCTATAGCCTGTATAAGGGGCTAGGAGCCAAACCCTATCAGTAATTGCTATCACCTTTTTTGACATATATTTTGTCTCATATTCCCAGAAAAAAAGGGCTCTCTTCCTTCCAACAGTGCTCCATTTAGCATTTACATATTATCATATTACTGTAATATCATTCAAATTCCAGGGCCTAATTGTTTCTCGGATTTCTTATCATAAAGAAAGATATGTAATATACCTTGCATGTACTCGTCCCTGGATGTCGAGGGGCTCTGGGAAGAAGATGGAGGCCGTACCTGCAGGAGAAGATGCCTGGGGACCTGGGATCTTCGCTGGAGCCTGCAGCATCCTGATCAGGTAGGGAATCGACAGTGGGGGGCGGGGGGGGGGGGGGGGAATTGAAAGTGAAAGTAAATCGATCTTTACTGTGGCAACCACTAGGGGGGCCAAACTGCAACTCCCAGCATGCCAGGAGAGCCAAAGGCTGTCTGGGCATGCTGGGGGTTGTAGTTTTGCAACATCTGGAGGGTCAGTTTGGAGATCACTGTTACAGTGGTGCCCAAACAGTAGCCCTCCAGATGTTGCCAAACTACAACTCTCAGCATGCCTCGACTGCCCAGGCATGCTGGGAGTTGTAGTTCTGTAACATCTGTCCCTTCAGATTTAGCAATTTTCATGACATTTTTGAAAATTGCTGCTCTACTTTGAAGCCCTCTAATTTTTTCAAAAAGCAAAAGTATGTCCATTTTATGATGCCAACATAAAGTGGACATATTGTATTTGTGAATAAAAATAAAATTTATTTGGAATATCCATTTTCCTTACAATTAGAGAGCTTCAAAGTTAGAAAAATGCAAAATTTTCATGAAATTTTGGGATCTTTCACCAAAAAAGGATGCAAGTAACGCTGAAAATTTACCACCAAAATAAAGTAGAATATGTCACGAAAAAACAATCTCAGAATCAGAATATTCGTTAAAAGCGTTTTCGCGTTATTAATTTGTAAAGTGACGGTGGTCAGAATTGCGAAAAAGGGCTCAGTCCTTAAGGTGAAAAAGGGCTGCGTCCTTAAGGGGTTAAGTGGGTGTACTGTCTGGTTACCTCCAAGAGGGGTTGTCTCTCTATGAAAGCCTGAATGGTAGTGTGTTAATGGCAGGGTGTATGGTGCAGGGCAGATGTTGTTGCCCTAGGGGCAGATGGTAATAACCCCTTGTGTTCGTGAGGCCAGGGTGTGGTTTAGCCTTAACCACCCGAAGGTATACTGCTGGATCCTGGGCTAGGCACGGAGGCAATGAAGACACCAACACCAAGTTACGGACAACGGTAGCTTTACTGAGGGTAGACAGTTGTTACAGTCTATGCAATACAGCTAGGGCCCAATGAGGTGACCAGTGACACAGAGACCTCGCAGATTTGATGAGACTTGTAGTAGACAGGAGAATTTAGTGCAGTCCATGCTGGATAAACAGAAGACTTGACTTGACTGACAGGACTGTGAATTTAGCTTTCTTTGCACTTGACTTGTGGCTGCAGGACTTGACTTGTAGCTGCAGGACTTGACTTAAAGGGGTATTCCAGGAATTTATTTTATTTGACAATGTTACAGGGGCTGTAAAGTTAGTGTAGTTTATAATATAGTGTCTGTACCTGTGTCTGATGGTTTTCTCACAATTCTTCTGTGTGATATATTTTTAAAAGCATACAAAATGACTGTTGTCTCAGATTTTTCCCAGGTTGCAATGCGGCCGAGACCTGACTCACTAGTCAGCTGATGACAGGGAGCCTGTCTGCTTCAATGGGTGGAGCGATCGCTTGGTGGGAGAGAGATCAATCAGCAACTAATGCAACAGCTGTAGGCACCCTGATTGAAAACCACAGGTCTTTTGAATGGATGCAGCTCATTAATGTTTCAATGGGTGTGGTGGCTAATGTGTGGGAAGAAGGAAAATTGAATTATGGGATTTGTAGTCAAAAAAAGAAAACTAAAACAGGAAATACCAGTTCACAAAAAGCTAGCCACAGTATTATGGTAATCTCACAACATAGCCATTTAGCCCCAAGACAAGCCCAGATCCTTCCTAAGCATGTCCATTACTGTCTGCCAGGTACGTACTAAAATCACCTCATGGTGAAAAACCCCTTCAAGGCCTCCAATGTTCTGAACACACACAATAAGATGACTTGACTTCACTGGACCTCAGGAACAAAAGAGAAAAGCTATCTCCACCCAGGGTTCATGTGGGGGAGACTAGCAGGGAGCCCATAGGTCACCTTTTGGGTTAGCTGGTCACTAGTACCTCCTGGGTAACAATCACATGGTACATTTATTAAAGATACAACAGATAATATATTACACAACATATTTACATGGGGGAAACAACTGAACGGGGGCCCTGGGGACACTTAGGGAAACTGCATGACAGGGCAGGAAAGGTACGGGGAAACACCACCTGTACTGGGCCACCACAATAGGCATGGACGTGTGTGCACACTATCATGTGTGTGGACATACACATCTAGAGAGCTTTACATTTGTTCTATAGCCTGTATAAGGGGCTAGGAGCCAAACCCTATCAGTAATTACTTTCAACTTTTTTTTAAATATATTTTGTTTCATATTCCCAGAAGAAAGGGCTTTTCCTTTCAACAGTGTTCCTCTTAGCATTTACAATAATATTGCAGTAATATCATTCATATTCCAGGGCCTAATTGTATCTTGGTTTCCTTATCATCAAGAGAGCTATATAAAATACCCTGCATGTACTCATATATCCTGCATGTATGCATTTTTTACGACATAGAGGGCACAGTGAGCTACTCACTGCATGACATGTTTTCCATGAATGGTATCATATCTCATCACATTAATTTGTATTAGAACTCTATATTGTCTATATTCTGATTGTAAGGCCAGTGACCAATATCGGCCTTTCTTATCCAGCTACTACCATTGTGGTACCCTCACGTGTTTTGTATCTATAGTTGCTTTGTTGATTCCCTGATGAATCCGTCAAAACGGACGTTGGAAATGCGTCGAAACTGCTATTGGGATCGATGAGGGGCATTTACTAAGGAGTTTAGTTATTTTTTTCTGACTATTTATGGCGCAAAATTGTCGCAATTGCGCCTACCCTATTTTTCGTGCGATTTTCTCTAGCAAGAGCTAGAAAGTTAAAAAAAAATGTTCCCGCTTGATTTACGCAAGTTTTCATTTTTTTACTTGCAGTGGTCAGGTATTTATTAACTGAGACAGTCGCAGTTGCGCAATAAACTGTCGCAACGGCCGTAAAAATTGACTAAATTTACTCCAGCTCCAACATGGAGCAGGAAAAGCTACTGCCGCCCGGGCTTGGACATACTTTCTCCCCGCTACCCTCACTGCGCTACAGGGACACTGCAGTGATTTACATCCCCCCCCTCTCACCTGCCAGCGCCACACAACTCTCATCTGTCTGCTGTTGCAAGACTACAAGTCCCAGCATGCCCTTACAGTGAGGACACGCTGGGAGTTGTAGTCTTGTAGCAGCGGGAGCTGAGCGGCGCGGGCGGGAGACAAGGGGGGATGTATATCAGTGTCCCCATAAGTGAGGGTAGCGGGGAGGCCATATGAGGAGCCCGGGCGGGAGACAAGGGGGGGGGGGGGGGGTAGCGGGGAGGCCATATGAGGAGCCCGGGTGGCCGCACTGTAATGTCAGCCAGGGCTCCTGCCCTGACAGCCAAAAGCTTTGGCTGTCAGGGCATGCTGGGTGTTGTAGTTTTGCAACAGCTGGAGGGTCACAGTTTGCAGACCACTGGTTTGTGGTCTGTAAACTGTAGTCCTCCAGCTGCTGCAAAACTAAACAGCTGAAGGGGACCGGCGAAGATGTTCACTTACCCTTCCGAGGCTCCAGCGATGATCGGTGACGGAGATCGTCGGGCGGCACTGTCGCGCGGCAGTGTCGTGCAGCGCTGGATCCTACGGAAGCCGGTAAGTTGCCCAACCCCTAAAACAAAACGGTTTCCCAACCAGGGTGCCTCCAGATGTTGCAAGACTACAACTACCAGCATGCCTGGACACCCTTTGGCTGTCCAGGCATGCTGGGAGTTGTAGTTTTGCAACATCTGGAGGCACCCTTGTTGGGAAACACTGGCTTAAAACAGTGTTTCCCAACCAGGGTGCCTCCAGATGTTGCAAGACTACAACTCCCAGCATGCCTGGACAGCCTTTGGCTGTCCAGGCATGCTGGGAGTTGTAGTTTTGCAACAGCTGGAGGGCCACAGTTTGCAGACCACTGGTTTGAGGTCTGTAAACTGTAGTCCTCCAGCTGTTGCAAAACTAAACAGCTGAAGGGGACCGGCGAAGACGTTCACTTACCCTTCCGAGGCTCCAGCAACGATCGGTGACGGAGATCTTCGGGCGGCACTGTCGCGCGGCAATGTCGTGCGGCGCTGGATCCTACGGAAGGCGGTAAGTTGCCCAAGCTTCCCAACCAGGGTGCCTCCAGATGTTGCAAGACTACAACTCCCAGCATGCCTGGACAGCCTTTGGCTGTGGGGAACTATACTGCACCTAATGTGGGGAACTATACTACCCCTAATGTGGGAAACTATACTGCACCTAATGTGGGGAACTATACTACACCTAATGTGGGGGAACTGTACTGCCAACCTAATTTGATGGAAATGTACTGCCAACCTAATGTGGGGAAAATGTACTGCCAACCTAATGTGGGGGAAATGTACTGCCAACCTAATGTGGGGGAACTGTACTTCCAACCTAATGTGGGGGAACTGTACTGCCAACCTAATCTGCGGGGACTTATACTGCCTACCTAATGTGGGGGGACTTATATTGCCAACCTAATGTGGAGGAAGTACAACCTAATGCGGGGGAACTATACAGCTAGGGGAACAGTCCGGGGGGGGGGGGGGGGGGGGGGGCGGGGGTAGAACTTCCAGGCAGCATAATGCCATAATGTTTCCTGTGCTGTGAGGGTCCCTATTAAAACTGTTTAGATGCATTCAGTTACATTAAGATTAGAAATGTTTTGAAAAATTCAATTCGGCCGATTCGCTGAATTTCCCCCAGAATTTGTTTCGGTCTAAATTCATTTGCGGTCAATCGCTATTAAAAACTTCTATTTCTGGCCTACAGAGAGCCTCACTAGGGGTGTAGAACACTTTGCCTTGCTATAACACGCATAGGGTGTGTGCTGGGTTAGTGAAATAATACTGTTATTCAGTATGACATGCAGATTCTTTTGGAAATGTCCTTCAAGCCATGAGAATGTAGTGTCAAAAGTTACCCTCGATTCTGGATTTCATACCTGGCTTTTATGTATAGTAATTATTTATTTTAATGATATTAAATATTATTAAAAAATTTACAAGTCCCTTTTCATAAATTATAACACGTCTTTAAACAAAGTCTGCAAACTACAAGGCTCTTATAACAGCGATCAGCTAAGTGTTAAACTTGTTACATGATGTGCATTACAGAGCTAGCTCTTTTTGCTCCTGAGGCGAGGACAGAAAATAACAGTGATCTTATCAGTGCTAAACATTGTTACATGATGTGCATTACAGTGCACATGTGCCCCCCCCCCCCTTTTTGGGGCACCCCTTGGGGAAAAAAACATTAGCGGGACACCCTTACAAAATAATCAGTCATTCTCTTTTTTTTTCTTCCCCATCTGGCTCAGGACATCATGGAACCTGCAACACAAACATATTAGTATTGGGCTCTGCACTTTTCCAGCATTATCCTCCCCTTTTCCCTACAAATTACTCCAGCCTTCCCACAATGCACAAGGGGGGAGATTTATCAAAACCTGTGCAGAGGAAAAGTTGCCCAGTTGCCCATAGCACCTGGCTTCTTTCATTTTTAACAAGGCCTTTGCAAAATGAAATAAGAAAACTGACTGGTTGCTGTGGGAAACTGGGCATCTTTTCCTTTGCACAAGTTTTGATAAATCTCCCCCAATGTGTAAAGACTCACTCAAATGCCCCCCCCCCCCCCCCAAGCACACACAATGCCTCCTGCATTACCCCACACAGTGATAGATGGGTGTACATGGGAGACAGGGGTGAAGAGGGGGTGTACATGGGTAACAGAGAGGCATACAGGGGTGACAAAGGGGTGTAGAGGGGTGACAGAAGGGCGTACAGGATAACAGAGGGGGTGTCCAGTGGTTACAGAGAGATTACCAGGGGTGACAGAGAGGTGTAGATAAGTGATAGAAGGGTGGGGGTGCAGTACCTGAAGCTGAGTAGGCCTCTGTCAGAGCTGCCCCTGCTCCTTCCCTCCATCCACATCATTCTGCTGAGGGACCAGGAAGAATCCAGAGTCTAGAGCTGAAGCAGGAGAGGGAGGATACACAAGGATTGGAGCTGCAGCATCACCCGTCCCGACACTGCACACAGACTCCCCCCCCCCCCCGACTGGCCTGGACGCCTGTGACTCACAGGTGCACAGGCATGGGCAGAAAAATAAAAAAATGATAGCGACATATTTCCCACCAGAGTGTCCTGGCACCCTGGTTGGGAATCAATGCCTCAGTGTAATGTGTGCTGAACCCATCTTGCGCACCCTTACAACAGCGCACATGAGGCGATTGCCTCATCAGAGCTACAGCCCTGATTACACTCCAGTACGCTTAAAACAGTATTTGTGTACAACACCAGCTGGTGTGTACCTTTTGGATGGCCTTTCACAGTATCCAGGCCCTTAAGACTTTAACAGGAACAAAATAGTACACCACTTAGATATATGTATGTGGTATGCACTTATGGGGGGAGGAAAATGCGCTCCAGTATGCTTAAAATAGTATTTGTGTACAGTGTACAACACCAGCAGTACACACCAGTGCTGCAGCACCCAGTCGCTGTGTACTAGACCCAAAATTGAACTTTCTCTCTCAATCTCACTCCCTTCCCTATCAGTGCTTCAAGGCAGGATTTGGGCTTGAGGTGAATCGCTGCTGTTCTGTGCAACACATTGTGCAACACACTGCTCTCTGTTCCTCTCTGTAATAGAACGCTGTAGTGAGGTGAATCGCTGCTGTAAAAATGCTTTTCTGTGCAACATACACCGCTGTCTGTCCCTCTCTATCTCTCTGCAATAAAAGGCTGAAGTGACTGGCCGCAAGATGGCTGCCGATTATATAGGGCTGTGACATCACAGGGGTGACTGGCTGCTGATAGGCTGCATGCTGCATGTGATTCAGGGTCATCACATCTACCCTTGTTCCCACCTTCCCAGGATTCCTTGCCCCATGTCCTCACATGTGGATCTGCCTTTTAGATGCCCTGGAGCCTGGACCCCACTAAATGGAGTTTAATGAAGTGATTTGCGCAATCAAAACGTGGCGTTATTCGTATTCGTTGCTAATCAAATTATTCCAGAAATTCGTAACGAATTTGGATTTGTCAGATTCGATTTGCTCATCCCTAATTTTTAAGATGTGTAATGTTATTCGACAGAAAAAAGTGTCCGCTGCAACATATATAAAACTAGGAGTGTGCTAACTAGCATTGAAATAACAACCACTAAAACTCAAAACAAAGACCAATGCTATAACAGAAGCACACCTAAAAAGGTAAATGTAGAAAAAATATATAATTAATTTTATTGAGATTAATGAAAAAGGCTCATACTGAGCCACACTACAACAAGGAGACATGTCACCCCAGGACATGCAATAGACAGACAAGGAGAGCGCTCCTAGTGTGATAGCGTAATGTAAAAGCAAGATCATAGACAAGAAAACTTGCTCACCAAGTCTAGTTGTACTGCGACCAAGTACAACTATGGTGAAGGCGTGAAGTGACCCTGCAACGGGCGAAGAGCGGCAGCTGCTCCTGGACACACAGGCGAAGAAATTAAGCGGATCCCTCCAGGGAACAAACCAGGATAGAGGCAGCGCACAGAACTTCAAAGGTAAAATGGTTTATTTACCCAGCATGCCGGGTAAATAAACCATTTTACCTTTGAAGTCCTGTGCGCTGCCTCTATCCTGGTTTGTTCCCTGGAGGGATCCGCTTAATTTCTACCCCAGGACATGGGCATAGATATGTCAGAACTCCCTATCCAAATGGCATATACCTGTATTAACCCCTTAACGACCCAGCCAATTTTCACTGTAGGACCCGGCCATTTTTTGCACATCTGACCGCTGTCACTTTAAGCATTAATAACTCTGGGATGCTTTTACCTTTCATTCTGATTTGTAAATGATTTATTTATTTTTTTGCACTAAAATGCTAGTTTTCCCCCAAATTTTAAATTTTTACAAGGAATAATAGGACAAAATGCCCCCCAAAATTTGTAACCCCATCTCTTCTGAGTATGGAAATACCCAAAGTGTGGACGTCAAGTGCTCTGCTGGCGCACTACAATGCTCAGAAGAGAAGGAGTCACATTTGGCTTTTGAAAAGCAAATTTTGCTGAAATGGTTTTTGGAGGGCATGTCGCATTTAGGAAGCCCCTGGGGTGCCAGAACAGCAAAAAAAAAAAACACATGGCATACTATTTTAGAAACTACACCCCTCAAGGAACACAACAAGGGGTACAGTGAGCCTTAAAACCTCACAGGTGTTTGACGACTTTTTGCTAAAGTCAGATGTGTAAATGAAAAAATAAAATTTTCACAAAAATGCTGGTTTTCCCCCACATTTTATATTTTTACACGGGGTAATAGGAGAGAATGACCCCCCAAAATTTGTAACCCCATTTCTTATGAGTATGGAAACACCCAATGTGTGGATGTCAAGTGCTCTGTTGGTGCACTACAATGCTCAGAAGAGAAGGAGCACCATTGAGCTTTTGAAGACAGAATTTGGTTGGAATAGAAGTTGGGGGCCATGTGCGTTTACAAAGCCCCCCCGTGGTGCCAGAATAGTGGACCCCCCCACATGACCCCATTTTGGAAACTACACCCCTCAGAGAATTTAATAAGGGGTGCAGTGAGTATTTACACCCCACTGGAGTTTGACAGATCTTTGGAACAGTGGGCTGTGCAAATGAAAAATTAAATTTTTCATTTTCACGGACCACTGTTCCAAAAAATCTGTCAGACACCTGTGGGGCGTAAATGCTCACTGTACCCCTTATTACATTACGTGAGGGGTGTAGATTCCAAAATGGGGTCATATGTGGGGGGTTTCCATTGTTCTGGCTCTATGGGGACTTTCTAAACACACGTAGCCTTCAATTCCGGACAAATTTTATCTTCAAAATCCCAATGGTGCTCCTTCTCTTCTGAGCATTGTAGTACATCTGCAGAGGACTTTACATCCACATGTGGGGTATTTTCTTACTCAGAAGAAATGGGGTTACAAATTTTGGGGGCTTTTTTCCTATTTTTCTTTGTGAAAATGAAAAATTTTGGGTAACACCAGCATTTTAGTGAATTTTTTTTTTTTCATTTTTCCATCCAACTTTAATGAAAATTCGTCAAACACCTGTGCGGTGTTAAGGCTCACTATACCCCTTGTTACATTCCGTGAGGGGTGTAGTTTCCAAAATGGGGTCACGTGTGGGTATTTCTTTTTTTGCGTTTATGGCAGAACCGCTGTAAAATCGGCCACCCCTGTGCAAATCACCAATTTAGGCTTCAAATGTACATGGTGCGCTCTCACTCCTGGGCCTTGTTGTGTGCCCGCAGAGCATCTTACGCCCACATATGGGGTATTTCCATTCTCAGGAGAAATTGCGTTACAAATTTTGGGGGTCTTTTTTTCCTTTTAACACTTGTGAAAATAAAAAGTAAAGGACAACACCAGAATGTTAGTGTAAAATTTTTTATTTTTTTACACTGACAGGCTGGCGTAGCCCCCAACTTTTCCTTTTCATAAGGGGTAAAAGGAGAAAAAGCCCGCCAAAATTTGTAACGCAATTTCTCCCGAGTACAGAGATACCCCATATGTGGCCCTAAACTGTTTCCTTGAAATACGACAGGGCTCTGAAGTGAGAGAGCGCCATGCGCATTTGAGGACTAAATTAGGGATTGCATAGGGGTGGACATAGGGGTATTCTACGCCAGTGATTCCCAAACAGGGTATCTCCAGCTGTTGCTAAACTCCCAGCATGCCTGGACAGTCAGTGGCTGTCCGGCAATGCTGGGAGTTGTTGTTTTGCAACAGCTGGAGGCTCCATTTTGGAAACACTGCTGTACAATAGGTTTCTCATATTTATTGGGGGGTCAGTGTAAGGGGGTGTTTATGTAGTGTTTTACCCTTTATTTTGTGTTAGTGTAGTGTAGTGTAGTGTTTTTAGGGTACATTCACACGGGCGCAGGTTTACAGTGAGCTTCCCGCTAGAAATTTGCGCTGCGGTGAAAAATTTGCCACAGCTCATACTTGAAGCAGGAAACTTACTGTGAACCTGTCCGTGTGAATGTACCCTGTACGTTCACATGGGGGGCAAACCTCCAGCTGTTTCAAAACTACAACTTCCAGCATGTACTGACAGACAGTGCATGCTGGGAGTTGCAGTTTTGCAACAGCTGGAGGCACACTGGTTGGAAAACCTTCAGTTAGGTTCTGTTACCTAACTCAGTATTTTCCAACCAGTGTGTCTATAGCTGTTACAAAACTACAACTCCCAGCATGTAATGATCGCCGAAGGGCATTCTGGGAGATCTAGTTATGCAACAGCTAGAGGTACGCAACTACTTTTCCCAGCATGCCGAGACAGCTGTTTCGGCATGCTGGGATTTGCAGTTTTGCAACATCTGGAGGGCTACAGATAGAGACCACTGCACTGTGATCTCCACACTGTGGACCTCCAGATGTTGCAAAACTACAAATCCCAGCATGCACAGACAGCAAACTGCTGTGTGGGCATGCTAGGAGTTGTAGTTTTGCAAGATCTTGAGTGCTACAGTGTAGAGATCACTGTGCAGTGGTCTCTAAACTGTAGACCTCCAGCTGTTGCAAAACTGCAAATCCCAGCATGCCCAGCAGCTGCCTGGGCATGCTAGGAGTTGTAGTTTTGCAACATCTGGAGGGCTACAGTCTCAGACTGTAGCCCTCTAGATGTTGCTAGGCAACTTACTGGCTTCCGTCGGATCCAGGGAGCCGTCCTCTTCTGCCGCACGACATCGCCGATTACCGCCGCCAATCCTGTCCCGCAGCTTCCACCGATGGGTAAGTGGATCTTCGGCGTTCTGTCGCCGTCATTTCCCCGTTCTGACCCGCCTATTGTGGGTGGGCAGAATGGGGAAAACGAAAGTAAACCCCGCCGCCCCCGA
Source organism: Hyla sarda (assembly GCF_029499605.1). Taxonomy (NCBI): domain Eukaryota; kingdom Metazoa; phylum Chordata; class Amphibia; order Anura; family Hylidae; genus Hyla; species Hyla sarda. The sequence continues at coordinate 511,841,797 of NC_079189.1, read as the reverse complement.
TCTGCTATTGGTGGTCGCGTCTAGATCACCAATAGCAGAGATAGGAGGGGTGGCACCTCTGCCACCTCACTCCTATCGCTACAGGGGGATCAAGGGTGTCTTAGACAACCGCGATCCCCCTTATATTCCGGGTCACCGGGTCACCATAGACCCGTATGACCCGGAATCGGCGCAAATCGCAAGTGTGAATTCACTTGCGATTTGCGTCGATCGCCGACATGGGGGGGTCTGATGACCCCCCTGGGTATTTGCACGGGGTGCCTGCTGATCGATATCAGCAGTCACCCCAATCCGGTCCCTGCCCGGCGCGCGGTGAGGACCGAAATTCCCACGGGCGTACAGGTATGCCCCTGGATCCTTAAGACCCATGTACAGACGGCGTATCCATACGCCCTAGGTCCTGTACGGGTTAATGGGGTTCTCCGCTGGGGAAAAATTTTTTTTTAATTAGCTGGGGCCAGAAAGTTAAACAGATATGTAAATTACTTCTATTTAAAAATCTTAATCCTTCCAGTTCTTATCAGCTGCTGTATGCTACAGAGGAAGTTATTTTCTTTTTGAATTTCCTTTTTGTCTGACCACAAGTGCTCTCTACTGACACATCTGTCCATGTCAGGAACTGTCCAGAGCAGGAGAGGTTTGCTATGGGGATTAGCTCCTACTCTGGACAGTTTCTAAAATGGACAGAGGTGTCAGCAGAGAGCACTGTGGTCAGACAGAAAAGAAATTCAAAAACAAAAGAACTTTCTCTGTAGTATACAGGAGCTTATAAGTACTGGAAGGTTTAAGATTTTTTAATAGAAATCTTTTTAACTTTCTGGCACCAGTTGATTAAAAAAATGTCTTCCAGTGGAGTACCCCTTTAACCCCTAAATGCTGCATAGATACTCTCAAGATGTACAAAGAATAATTGATACAGTGTTATGATACTATAACAATAGAGAGACATGCAGAGGGAATCAAAAAGCATGAAAGCCAGCTAGACTCAATGATATAAAGTCAATAATATGCATAGTCAAAGGTAACAACAGTGTGACATGATCAAGAGTAGCTGGTATACAAGCATCTCATGAGGGGAAATAGCCAGGCAAAAAAGGGACAGGAGGAACAATGACATTGGTTAGCCCATGTCCATCAGATATCCCACGCGTTCCGTGACTGCATGTGACTTCCCCCGAGGTTTTTATTCTTGTGTGCCTTCTTTGCTGATTTTGTATTTCATGTAATCTCAATAAAACTCATCTCATATTTTTTTTGCATTTACCTTTTTGGGTGTGCATCTGTTATAGCATTGGTCTTTGTTTGGAGTTTTAGTAATATTAATCTACAACTAGTTCTGAGTCTAAAACCCAGTAGATATTGTTTTAAGGAGTCTTACTAAGAATGATGCTTTTGAAAAGGCGGCTGAGGGCGGCCTGACCTCCTAGAACATACAAACTATGGAAATACTGAATTGTCTAAAATTGAGTAGCTTTTCCAAGTGAAGTGGTTTTCTATATTACAGGACAGCCGTAAGAACATTTTTTACTGTAACCCTTTTGTGAACTTAGGTGTTTAGGGCCTTCTTGCTCACAGAAAACTTTCACCGTTTAAAGTGCTGCATTCTAAGGCATGTTCCAACACAGTTTTTTCTTGTCATTTTAAGCTTTTAAAAAAAAGGCCTGGAAAAATTGCTAAAAACAAGCTTCCACTAACAAATCAAAAGCCATATATTTTCTTTTAGCAATTGTTTGCTTTTGGTCCATTTTACTGCAAAAAAATAAATAGGTTTTTCGTTTCTTATAGCACATTCGAAAAGCTTTTAGACCCTTTCATTTTTTCCAGTTTTGTTATTTTGCTGCCATTTACTATAAAAATAAATCAGGTTTCACATCATTATGTACTCAATACCCAATAATAACAAAGTGAGAACAGAATATTTTGATAATTAATTGAAATAGAAAAACTAAAATAATGTTGACATAAGTACTCAGACCCTTACGTAGCACTTAGTTGAAGTTTCTATTGCAGCAATTACAGCCTCCAATCTTCTTGGAGATAATGTCACAAAGTTTAGATTTAAACAAGTTCTGTCAAGTTGTACCATTTTTCAGATTTGTGCCTCCAAACAATATCTGAGCTCTACATACAGTTCTTTCAACCTCATGACTTGGTTATAGCTCTGATATACATTTTCAGCTCATTGTGTGTTTGGAATGGAAGTCGGGGGCCATAAGCATTTACAAAGCCCCCCGTGGTGCCATAACAGTGAACCCCAACCACATATGACCCTATTTTGGGAACTACACCCCTCACGGAATGTAATAAGGGGTGCAGTGAGCATTTACACCCCACTGGCTTTTGACAGATCTTTGGAACAGTGGGCTATGCAAATGAAAAATTAAATTTTCATGGACCACTGTTCCAAAATCTGTCAGACACCTGTAGGGTGTAAATGCTCAATGTACCCCTTATTACATTCTGTGAGTGGTGTAGTTTCCAAAATGGGGTCACATGTGGGGCGGTCCATTGTTCTGGCACTATAGGGGCATTATAAATACACATGGTGCGGGTATTTATCTTTTTGCGTTTATGTCAGAACGACTGCAAAATCAGCCACCCCGTGCAAATCACCAATTTAGACCTCAAATGTACATAGTGCGCCCTCACTCCTGAGCCTTGTTGTGCGTCTGCAGAGCATTTTACACCCACATATTAATTGCATTACAAATTTTGGGGGTCTTTTTTTCCTTTTACCTCTAAACTAAAAAGTATTGGGCAACACCAACATGTTAGTGTTAACATTTTTATTTTTACACTAACAGGCTGGGGTAGACCCCAACTTTTCCTTTCATAAAGGTAAAAGGAGAAAAAGCCCCCCAAAATTTGTAACTCAATTGCTCCTGAATACAGAAATACCCCATACGAGGCCTTGAAATACGTCAGGGCTCCGAAGTGGGAGAGCGCCATGCGCATTTGAGGACTAAATTAGGGATTTGCATAGGGGTGGACATAGGGGTATTCTACGCCAGTGATTCCCAAACAGGGTGCCTCCAGCTGCGGCTAAAGTCCCAGCATGCCTGGACAGTCAGTGGCTGTCCAGAAATGCTGGGAGTTTTTGTTTTGCAACAGCTGGAGGCTCCGTTTTGGAAACACTGACGTATGATATGTTTTTCATTTTTATTGGGGGGGGGGACAGTGTAAGGGGGTGTATATGTAGTGTTTTACCATTTATTATTTGTTAGTGTAGTGTAGTATAGTGTTTTTAGGGTACATTCACACAGGCAGGGGTTTACGGTGAGTTTCCTGCTAGGAGTTTGAGCTGCGGCAGAAAATTTACTGCAGCTCAAACTTGAAGCAGGAATCTCACTGTAAACCCACCCGTGTGAATGTACCCTGTACATTCACATGGGGGGGGGGGGGGGTGAAACCTGCATGCTGCATGCTGGGAGTTGTACTTTTGCAACAGATGGGGGCACACTGGTTGGAAAACCTTCAGTTGGGTTCTGTTACCTAACTCAGTATTTTCCAACCAGTGAGCCTCCAGCTGTGGCAAAACTACACATCCCAGCATGTACTGATCGCCGAAGGGCATGCTTGAAGATGTAGTTATACAACAGCTGGAGGTACGCAACTACAATTCCCAGCATGGCGAGACAGCCGTTTGCTGTTCTTGCATGTTGGAAGTTGTAGTTTTCCAAGATTTAGAGGGCCACGGTGTACAAACCACCGCACAGTGATCTCTAAACTGTGGCCCTCCAGATGTTGCAAAACTACAAATCCCAGCATACCCAGACAGCAAACTGCTGTGTGGGCATGCTGGGAGTTGTAGTTTTGTAAGATCTAGAGGGCCACAGTTTAGAGACGACTGCACAGTGATCTCCAAACTGTAGCCCTCCAGCTGTTGTATAACTACATCTCCCAGCATGCCCTTCGGCGATCAGTACATGCTGGGAGTTGTCCCAGCATGCCCAAACAGCTGTCTGTAGTTTTACAACATCTGAAGGACTACAGTTTAGAGACCACGGTATAGTGGTCTCCAAACTGTAGCCCTCTAGATGTTGCTAGGCAATTCACCGGCTTCCGTAGTCTGCACCAGGGAGCCAGCCACACGTCATCGTTGCCCGCTGCTGCCACCGCCGTTGGTAAGTGATCCTCCGGCGCCGGTCACAGGACAGTTCCCCCGTTCTGCTCGGACTACTGTGGGTGGACAGAACGGGGGAACCGAACTTTAACCCCCCCGCCCCGATCTGCTATTGGTCGGTCGCTTCTGAACGACCAATAGCAGGGATAGGAGGGATGGCACCGCTGCCACCTCACTCCTATCCCTTCAGGGGCATCATGGGTGTCTTGGACACCCCCGATCCCCCTTATTTTCACAGACCCATATGACCCGTAATTGCTGCAGATTTGCGGTGATCGCTAACATGGGGGGGGTCACAGGACCCCCCTCAGCGATGTACCGGGATGCCTGCTGAAATTCTCATTAAGCTTTTCTGTGTTCCTGAGGTCGACAGTACTCCCCCTCCATGCCCCTCCCCATACAGTTCTATGGGAGAAGTGGGGAGGCACGAACGCTGCCTCCCCGTCTCTCCCATAGAAATACATGGAGTAAGCGTGTCGGCCGCAACGTCACGCTGCGGTCGGCACGCCTCCTGCACGGGAGAACCGCGGCAGAGCCGTGGCCCCATGCAGGAGATCGCGGGGGGTCCCAGCGGTTGGACCGCCCATGATCAAACACTTATCCCCTATCCTGTGGATATGGGATAAGTTGTATTTTGCTGCAGATGTTTTTAACTAATATAAGCAGAAATGGCACTAAGGAGCACAGAAAAGCTGGGTGACAATTTCTCACCTAGCTTTTCTGTGTTCCTGAATGGCATATCTGCTTATAATAGCTCAGCTATTATAAAAAGATTTACGGTACCTATAACTTTTAGTCAAATCTGTCCATAATAGCTGAGCTATTATAAGCAGATATGCCATTCAGAAGCATGAAAAAGCTAGGTAAGAAATTGTCCCCTAGCTTTTCTGTGCTCCTAAACGGCATGTCTGCCTATAATAGCTCAGCTATTATAAGCAGACATGCTATTCAGGAGCATGGAAAAGCTAGGTGAGAAATTGTCACCTAGCTTTTCCGTGTACCTGAATGGCAAGTCAGCTGGTGGTACATTTTTGGGGCAGAGTCCGGATCGGGCAGACTCAGACCTAATGACCGCCGATGGGATCTCAGGCAGCTACTGTAATATTTTAAATTTGTCGGGCTCCAAAGAAAACGAACACAGCACTTATGATGCTCTTTCCAGCAGGGGGAGGAGCCTCCTACGCTACCCTGACTTGGGGCACACAGGTCAGGAGGATTACCCAGCCCACATGACCTCACTCAGGGCCGTAAGTAAGGGAACAGGGCCGGCGTGGGACATCGATTGGCCGGCCCTTTATTTCTGTTATTATTGTAATCATGGGCACCGGGCAGCCTATGCGGGGCCGGAAGTGGAGGCCGCTGGGCCTATTTTGATGTAGGGGCTTGGAGCTGCAGCTCCATCCGCCCCTACGTTAATATGGCCCTGCCTGGAGGCTGTAATCTCCGCTAAAGGTGCTTCAACTTAGTACTGAGAAAAGGGTCGGAATACTTTTATTTACACTTCGTGATTATGGGATAATGAGTGCAGAATGATGGGAGGAATCTTGATTTGACTTGTTTTTTTTCCTCACAAGGCTGCAAAATAACAAAATGTAAAAAAAAAAAGGCAAAAGGTCTGAAAACTTCTGTCTAGTCTGGCAACTTAAAAAAAATAATATTGTTGTTTTAGAACGTGTGTAAAAGGCATGCCATCTACTGGACAAATAGTGCATAACTGTAGAAGGTTTTTTCCACAAATGACATTCATCCCCTTTCTGCAAAATAGGAGTGTCTGATTGGTAGAGGTCTGACAGATGAGACCCTCATCAATCCTAAGAATGGGGGCCACTTGTCCCTTAAGTTGAATAACACAGCACTTGGACATGAGTGCTGCTCCAATTAACTCTATGGGCCTATAATTGAACTGTTAGTAGACACATCTAGTTCAGGATTACCACTAAGGAGAAAGTTAGGGCCTCCACTAGAATTACATGCCCTGACTGATTTTTTAACTTAACCCCTTAAGGACGCAGCTCATTTTCACCTTAAGGACGCAGGCCTTTTTTGCACATCTGACCACTGTCACTTTAAGCATTAAAAACTCTGGGATGCTTTTACTTTTCATTCTGATTCAGAGATTGTTATTTCGGGACATATTCTAGTTTATGTTAGTGGTTAAATTTCATCGCTACTTGCATCATTTCTTGGTGAAAAATACCCAAATTTGATGAAAAATTAGAAAATTTAGCATTTTTTAACTTTGACACTCTCTGCTTATAAGGAAAATGGGCATCCCAAATAAATTTTATATTGATTCACATGTACAATATGTCTACTTTATGATTGCATCATAAAGTTGACATGTTTTTACTTTTGGAAGACATCAGAGGGCTTCAAAATATATCAGCAATTTTCATATTTTTCACAAAATTTTAAAAATCAGAAATTTTCAGGGACCAGTTCAGTTTTGAAGTGGATTTGAGGGGCCTTCATATTAGAAATACCCCACAAATGACCCCATTATAAAAACTGCACCCCTCAAAGTATTCAAAATGACATTCAGAAAGTGTGTTAACCCTTTAGGTGTTTCACAGGAATAGCAGCAAAGTGAAGGAGAAAATTCTAAATCTTCATTTTTTACTCTCGCATGTTCTTGTAGACCCAGTTTTTGAATTTTTACAAGGGGCAAAAGGAGAAAAATCTTCCTAAAATTTGTAACCCAATTTCTCTCGAGTAAGGAAATACCTCATATATGTATGCCAAGTGTTCGGCGGGCGCAGTAGAGGGCTCAGAAGGGAAGGAGCAACACTGGGATTTTGGAGAGTGAGTTTTTCTGAAATGGTTTTTGGGGGTCATGTCACATTTAGGAAGCCCCTATGGTGCCAGAACAGCAAGAAAAACCCCACATGGCATACTATTTTGGAAACTGCACCCCTCAGGGAACGTAACAAGGGGTACAGTGAGCCTTAACACCCCACAGGTGTTTGACGACTTTTCGTTACAGTTGGATGTGTCAATAAAAAAAATTTTCACAAAAATGCTGGTTTTCCACAAAATTTTACATTTCTACAAGGGGTAATAGAAGAAAATGCCCCCCAAAATTTGTAACCCCATTTCTTCTGAGTATGGAAATACCCCATGTGTGGACGTCAAGTGCTCTGCTGGTGAACTATAATGCTCAGAAGAGAAGGAGCGCCATTGAGATTATGGAGAGAGAATTTGGTTGGAATAGAAGTCCGGGGCCTTGTGCATTTACAAAGCCCCTATGGTGCCAGAACAGTGGAACCCCCCCCCCCCCTACATGTGACCCTATTTTGGAAACTACACCCCTCACGTAATTTAATAAGGGGTGCAGTGAGTACTTACACCCCACTGGCATTTGACAGATCGTTGGAACAGTGGGCTGTGCAAATGAAAAATTAAATTTTTCATTTTCACAGACCACTGTTCCAAAAATCTGTCAGACACCTGTGGGGGGTAAATGCTCACTGCACCCCTTATTACATTCCATGAGGGGTGTAGTTTCCAAAATGGGGTCACGTGTGGGTATTTATTTTTTTGCGTATATGTCAGAACCGCTGTAAAATCAGCCACCCCTGTGCAAACCACCAATTTAGGCCTCAAAAGTGCGCTCTCACTCCTGAGCCTTGTTGTGCGCCCGCAGAGCATTTTGCACCCACATATGGGGTATTTCCGTACTCAGGAGAAATTGCTTTACAAATTTTGGGGGTCTTTTTTTCCTTTTACCTCTTGTGAAAATAAAAAGTATGGGCCAACACCAGCATGTTAGTGTAAAAAAAAATAGTTTTTTTACACTAACCGGCTGATGTAGACCCCAACTTTTCCTTTTCATAAGGGGTAAAAGGAGAAAAAGCCCCCCAAAATTTGTAGTGCAATTTCTCCCGAGTACAGAGATACCCTAAACTGTTTCCTTGAAATACGACAGGGCTCTGAAGTGAGAGAGCGCCATGCGCATTTGAGGACTGAATTAGGGATTGCATAGGGGTGGACATAGGGGTATTCTACACCAGTGATTCCCAAACAGGGTGCCTCCAGCTGTTGCTAAACTCCCAGCATGCCTGGACAGTCAGTGGCTGTCCGGAAATGCTGGGAGTTGTTGTTTTGCAACAGCTGGAGGCTCCGTTTTGGAAACACTACCGTATAATGTTTTTTATTTTTATTGGGGGGGGGGGCAATTTAAGGGGGTGTATATGTAGTGTTTTACCCTTTATTTTGTATTAGTGTAGTGTAGTGTAGTGTTTTTAGGGTACATTCACACTGGCGCAGGTTTACAGTGAGTTTACCGCTAGGAGTTTGAGCTGCCGCAGCCCAAACTTGAAGCAGGAAACTTAATGTAAACCTACCTGTGTGAATGTACCCTGTACATTCACATGGGGGGGCAAACCTCCAGCTGTGGCAAGACTACAACTCCCAGCATGTACTGACAGAACGTGCATGCTGGGAGTTGTACTTTCGCAACAGCTGGAGGCACACTGGTTGAAAAACCTTCAGTTAGGTTCTGTTACCTAACTCAGTATTTTCCAACCAGCAAACTGCTGTGTGGTCATGCTGGGAGTTGTAGTTTTGCAATATCTGGAGGAATACAGTTTATAGATCACTGCAAAGTCACCTCCAAACTGCAGCCCTCTAAATCTTGCAAAACTACAAATCACAGCATGCCCAAACGGCTGTCTGGGCATGCTGGGAGTTGTAGTTTTACAACATCTGGGGGGGGGGGGGGGCTACAGTTTAGAGAGCACTGTATGTGGTCTCCAAAGTTTAGCCCCCCAGATGTTGCTTCCGTAGTCTACATCAGGGAGCCACGAGGGAGCCGCACATCATCGCCGCACGCCGCAGCCGATCAGGTAAGGGACCTCCACCGTCGCCGCCGCCGCCGGTCACGCTACAGTTCCCCCGTTCTGCCCGGAGTACCGTCGGGGGGCAGGACGGGGGAACCGAACTTTAACCCCCCGCCCCCAATCTGCTATTAGTCGTCGCGTCTTGATGACTAATAGCAGGGATAGGAGGGGTGGCACCCCTACCACCTAACTCCTATCCCTTCAGGGGGACCGGGGGTGTCTTAGACACCCCCGATCCCCCTGAGTTTCCGGGTCACCGGACACCGGTATGACCCGGATCCGCTGAAAATCGTCGGTCAGAATTGGGTCTCAGGACCCCCTGGGCATATGCACGGGATGCCTGCTGATAGATATAAGCAGTCATCCCGGTCCGGTCCCCAACCGGCTAGCGTCGGGGACTGGAATTCCCACGGGCGTATGCATATGCCCAACGTCCTAAAGGACTCGGGATGCAGGGAGTATGCATACGCCCTTCGTCCTTAAGAGGTTAAAGGGGTACACCACTGGAAAACATTTTTTTTTTTTTAAATTAACTGGTGCCAGAAAGTTTAACAGATTTTGTAGATTACTTCTATTACAAAATCTTAATCCTTCCAGCACTTCTTAGTTGCTGTATGATCGACAGGAAGTTATTTTCTCTTTGAATTTCCTTTCTGTCACTACCACAGTGCTCTCTGCTGACACCTCTGTCCATTTTAGGAACTGTCCAGAGCAGAATAGGTTTTCTATGGAGATTTGCTACTACTCTGGACAGTTCCTGATATGGACAGAGGTGTCAGCAGAGAGCACTGTGGTCAAGAAATTCAAAAAGAAAAAACTTCCTGCGGATCATAATAGCAGATGATAAGTACTGGAAGGATTAAGATTTTTTTTATCGAAGTAATGTACTAATCTGTTTAACTTTCTGGCACCAGCTGATTTAAAAAAAAAATGTTTTCCAGTGGAGTACCCCTTTAATCTGCAAACATCAGCACCTTGCAGTAACAGCAAAACACTAGAAGTCCTAGATAGGATAGAGAAGTGACTATATCTAAGGTATCTAGTGCCTGCTTCTAGCCGGGCAGTACAGATGGTGTTCTTGTAAGGGGCCACGCAAAGATGATCAATGAAAGCACCCCACCGGTCCCCACCGACTTCTAGTACTCACTGCCCTCTGCCGTCCTCCACCACTGATCCTCCTCAATAGGGCCAATCTATTTGTCTTTTTCACCACAGTAAAATGTAAGGCCTTGAGTAAGCTGGGGGCAGTTTTTGGGTCCCAAATATTTTTTTACTTGAAGGCCTCCACCAACCTTAATTTGCATCTGCCAATAGCATACGTTTACCTGAATTCATATTGCTATTGCTGTTGCATTTGAATGCAGCAGCATTTGCTGGTCACTGTTAAGTGGCCACTGCCTGTGCTGCCTAATCTTAAACTGGCATCCAGAATGGCAGCCATTTAAATTCAGTGTGAAATAGTGGCTGCTGGGACTTCTGACTCCCTTGAAATGGCACAGGGGGTGATGAAGGGAGGTGATAGAGTGGCACAGGGGGTGATGAAGGGAGATGATAAGGTGGCACAGGGGTGATGAAGAGGGGTAATGAAGTGGAACAGGGGGGGATGAAGTCACACAGGGGATGATAAGGGGAGGTGAAGTGGCACAGAGGGAGATGAAGGGAGGTGTTAAGGTGGCACAGGGGTGATGAAAGGAAGTGATGAATTGGCACAGGGGGTGATGAAGTGAAACGGGAGGATGAAGGGGATGATAAAGTGGAACAGGGGGCCATGAAGTGGAACAGGGCATGATGAAGGAGGGGCTGAAGTGGCACAGGTGGTGATAAAGGGAGATGATAAGGTGGCACAGGGGGTGATGAAAGGAGGTGACGAAGTGGCACAGGAGATGATGATGGGGTGGTAAAGTAAAACAGGGGGTGATTAAGTGGCACAGGGGGTGATGAAGGGAGGTGATAAGGTGGCACAGGGGTGATAAAGGAGGAGCTGAAGTGGCACAGGGGGTGATGTAATGAAGTAGCACAGGGGATGATGAAAGGGGTGATGAAGTGGTACAGGGGGTGATAAAGGGAGGTGATGAAATGGCACAGGGGGTGATGAAGGGGGTAATGAAGTGGAACAGTGGGTAATGAAGTGACACAGGGGTGGATTAACGGAGGTGATAAGGTGGCACAGGAATTAACGAAGAGGGGTAATGAAGTGGAACAGTGAGTGATGAAGTGGCACAGGGGATGATGAAGGGAGGTGATAAGGTGGCACAGGGGTGATGAAAGGAGGTGATTAAGTGGCATGGGAGGTGATAAAGGGGTTAATGAAGTGGAACAGTGGGTGATGAACTGGCACAGGGGGTGATTAAGGGAGGTGATGAAGTGGAACAGGGGGTGATGAAGTGGCACAAGGGGTGATGAAGGGAGCTGATAAGGTGGCACAGGGCTGATGAAAAGAGGTGATGAAGTGGCACAGGAGGTGATGAAAGGGAACAGGGGATGATGAAGGGGGGCAATGAAGTGGAACAGGGGGTGATGAAGTGGCACAGGTGGTGATGAAGGAGGGTCTGAATTGGCACAGGGGGTGATGAAGTTGAACAAGGTATGATGAAGTGGCACAAGTGGTGATGAAGGGAGGTGATGAAGTGGCACAGGGGATGATGAAAGGGGTGATGAAGTGGTACAGGGGGTGATAAAGGGAGGTGATGAAATGGCACAGGGGGTGATGAAGGGGGTAATGAAGTGGAACAGTGGGTAATGAAGTGGCACAGGGGTGGATTAACGGAGGTGATAAGGTGGCACAGGAATTAATGAAGAGGGGTAATGAAGTGGAACAGTGAGTGATGAAGTGGCATAGGGGATGATGAAGGTAGGTGATAAGGTGGCACAGGGGTGATGAAAGGAGGTGATTAAGTGGCATGGGAGGTGATAAGGGGGTTAATGAAGTGGAACAGTGGGTGATGAACTGGCACAGGGGGGTGATTAAGGGAGGTGATGAAGTGGAACAGGGGGTGATGAAGTGGCACAAGGGGTGATGAAGGGAGGTGATAAGGTGGCACAGGGATGATTTAGGGGGCAATGAAGTGGAACAGGGGGTGATGAAGTGGAACAGGTGGTGATGAAGGAGGGGCTGAAGTGGCACAGGGGTGATGAAGAAGGGGCTGAAGTGGCACAGGGGGTGATGAAGGAGAAGGCTGAAGAGGCACAGGGGGTGATGATGTTGAACAAGGTATGATGAAGTGGCACAAGTGGTGATGAAGGGAGGTGATGAAGTGGCACAGGGGGTGATGAAATGGCACTGGGAGTTGCAGCCACATTTGTAATGCTGATATTAATACTTAAGATAATATATAAGTAGTCTACTACTGTAGCACTGTGGAGCTCCCTTACTATTGGTCTCTCCCCCAGGGCAATGTAGCACATACAACATGATACGTACAATTGGCGGTACAGAGAAGAGAGTGTCACATAATAATGCATGTCTAAAAAGCATGTCACCAACATGAAAAGTTTGGAAAACTCTGCTCTAGGTCAAAAGATTTTTTTCAATTGACAGGAACACTTTTAAGTAAAAATTTACATAGGGTCATAATGGTGTTTGTATATTAAACCAGGAAGATAATGGTTGTCTGAGCATAGGGAAATGGTGTTGATGAGTGTCTAATACCTCTTTAGGGTAGGATCACACAAAATGGATCCGCAGCGCATTTTTTTCTGCTGATCCGCTGATGAGCAGCTTCGGGCAGCCACACAGAGACTTGCAAGTTACAGCGCGCATACACAATGTACTAAGACATCGCGACGGCTCAGTAATGTCTGTGAGTACACTGCGAGTACGCATGGTGACTGGCAGGCCCATTGGGGGAACAGCTGAAGGCACAATATGGGGTCAGGTCATCAGCGGATCCGCAGTGTAAAATACGTTGTGCATCTGTTCCCTGTGACCCTACCCTTAAAGGGTTTGTGTCACCTGAACTTTATTTTAGATTATATATCCCGGCTCACCTGTATTCTATATGTACATTGACCTCTAAATACATGGTGTGTGGATTAGAATATTAGTCATATCAGCACCTGGCACAACACAGCTACATCTTTGTGGAGTTGGATTGATTTCCCACTAATCTTCAAGGTTTTAACTGTGTGAAACCTGAACAAAACTGTATTGACAAAATGATAAAGAATGTTGTTCTCATTAGGATGCATACCATACTAGTGTTGTACTGTATTCCCCTAGAACTATGTGTGGTGTCTGGGGTGTTGCAATGGTGTAGTAGGGTCTGGTGGTATTAACCCTGTGGGGTAAGGTGTTATTAACCCCTGATTTGTCATGACGTAAGGATGTGGATGTTTTCTGTATAAGGCCCTGCCGACAACCAACCCAAAAACGGCAGGCAATAAAGGAATGTCCACAGCAGGAATTGTGAGATAACTGGAACTTTTACTTAAACTTCTTATGAAACAGTCTTTACAATTATGCAGTTTCTCTAGAGGCAACCGGGATGCAGGATACCTCACAGGCTTGCTGGGACTTGTAGTATTGAGATTTATGCAGGCCATTGTGCTACTAATTGTATACTTGAGTTAAGTAGTAGTCACTAGAATTGTAGATAGAGCTTGATAACTCACGTTTTGAAGTGGCAGCAGATTCCTTAGGCTTTGGCCTAGATGAGATGAATTTAGGAGTATATGCTGAGATTGTGCTTGCTTTAGGTGCAGGTCTCAAGAGAGCAAAAAGAGCTAACTGAGAGACTACAGCCCCTTATATACTAGGGGGCTGGACTAAAGCCCATTGGTTGCAAAGCCTGTTGGTCCTGTACCCAGGGAACTCTGGATGCATCACATGATAGTAGATCACATGACCCAGGAAGGTCCTATACATTTGTACAACTTTATATACAATGCGCAATATATTTACAATGCATTTATACGAAGCAGTAACTGATGAGCAAGGGGGGAGCCCTGCAGGAGAGCCCTATGGACTGCAGGGACTCTTCCTTAGGGGACTTAGGAAGGGTACAGGACCATGTCCTGTACCGGGACACCTCAAACCCCCTTACTTAACAAAGTCGTTCCTGATGTATGTCCCCTTAGGGAGATGAACGAAATTGCCATAGGGACGGATGCAGTCCTGAAGCATTAATCCAAATGTCCCAGTTCAGGCTGATAATAACCAAAATGATGAAAAAAATATATAGAGTCTCTGTGCATTTAAATAATGTCCATACATGCTCTGGAACTTATTCATGAATAGGATGGGATAAGTAAATTTTTCTTTTTTTTCTTTTTAGAACTTACTAAGAGTACTAATAACAGCAATAACACCAATAACATGACAACCATGCTATATGACATTTTCATACCTTTGGTATCTCCATTCTACTTTAGTTTATTAGTTTATGCATCTCTAATGACTATGCATGAGATGTAATTAGTTATATCCTAGCTATAACATCCATCTACAGCTGAAACTTTATCAACACATGACATTGGATATTTAATTTATGTCTGACATTTGACATTTGACTGCCATGTAGATATTTGACTATGACAATAGAATATTTTTGACTGACACTTGACATGAAGTATGTATAATGACTGTAATGCTTCTACATAGTGAAATTAATCTCACTGTTACCTTTTTATTGACATATATTTGATATAATACCACATATTATTTCCCTTGTTATACACTGGTTGCGGATAGGCTTTCTGCCCAATGCCTTAGCTACTAGGGTCTATCGGTACTGCACACTTACCCCTAGAACTCTGGATTTAGATAACAATTACACTGACTGTTACCTTTTTGTATACATGTATTTTTTTTTAGTTAGCTACAGGAATACCTTCTGGCCACAAAAGCATCCAGACCACGTAGAGATAAGAAAGAGCATATTAGTACATGACATTTGTGCAAAACAGTGGTATGGACTAATATAGAATACGTTACAGTCCCTAAGACTCATTTTTTTTTCTTTTTTCTGTGAGACAGGTATTTGGAATGTTAGTGAATTATGTGTACTAGACTTTGGGAATGTACACTACTGAAGTTTATGTACTGGATTATGTGGACACTGAATTTTATGAATATATGTGAAGTCAGTCTTGATATCTGATTAATTAGGTGCTAGTGAAGGGTGACATTTCTTGTTACTCCCAGAGGAGCTGGGAGAGCACCTTTAAGAAAACACTATAACACCTGTAAGAAATGTTTTTTTTCTTTACTTCCATACAGGAATTACGCACTTCTGTACAGGGATTTTATACTTATGTACAGAAATGTTATACTTACAGTAAACCATTTACATTTTTGACATTTTATGTAACCATAAATTTTATTTGCTTGGCAGCACAAAGGTTACATATCAGCAGCACAACACTTGAGATATTCAGGTTACATTTACCTGCTGTTTGAGTGCAAAATTTTGTGCACAAAAATATATTACTATTATAACATTTACATTAACCCCTTAAGGACCGGGGGTTTTTCGTTTTTTGCATTTTTGCATTTTCGTTTTTTGCTCCTTGCTTTAAAAAATCATGACTCTTTCAATTTTGCACCTAATAATCCATATGATGGCTTATTTTTTGCACCACCAATTCTACTTTGTAATGACGTCAGTCATTTTGCCCAAAAATCTATAGTGAAACGGAAAAAAAAATCATTGTGCAACAAAATTGAAAAAAAAATGCCGTTTTGTAACTTTTGGGGGCTTCCGTTTCTACATAGTAAATTTTTCGGTAAAAATGACACCTTATCTTTATTCTGTAGGTCCATACGATTAAAATGATACCCTACTTATATAGGTTTGATTTTGTCGTACTTCTGGAAAAAATCATAACTACATGCAGGAAAATTTATACGTTTAAAATTGTCATCTTCTGACCCCTATAACTTTTTTATTTTTCCGTGTATGGGGCGGTATGAGGGCTCATTTTTTGCGCCGTGATCTGAAGTTTTTACGGTACCATTTTTGCATTGATAGGGCTTATTGATCGCTTTTTATTCATTTTTAAATGATATAAAAAGTGACCAAAAATGCACTATTTTGGACTTTGGAATTTTTTTGCGCGCACGCCATTGATCGTACGGTTTAATTAATGATATATTTTTATAATTCGGACATTTCCACACGCGGTGATACTACATATGTTTATTTTTATTTACAATGTGTTTTTTTTTATGGGAAAAGGGGGTGATTCAAACTTTTAATAGGGGAGGGGTTAAATGATATTCATTCTCTTTTTTTTTCACTTTTTTTTTGCAGTGTTATAGGTCCCATTGATCACTGGTTTCTCATAGGAAACCAGTGATCGACGATTCTGCCGCATGACTGCTAATGCCTGGATCTCAGGCACTGAGCAGTCATTCGGCGATCGGACAGCGAGGAGGCAGGTAGGGGCCCTCCCGCTGTCCTGTAAGCTGTTCGGGATGCCGCGATTTCGCTGCGGCTATCCCGAACAGCCCACTGAGTTAACCGGCAGCTTTCACTTTTGGTTTTAAAGGGTTTAAAGGGTTAATAGTGCGCGGCGCCGCGATCGGCGCTGCGCGCTATTAGCGGCGGGTCCCGGCGTCACTATGACGCCGGGCCCGCCGTGATATGATGCAGGGTTACCGTGTAACCCCGCGTTATATCAGGGGAGCAGGACCAAGGACATATCAGTACGTCCTTGGTCCTTAAGGGGTTAATGATCATGTAAGGCTCTACAGTCCACCTACATTACGGAGTCCTGAATGAAAACACAGCTATGCCGGGCACAAACTTACTAGGATCTCCTCAGGCAAGGAGTTTCTCGGCCAGGCGCTGGACACAAACTTATGAAGGTGGTTACGTTGTAAACAGGAGAACTTTTTGCCATAGTCCTGCCAGGCACTTTGGGGGAGATTTATCAAAGCCTGTGCAGAGGTAAAGTTGTCCAGTTGCCCATAGCAACCAATCATATCGCTTCTTTCATTTTTCACAGGCCTTCCTAAAAATGAAAGAAGCAAGCTGATTGGTTGCTATGGGCAACTGGGCAAGTTTTACTCTGCACAGGTTTTGATAAATCTCCCCCTTTATCTTGAACTTGTTGCAGAACTGAAGAAAACCTGTAAGGCTAGGTTCAGACTACGGAATCTCCGGGCAGAAAATTTCCGCCCGGAGATTCCGAGTTCTGCCTGCGCCGACTGAATTAGTCGGCGCTAGGACCGCACGGACACTGCAGTCTCCTATACACTGCTATGTGTTCCGCTAGGATTTCCGCCTGAAGAAAGAGCAACACCTTTCTTCAGGCGGAAATTTATTAGCGGATTTTTCATCCGGATTTTCCGCTTCACAAATTCCGAAGTGTGAATTTGTGAACGGAAAATCATTCACTACACTATGCATTATAGTAAGCAGAATTTCTGCCGGAAATTTCAAAGCGAAAATTCCGGCGGAAATTCCGTAGTCTGAACCTAGCCTAACAACAAGAGGGTACTAGTGTACCACACAGTTAGTGATGAGCATAACACTTTAGAAATAGGATTTTCTTGCCTCCCAACCTCACCTATCAGCGTGCTTACTACTTTGCAACATATAGCGAGGAGCATGAGGTTGGGCTTCCCTCATGGGGTTTACAATAGTGTCCCAAGAAACATTTGTGAGCCGGGACTGTGCCACTGATGGGTTCACGCTCACAACAACATTAATGGCAGCGGCTGAGGCCACTGGTACTACAGTTGGTGCCAGTTGGTTCGGCCTCACCTCCTTAGGTGGAGTAGGCCACGGCACATCAGTTGATGCCTGCTGATTAGGCCACACCTCCGGCTCCGGAGTAGGCCTAGGCACAAATGTTGGTGCCCGATGGTTAGGCCTCACCTCCTCAGGGGAGTAGGCCTGGGCACACTCTCTGTTAAAGATGATGCTGAACTGGACCTTGACATGTGTTTGGGATCCATGATGGGCGCCCTGTACACGTCTTCTTCACAGGCTGTATCTGGCAACCTCATCGGTTGTGGTGCCTGGGGTGTTGCAATGGTTTAGCAGCGTCTGGTGGTATTAACCCTGTGGGGTAAGGTGTTATTAACCCCTGATTTGTCGTGACGCCAGGATGTGGTTGTTTTCTTTATAAGGCCCTGCCAACAACCAACCCAAAAACGGCAGGCAATAAAGGAATGTCCACAGCAGGAATTGTGAGATAACTGAAACTTTTACCTAAACTTCTTATGAAATGGTCTTTACAATTATGCAGTTTCTCAAGAGGCAACCGGGATGCCGGATACCTTGCAGGCTTGCTGGGACTTGTAGTATTGAGATTTATGCAGGCCACTGTTCTACTAATTGTATACTTGAGTTGAGTAGTAGTCACTAGAATTGTAGATAGAGCTTGATAACTCACGTTTTGAAGTGGCTGGAGGTTCCTTAGGCTTTGGCCTAGATGAGATGAATTTAGGAGTATATGCTGAGATTGTGCTTGCTTTAGGTGCAGGTCTCAAGAGAGCAAAAAGAGCTAACTGAGAGACTACAGCCCCTTATATACTAGGGGGGGCTGGACTAAAGCCCATTAGTTGCAAAGCCTGTAGGTCCTGTACCCAGGGAACTCTGGGTACACCACATGACAGTAGATCACATGACCCAGGAAGGTGCTATACATTTGTGCAACTTTATATACACTGAACAATATGCACAATACATTTACAATGCATTTATACGAAGCAGCAACTGATGAGCAAGGGGGGGGGGGTGCCTGCAGGAGAGCCCTATGGACACCACATATGTAAACTTATGTAATGACATTCAACAAAATTATAATGTAATGTATGTGTATAAAATAAACCGAGCCAATATTTATGCATTCAGAGGAACTTTGACAGACTGAATTTCCCATCTACTGCATTTTCCACTGCAGCCGTCCCTGAGTCCAGGTGAATTCAATGTGACTCTTCTGCACTGTTCACAAGCTGAAATTTTCACGGCAGATGTTAATCTCAATTTCAGCATCCGCAAAAAGATATTTCTATTCTTATTGTGGATTTAGCTCGGAAATGCATTGCCGTTTAAGAGATGGCACATTTCTGGGTGGTCCTTGTGCCCGCCGGATTATTCAGATGTGCAGAATGTCTGCCCGTGTTTTCCATGTGGACATATTTTATTCCACATGGCCTTATTGTGCGGATCCAATTAATGCTAAAGCCAAGGCTGTATTCCCAAATAGTGTTTAAATGCAATTGCTATCAGTAGCCAGGACTCACCGCTAATGCTGGACACTGATGTCCGGCATTAACCCTTTAGATCCCGCAATTAAGGTTGATCACTGGATTCGAAAGGGTAAAAATACTGGTGCCCGTTAGCTCAGTGGACTGATCGGGACCAGATCAATTAAGATGGCAACCAGAGGTCTCTTACCTGCCTCCATGCAGTTGGTGATCCTCTTTTTTGAGTGCAGATAACACTGATCAATGCTGTACTATAGCTTAGCATTGAACAGTGGTTGCAATCGAAAGAGTGCACCTAAAATTCCTCTGTGGTGACTAAAAAATAGTGAATAAAATGTGAAAAATGAGTGCAAAAATTTCAGAACTTTTAAAATATAAAGTTAATGAAACCACAGGGTGAATGGCGTGAATGTATAAAAATACCAAAGTCCAGAAATGCAAATTTTTGGCCACTTCAAATACCAGAAAAACAATTCATAAAAAGTAAATAGAGGAGATATGTAATGCCAAAAATGTATCCCTTATCTGCAGGAGAGGGGATAAGTTTTAGATCGTGGGGGTCCGACCACCCCCTGTGATCTCCTCTACGGTCGGACCCCCCAGAGTCTAAATCTTATCCCCTATCCTGCCCATAAGGTATGCGTTTTTCGGCATTAGACTTCAGTCCAGTCTAAACAAATATGGTACATGTAAAAAACAGATTACTGTAAAAAAAAAATGAGCCCTTTAACAGCCCATATATAGAAAAATATAAGAGGACACCTTGAAGCATACTTATTTTCTTACAAAAAGTTGTAAAAGAAACAAAACCTATATAAATTGTGTATCCTATAAAATAAATATCACGTCATACTAACTGTAAAGTGCACTGCATGTAAACGAAACCCAGAAAATGTGAAAAATTGCTTTTTTGTTTTTAATTTAGTTTCACAAATATTTTTTGGGGCTTCACCATAGATTTAGTCTTAGGATAAGTGATGTTATTACAAATATATGTATATCTATCTATCTATATATATAATTTTATTTTGTATGTAGAAGTGGCGCATGAGGAGGGATTTGGGTAGAATAGGGGCCGGGCAGAGGTGTGGCCAGGGGCTGACTTGGGGCCCTTGCTTTATTTGGTCCAGGGGCCCTGACTGTTTTCAGTTCACCCCTGCCTACAGACACATATGAGGGTTTGTTTTATGTTGGAATAATTGTACTATATATATATATATATATATATATATATATATGACCTTAACTTAGGTAAGATAATTTTGACCAATAATACCTGTATTCAAGGAGGAAATATATACCACCACGCAATATCTGCATAATACAGCCATACTATAGTGAATAAAATCCCCATACAGTTCCCATATAGTGGTAGATACCAGCTCTACACAGGATCTGTATACTATATAAGTGATTATACAGTCATGGCCGTAAATGTTGGCACTCCTGAAATTTTTCAAGAAAATTTACTATTTCTCACAGAAAACGATTGCAGTAACACATGTTTTGCTATACACATGTTTATTCCCTTTGTGTGTATTGGAACTAAACCAAAAATGGGAGGAAAAAAAGCAAATTGGACACAAAGTCACACCAAACTCCAAAAATGGGCTGGACAAAATTATTGGCACCCTTAATTTAATATTTGGTTGCACACCCTTTGGAAAAAATAACTGAAATCATTTGCTTCCTATAACCATCAATAAGCTTCTTACACCTCTCGGCCAGAATGTTGGGCCACTCTTCCTTTGCAAACTGCTCCAGGTCTCTCTTATTGGAAGGGCGCCTTTTCCCAAAAGCAATTTTAAGATCTTTGCACAGGTGTTCAAGGGGTTTTAGATCTGGACTCATTGCTGGCCACTTCAGTACTCTCCAGTGCTTTGTTGCCATCCATTTCTGGGTGCTTTTTTAATATATGTTTGGAGTCATTGTCCTGCTGGAAGACCCAAGATCTTGGACGCAAACCCAGCTTTCTGACACTGGGCTGTACAGTGCGACCCAAAATCCGTTGGTAATCCTCAGATTTCATGATGCCTTGCACACATTCAAGGCCCCCAGTGCCAGAGGCAGCAAAACAACCCCAAAACATCATTGAACCTCCCCCATATTTTAATGTAGGTACTGTGTTCTTTTCTTCATTTCATTTTCGGTAAACATTAGAATGATGTGCTTTACCAAAAAGCTCTATCTTGGTCTCATCTGTCCACAAGACGTTTTCCTAGAAGGATTTTGGCTTACTCAAGTTCATTTTGGCAAAATGTATTCTTGCTTTTTTATGTCTCTGTGTCAGCAGTGGGGTCCTCCTGGATCTCCTGCCATAGAGTTTCATTTCATTTAAATGTCGACGGATAGTTCACGCTGACACGGATTCTCCCTGAGCCTGCAGGACAGCTTGAATATCTTTGGAACTTGTTTGGGGCTGCTTATCCACCAACCGGACCATCCTGAGTTGACACCTTTCATAAATTCTTCTCCTCCATCCACGCCCAGGGAGATTAGCTACAGTGCCATGGGTAAACTTTTTGATAATGTATCGCTCTGTGGACAAAGGCAAATCTAGATCTCTGGAGATGGACTTGTAACCTTGAGATTGTTGATATTTTTCCACAATTTTGGTTCCCAAGTCCTCAGACAATACTTCTCATACAAGGAAATACCGGCACCAGTAACTCATCTACGGGTCTCTGTCATGCACATGTACTAGGCGGGGAGCTATCAGGTGTACTCATGTGGCTGTCGGTGTTCGCAGTGCACGCGTCCAAACAGTTCAAAGAAATAATCTAATTACTTCAAGAAGAAGAAGAAGACGCTGCACTCACCGAAAATTCCGACCAAGGTGTCTTCTTTATTCATAAAGGTAAAAATGGCAACAGGTACAGTGGGACCTTACGGACTATGACCTGAGTGAAGTTTATGTTTCTGTCCTAAATAAGGGGTTGAATTTCGGCATTAACGAACCATTTGATTATGCATCATTTG
The DNA here is from genome assembly GCF_029499605.1 of Hyla sarda. Classification (NCBI taxonomy): domain Eukaryota; kingdom Metazoa; phylum Chordata; class Amphibia; order Anura; family Hylidae; genus Hyla; species Hyla sarda. The sequence continues at coordinate 511,819,698 of NC_079189.1, read as the reverse complement.
AGGAGGACTTTTTCAAAGGTGTACGCAAAGTCAATATAAAGAAATTCTTCGCAACCAATTCACACTTAAATAAAAATCTGTCACCTAAGCAACAAAAAAGAGAGGGAGAAGTGCCGTGTGTTGTGGGTCCCCTGGGTTTTAGGGTGATATGTGAGGATTCTCCAAGAGATGAAGCGGTAATTAGGGACCTAATGGTTTTGGGGGGACACTTGGAGGAGGAGGCCTTGGATACAGAGGAAAAGTTTTTTTCAGGGGGTAATGCATCAGTTTTCAATCCCCCAATAGCTCCAGGTGGGGCAGTGGATCTATTTTACAGATCAGTCTGTAAGGACATTAAGGCATTAATCTATCCCACCCCTGTCCATAACATAACTGCAGAGGGAAAAAAAAGCTTTGAAATGGCTAGAAGAAAAAGATGACATAGTCATCTCGAAACCAGACAAAGGAGGAGGGGTAGTTGTCTGACGTAGAGATGACTATGAAAAAGAAGCCCATAAACATCTAGATAACATCTATGTTTATGAAAAATTAAAAGGTGACCCTACACTAAAAATAATGGACAAACTGAGGAGCCATCTTAGGAAATACACGGAGAAAAACATAATCACTGAAAAACTAGCCGAGCGCCTTCTTCCCAATAACCCAGCAAAACCTAAGTGGTATATATTGCCAAAAACGCATAAAAAAATGTCTCCTCCACCAGGCCGGCTCTGATGGAACACCTGTCCAGCTACATCGACTGGTTGGTGTCCCCATTGTTAAAATACACTCCTACATATATCCGTGACACGGGCGACCTCATTGCTGCCTTAAAAGATTTTAGATGGCAGGAGGGATACAAATTGGCGTCTATAGACGTAGAAAGTCTATATACCCACATCCCACAGGATGCGGGTATATGGGCAGTGAAGGAATTCCTTGAGTGTACAGAGAAGTCCTCGGCTTTCATTGAGTTTGTAGTCGAATCCCTGGATTTGATTTTGCATAATAATGCATTCCATTATGATGGCCAGTGGTACAGGCAGCGAATGGGCACGGCCATGGGCACTCCGGTGTCGTGCTCGTTCGCTAACCTGTTCCTGGCCATTTTTGAGAGGCAACACATTTTCACAGGTTCTAATCCTTTTGTGGGCCATATTAAGAACCTCCTCCGTTTCGTGGATGACAGGTTTGTCGTCTGGGATGGAATGGAGGAGGAATTCTATGGCTTTGTACGGTACCTAAATGAGTCTAATCAGGTTAACATGATGTTTATCAGCGTGTTTGGGGGTGACAGTCTGGAGTTCTTGGATGTAAAAATTAAAATAGTTGATAATAGCATTGTTACAACAGGCTATAGGAAGCCTACATCCAAGAACTCCATTCTGCACTATGGATCCTCCCACCCAGTGCATACAAAAAATGAGATTCCCTTCAGCCAGCTTACCCGACTGAAGAGGATTAATAATGAACCAGTCTTGTTTGAGCGACAAGCTGAAGAACTGGAGAGACAGCTGCTTAGGAGAGGCTATCCACCGAGGGTACTAAAAACAGCTAAGGAGAGGATAGATAAAGTCTCTAGAGAACAACTTGTTAAAACAAAAAAGAAACTGAGAAGTGGGAGAACAGTCTTTTCCTTTAGGAACACCCCTATGAACCATCTGATTAAAAAAGCAATAAATACCCATTGGTATATGCTCCAACAAGACAAAGATTTAAAAGGGGCAGTGGAGAATCCACCGATAATTACATTTAAAAAGAACAGAACGGTACATGATACAATAAAAAAATATGAAAGGGAAAAAAAACAGAAAACTAACTGGCTTAGTGATAGTCGCCTGCTTGGGAATTTTACCTGCTCAATGTGCTCTTATTCTAAGTACAATGCCAAAGCCAGGTTTGTGAACTTGGGGGGACACGACGTGCATATTAAGCAGTTTTTTACTTGCAGAACCAGCTACGTTTTGTATACCCTAGTTTGCAAATGTGGCAGGTTCTACATCGGCAAGACAATTAGACCACTATTTCATAGGATTCGTGAGCATGTTAGGTCACTCACCACAGGAGTGGGGGCTACTAAATTCATAGCTCATATTAAAGAATGCCATGCAGATGAACCAATCCCATTTAGGTTTAGCGCATTAGAAAAGGTAGAACATACTGGGAAGTGTAAGGATAAAAACCAGGAACTCCTAAGGAGAGAATCCAAATGGATACTCCGAACGAACGCATTGGGCCAATTAGGCATGAATGATGAATGTGAAATGGGAGCATTTTTAACTACCTAAAAGTTGTGTATACCAAGAGAGACTCACAGTGTCATGAGGTAGTTGATTTCAACTTGTTTTCACCTTATATGGGATTTTAGCTGTTTTGTAGTTATGGTCACTATGGTGATAACTGCGCCGGCAGGTACAAGAGCACACCTCTTGACGGAGTGACGTGTGGCCTGAGGAAGTGCTGTGAGCACGCAACAGTCCATCGCCACTCCTCCCGCATGTCTGTCTACCCGCTCTCCCGCTGTACCTGTTGGTGTTTTTAAGTCCTCAGACAGTTCTCTTCTCTTTCTGTTGTCCATGCTTAGTGTGGCACACACAGACACAATGCAAAGACTAAGTGAACTTCTCTCCTTTTTATCTGCTTTCAGGTATGATTTTTATATTTCCCACACCTGTTACTTGCCCCAGGTGAGTTTAAAGGAGCATCACATGCTTGAAACAATCTCATTTTTCTACAATTTTGAAATGGTGCCAATAATTTTGACCAGCCCATTTTTGGAGTTTGGTGTGGCATTATGTCCAATTTGCTTTTTTTCCTCCCTTTTTTGGTTTAGTATCAATACACACAAAGGGAATAAACATGTGCATAGCAAAACATGTGTTACTGCAATCCTTTTCTGTGAGAAATACTTCATTTTCTAGAAAAATGTCAGGGGTGCCAACATTTACGGCCATGACTGTATATAGGACCATATAGAGGTACTGTACACAGGATGTGTATACCATATAAATGATTACAGTTACATTTAGGGACTCACAATCAAAAAAAATTCAGATCAGTGTAGTCCTTTTTCATTTTCTTCTCAGTCTGCATCAGACCGCTATTTCGATTTCTTTAAGCCAAAACATATGTAAGACAAACATGTTAGACTCTCATTTTTACAGTACCCTCCCCTCCTCTACACAATCTCCCCATCTATAATAATATATTATTACAACAATACCCAAAGTTTATAGGCTTTGCATTATTTTACTACTTTAAACAAATTAAAGCTTCTTGTAGGAAAGTGTGTATGCTTCAAATCATCCTCTTACCCCTATAACTCAAATGTTTTTGTATATGGGGATGCTGTAGTTTTTATCGGTACCATTCTTGTTTAGATTGGCCTTTTTGATAGTTTTTTTTAAATAAATTTTTATATATGACGGTATATGAAGTGACCAAAACTTAGCATTTCTGGACAAATGATTGATGTCATACCAAAGCAAAATTGGTGGCGCAAAAAACAAACCCTCATATAGTTCTGTAGGTAGAAAATTGAAAGCCTAATTGAAAGAGTCCTAAATTAACATTATTTTTACAATTTCTGGTCCCTATAAGGAACTGTCACGTTTTGTTCCCAATCCCTGAACAATGCTGTACTATAGCATACCACTGATCAGTGTTATTGGTGTTCTATTTTTACAGGCTGCCTATATTTTTGAAGCACCGATCTGACGGCAGTGAGCCAAGTAGGGCCCCTTTAGCCTTCCTCTCAGCTGATTGGGACTCTACGATTTTGCCGCTGTGGTCAGCTTCCCTAACTGACTAGCATGTGTTGTCAGTGTTAGCACTTTTAGACACTGCCATTAACTTTGATAGCGGTGTCTAAAGGGTTAATGTCGGACATCAGCCTGATCGGTGATGTCTGGCATTAGCCGAGGTGTTCCTGTACATGTACGCCTTGCATCCTTAGGGTACGTTTACATGTACAGGATCTGCTGCATATTTTGTGCAGCTGATTTTGCTACCCATTGAAGCTAATGTGTAGCAAAATCAGCTGCACAAAATATGCAGCAAAAATATGAAGCAGATCCCGTACATGTGAATGTACCCTTAAGGGGTTAATGAAAAGTAAACAAGCAGTGTGTCCACATGTTGTGGCCCCAGTAGGGTCACTTTCCCTCCTCCAGTGTACACAGGTCACCAAAAGGTCACATTACCAGAACAATTCTTTTTAAAATCGCAACAAAACGGCACGGTCTTAAAGCGTTTTTGAAAAATCACAATTTTTGTCGAATTTTTTCATAAAAAATTGTTCTTGTAATGCAACCTGTTGGTGACCTGTGGACACTGGAGGAGGGAAAGTGACCCCACTGGGCTGCTACTATACACATCACCCAGCCCCAGGTTATACTGTTAGTCAGAGGGGAGAGAGGCAGGACACAATGACATTACTCACCCGCACATGAAAAGGCCGCTCTGTGTTCCTAGGAGGCCTGTCAGCTCCAGGCCCCCCTCTTCTTCCTGTGCCGGGGGCGGAGCCATTAATCAGGTACCTTTTATCCCTGCGCTGCTGCCTGTCTCTGCTAATGATACAGAGAGCATGAGCAGGATATGGATATTAACATAGAAAAAAAACATAAGCTGAAACTAGCACATGTCTGACTGGGATTCGGGACAAGTGTCCTGGATCCTTAGCAGCTGTGGCGGGCCCTCGGACCACGTCTGAATGGACCGGCCGTTCAGTCTGCCCCTGTCTGTAGGTGGAAAACATTAAGAGTTATGGGTATTAACCTCTTAAGGACCAGGCCAATTTTCACTGTAGGACCAGAGCGTTTTTTTGCACATCTGACCACTGTCACTTTAAGCATTAATAACTCTGAGATGCTTTTACCTTTCATTCTAATTCCGAGACAGTTTTTTCTTGACATATTCTACTTTATGTTAGTGGTAAAATTTTGTTGATACTTGCATCATTTCTTGGTGAAAAATTCCAAAATTTGATGAAAAAATTTTTAATTTTGCATTTTTCTAACTTTGAAACTCTCTGCTTGTAAGGAAAATGAATATTCCAAATAAAATATATTTTGATTCACAAATGCAATATGTCTACTTTATGTTTGCATCATAAAGTTGACATGTTTTTACTTTTGGAAGACATCAGAGGGCTTCAAAGTTCAGCAGCAATTTTCAAATTTTTCAAAAGCAGAATTTTTCAGGGACCAGTTCAGTTTTGAAGCGGCTTTGAAGGGCCTTCTTATTAGAAATACCCCATTATAAAAACTGCACCCCTCAAAGTATTCAAAATGACATTCAGTAAGTGTGTTAACCCTTTAGGTGTTTCACAGGAATAACAGCAAAATAAAGGAGAAAATTCAAAATCTTCATTTTATACACTTGTATGTTCTTGTGGACCCAGTTTTTGAATTTTTACAAGAGGTAAAAGGAGACAAATCCTCTCAAAATTTGTAACCCAATTTCTCTTGAGTAAGGAAACACCTCGTGTGTGTATGTCAAGAGTTCGGCGGGTGCTGTAGAGGGCTCAGAAGGGAAGGAGCAACAATGGGATTTTGGAGAGTGAGTTTTTTAAAATGGTTTTGGGGGGGCATGTCACATTTAGGAAGCCCTCTATGGTGTCAGAACAGCAGAAAACCCCCACTTGGCATACTATTTTGGAAACTACACCCCTCAAGGCACGTAACAAGGGGTCCAGTGAGCCTTAGCACCCCACAGGTGTTTGATGACTTTTCGTTAAATCGGATGTGTAAATGAAAACATTTTTTCACTAAAGTGCAGTTTTTTCCCCAAATTTACCATTTTTGTAAAGGGTAATGGGAGAAAATGCCCCCCAAAATTTGTAACCCCATCTCTTCTGATTATGGAAACACCCCATGTTAGGATGTAAAACGCTCTGCGGGTGAACTACAATGCTCAGAAGAGAAGGATTCACATTTGGCTTTTTGAAAGCAAATTTTGCTGGAATGGTTTTTGGGGGGCATGTCGCATTTAGGAAGCCCCTATGGTGCCATAACAGCAACAAAAAAACACATGGCATACTATTTTAGAAACTACACCCCTCAAGGAACGTAAAAAGGTGTACAGTGAGCCTTAACACTTCACAGGTATTTCACGACTTTTTGTTAAAGTTGCATGTGTAAATGGAAAAAAAAAATTCACTAAAATGCAGTTTTTCCGCAAATTTTACATTTTTACAAGGGGTAATAGGAGATATTACCCCCCAAATTTGTAACCCCATTTCTTCTGAGTATGGAAATACCCCATGTGTGGATGTCAAGTGCTCTGCTGGCGCACTACAATGCTCAGAAGAGGAGGAGCGCCATTGATCTTTTGGAAATGGAATTTGTTTGGAATGGAAGTCAGGGGCCAAGTGCGTTTACAAAGCCCCCCGTGGTGCCAGAACAGTGGACCCCCACATGTGACCCCATTTTGGAAACTACACCCCTCACAGAATTTAATAAGGGGTGCAGTGAGTATTTAAACTCCACTGGTGTTTGACAGATCTTTGGAACAGTGGGCTGAGCAAATGCAAAATTACATTTTTCATTTTCACGGACCACTGTTCCAAAAATCTGTCAGACACCAGTTGGACGTAAATGCTCACTGTACCCCTTATTACATTCTGTGAGGGGTGTAGTTTCCAAAATGGGGTCACATGTGGGGGGGGGGGTCCATTGTTCTGGCGCTATGGGGGCTTTGTAAACACACGTGGCCTTCAATGCCTGACAAATTTTCTGTTCAAAATCCCAATGGCGCTCCTTCTCTTCTGAGCATTGTAGTGTGCCAGCAGAGGACTTTACATCCACATATGGGGTATTTATATATAAATATATATATATATATATATATATATATATTTCAGAAGAAATGGGGTTACAAATTTTGGGGGCTTTTTTCCCTTGTGAAAATGAAAAATTTAGGTTAACACCAGCATTTTAGTGATTTTTTTTTTTCCATCCAACTTTAATGAAAATTCGGCAAACACCTGTGGGGTGTTAAGGCCCACTATACCCCTTGTTACATTGCGTGAGGGGTGTAGTTTCCAAAATGGGGTCACATGTGGGTATTTTTTTTTTTTTGCATTTATGTCAGAACCGCAAAAAAATCAGCCACCCCTGTGCAAATCACCAATTTGGGCCTCAAATGTACATAGTGCGCTTTCACTCCTGAGCCTTGTTATGTGCCCGCAGAGCATTTTACGCCCACATATGGGGTATTTCCGTACTCAGGAGAAATTGCTTTACAAATTTTGGGGGTCTTTTTTTCCTTTTACTCTTGTGAAAATAAAAAGTATGTTAGTGTAAAATTATTATTATTTTTTTTTACACTAACAGGCTGGTGTGGACCCCAACTTTTCTTTTTCATAAGGTTAAAAGGAAAAAAAAGCCCCCCAAAATCTGTAGCGTAATTTCTCCCGAGTACGGAAAACCCCATATGTGGCACTAAACTGTTTCCTTGAAATACGACAGGGCTCTGAAAAGAGAGAGCTCCGTGTGCATTTGAGGACTAAATTAGGGATTGCATAGGGGTGGACATAGGGGTATTCTACCCCAGTGATTCCCAAACAGGGTGCCTCCAGCTGTTGCTAAACTCCCAGCATGCCTGGACAGTCAATGGCTGTCCGGAAATACTGGTAGTTGTTGTTTTGCAACAGCTGGAGGCTTCGTTTTGGAAACACTGCTGTACAATACATTTTTCATTTTAATTGGGGGGGGGAAACCGTGTAAGGGGGAGTATATGAAGTGTTTTACCCTTTATTATGTGTTAGTGTAGTATAGTGTAGTGTTTTTAGGGTACATTCGCACTGGCGGGTTACAGTGAGATTATCGCTAGGAGTTTGCGCTGCGGCGAACAATTTGCTGCAGCTCATACTTGAAGCAGGAAACTTACATAAAGCCCGCCCGTGTGAATGTACCCTGTACATTCACATGAGGGGCAAACCTCCAGCTGTTGCAAAACTACAACTCCCAGCATGTATTGATCGCCTAAGTGCATGCTGGGAGATGTAGTTATGCAACAGCTGGAGGTACACAACTACAACTCCCAGCATGCTGAGACAGCTGTTTGCTGTTTGGGAATGTTGGGATTTGCAGTTTTGCAACATCTCGAGGGCTACAGTTAGAGACCACTGCACAGTGATTTCCAAACTGTGGACCTCCAGATGTTGCAAAACTACAAATCCCAGCATGCCCAGACAGCAAACTGCTTTGTGGGCATGCTGGGAGTTGTAGTTTTGCAAGATCTAGAGGGCTACAACTCACTGGACAGTGATCTCCAAACTGTGACTCTCCAGCTGTTGCAATACTACAAATCCCAGCATGACAGCTGTCTGGGCATGCTGGGAGTTGTAGTTTTGCAACATCTGGAGGGCAACAGTGTAGAGACCACTGTATAGTGGTCTGAGACTGTAGCCCTCTAGATGTTGCTAAGCAACTTACCAGCTTCCGTCGGATCCAGGGAGCCAGCCGCACAACATGCCGCCCGCGCCGATCTCCGACACCTATCGTCGCCCGCCGCCTTGCCCGCAAGGTAAGTGGACATCGGCGCCGGTCTTCATTTCCCCGTTCTGCCCCGCCTATTAACCCCCCTGACCCTGATCTGCTATTGGACGTTGCTTCTAGACTCCCAATAGCAGGGATAGGAAGGGTGGTACCCCTGCCACCTCTCTCTTATCCCTTCAGGGGGATCATGGGTGTCTTGGACAACTGCGATCCCCCTTATTTTCCGGGCCACCGGGTCACATAGACCTGTAGTGACCCGGAATCGCGCAAATCGCAAGTGTGAATTCACTTGCAATTTGCGCTGATCGCAGACATGGGGGGGTCTGATGACCCCCTGGGCATTTGCGCGAGGTGCCTGCTGATCGATATCAGCAGTCACCCCAGTCCGGTCCATGCCCGGTGCGCGGCGGGGACCGAAATTCCCATGGGCGTACAGGTACTCTGTTGGTCCTTAAGTAGCAGGGAGCAAAGGCGTACCTGTACGCATTTGTGTACAGTGTGTTGTGTGTATGAAGCATGCATGTACAGTATTTAATGTGTACAGTGTGTTGTGTGTATGAAGCATGCATGTACAGTATGTAATGTGTACAGTGTGTATGTATGAACCATGCATGTACAGCATGTAATGTGTACAGTGTGTTGTGTGTGTATGAAGCATGCACAGTATGTAATGCGTACAGTGTGTTGTGTGTGTATGAAGCATGCATGTACAATATGTAATTTGTACAGTATGTGTGTATGAAGCATGCATGTACAGTATGTAATGTATACAGTGTGTGTATGAAGCATGCATGCACAGTATATAATGTGTACAGTATGTGAGTGTGAAGCATGCATGTACAGTATGTAATGTGTACAGTATGTTGTGTGTGTATGAAGCATGCATGTACAGTATGTAATGTGTACAGTGTGTTGTGTGTATGAAGCATGCATGTACAGTATGTAATGTGTACAGTGTGTGTATGAAGCATGCATGCACAGTATGTAATGTGTACAGCATGTGTGTGTATGAAGCATGCATGTACAGTATGTAATGTGTACAGTGTGTTGTGTGTGTATGAAGCATGCATGTACAGTATGTAATGTGTACAGTATCTGTGTGTATGAAGTATGCATGTACAGTATGTAATGCGTACAGTGTGTTGTGTGTGTATGAAGCATGCATGTACAGTATGTAATGTGTACAGAGTGTGCATGAAGCATGCATGTACAGTATGTAATGTGTACAGTGTGTGTGTATGAAGCATGCATGTACAGTATGTAATGTGTACAGTATCTGTGTGTATGAAGCATGCATGTACAGTATGTAATGTGTACAGTATCTGTGTGTGTGAAGCATGCATGTACAGTATGTAATGTGTACAGTGTGTTTTGTGTATAATGCATGCAGTGGCGGTTCTAGGGGGGGGACGGGGCAATTGTCCCCCCCCAGATTAATTTCCCCATCACTATTAAGGACATCCCTATTAAGGACATCCCAT